>NC_092354.1:72925334-73525334 GCF_963676685.1 Mytilus edulis | reverse complement strand
TCACAATACATAATGGGAAAATAACTCTTGGTCTTGTAAACGTTTCCACAGGTAAAAAAAACCCAGTGGTAACAGGAGGGAAATCACCCCTGGGGACAATTTTTTTTTCTCTTAAAATTTGCAAAATTTTATTACATGCTATAGTTATAATATAAAAAGACAAACTAGGGGCAAGTTTATTATATAATATATCATATATGTGAGAATCGGACGCCTGTTTAATTAATTTGGATATTATTTGAATGATTAAGCTTTAAAAAAAACACAGGGGACAACATGATTTTAGGGGGGGTTGAACATTTAAATTACAATATTTTATTGGAAGAAATATAAGAATGAGTGTTTAATTGGCAGGCCATGGTGCATTATATAATTTAGTTTATACTGAAACTTAAAATTTTCAAAAAAGATGGTTGAATAAAAAAATAATTGCTGGTGAAGTGCGGGACATGGGAATTAGACTTTTTCAGATATTGTCTCACATATAGACTTCTTGTACCTACTCCATTTACTCAAAGCAATCAAAAATACCCATTAGTTCCCTTACATTGGCAAAACTACACGGATATCTATCTGGTATCAATGAATACCGCAGTTGAATATTGCAAAACCTTTTAAACTATAGGGTCCTCAATTCCTTTCAACTTTGAACTTATATTTAATTAATTATTGATGATATTTTTGAAGATACATAGCGTGGCTGGCGTATTCAACTTTCATCCAGGTGTCTAAATTTAGTATCCATATGAACATACTTAGACGATTTGATGATTTTTATCAAAAGATATGTATTAGCAAATCTGTTTATCAAGAGGAAATACAAAAGGAGAAATAATGTAATAATTTACACATCAATTTTTCAGGTAGTGCTGTTGCAGGTGTAATTGTAGTGGGTGTTTTAATTATATTTGTCCCGTGTGGTGTTCTGTTGTTCAGGTATTACGTACAGTACTACAAATCTCATGTATTTAACAGTATCCTGATTTGGTGTAGAATATGATATTACGATGAGAAAAAAAAAAAAAAAAAAAAAAAGGAAATACCAAAAAATACCAAACGATAATTCTGTACCATACCTATTTTCAATTTGGACATTCTTCAGAATTCAATATTCGCCGCTACTAAGCGTTTTATGCTGATTACATTTACAAGTTATGTCTCTATGAAATCATACATAGAGATAATATCTGAGAAGCAGTAGGTTAAGAAAACAAAATATATATGAATATTATTTATTTTACCTCCTAAACATTTCTAGGAATATGATTGGTTAAAAGCGACCTCGTGGAAACCGTGTATATTTGATATTAGGTTAGTAGGGAGGCGGGGCTTATTTCATACACGGTTAGTAGTGGAGTTACGTCCCTTTATATTCCATATAAGGTAGTAGGGAGGCGGGGCTAATTTCGTACTCGGTTAGTAGTCGTGTTACGTTCCTTTAGAAAAACAAAACAGTACTTAGAAAAAAATCTTAAAGGTTTCAACAGACGAAGAAATTGATGATTAAGATTGAAATAAATTTATAAAACACTAAAAATCTAACAAGTTGTCATTGTTGGCATCTGTTTTTGTAGGATCAATGGAGTAGTTTCTTAATCATGTTATTACTAACTGTAATGATGACTTGCTCACTGGTTTAAATTTTACACGTTAAGATAGTCGGTAAGATAAATTCGTTACATAGTGTGCTAGTGACGTAATACGGTATATATGGGAATATACTGACCCCATATATATACCGTATTAGGTCACTAGCACACTATGTAACTAATATTGTCTCCCCAAACAGCGGTATTTACAAAGTCCAACAAATAGGCAGCCATTTCTTTAAAAAAATGAAAAGTAAGCATGAACTATTGCGCATCTGGTGCAGAAAATTTGGTACCGTTAATGTTAATGTTAAATTGTTCTAAATGTTTGAAGAAATAAAACAAAACACGATTTATACGATGTAAATTTGAGCGTGTGTGCAATTTAGATACTCATCACAGAACCTTGGGTGTTTAGAGGTAGGTTAAAATTCATTTTCAATGATTCGATGGATTAAAAATTAAAAAATCGGTATACTTTTCGATGGATCAGAATTTAAATAAAATTGTATTTCATTGAAATTTATAATGCAATTTTACTTATCTGTATGAAATCTCTCATAGTATATTTGGGACTTGGACTACCCTATTTTTGTCCAAACGCGAAGGGAGAGGATTAAATCCAACATATGAGTCTACCACAGTTAAAGAAACTAATGATGGACTATATACACACTTTGATAGTTCACCAGATGCAACACATCAGACATCAGAAGATGAAAAAACCAGGGGCACCACACGGCATACTTATGTAAATGCAGAATTTGTTATGCACGTTAATGCAAAAGAATATTATGTTAATGTTTTGCAAAATAAAGTTAAACTCAAATAGCAATCGAAATTCAATCAAGTCGTTAAGATAAGTACTCGAACGAATAAATTACTATATGTTAAATAAATGTTCAGGGATGGATGATATGTGACATGGAGGGAAACGTCAGATTTATGAATTGCTGATTTTTGTTGCAAGTACCTACCTAAATTGCTGCGTTCTTTTACATTTTCTACTGATAAAAACTGGACAAGTTTTAAGGTCGTCGAATGTTTGCAATAGTATAATTTGACACACGATTTCAATTATAGAAAAAGTTAAATCACAAAATTGCTGAACGCCAAATGGCAACATAAAAAAATGGATAACAACTGTTATATATTTATTTATGTAGAAAATGGTGGATTAAACGTGGTTTTATACTGTAGCTAGCTTAACCTTTCACTTGTATGACAATCACATATAACTCCATCATATCTACGAATAAACAGATATCGATGATAATAGGTAAAAATGTCAAATATTGGCGTACAACAGTCAACATTGTGTTAAAAACTTAATCCCTATTACAACAAAGAAACACAAATGAAACACACATCACATTAAAAAAATGAACGACAATAACACAGGAATTTAACATAGTACATCACGGTGTGTATAAGTACAAAGCAACGTCGAATGGATATAACCAAAACAGCCTAAAAAGTAAAAATAATATATTCATAAAGACAAACGAAAGCATAGTATATTATCAAAGATGATAAACCATATCAGCACACACATTCTGTACTTCTTCGTTTATTATGTAATTAATACGTCAAACGACTAAAAACTTGTAAGTGAGAAATTATTTCGTACTTGTACATGTTGAACGCTTCAAATTCGGATAATATATCAATAAAATGCAGTTTTTTTCAGGTACATGTAGTTACTATTCCATTTTATATTATGTCGAATTATTGAACATTTATTGATTTAAAAAGTCAAAATTGCGACTGACTCCTTTGTCACAACATATGCATTTGTTGGTAAATAAAGTAGACATCAACAAAAAAACTTAATTAAAAATTGCAAATGTTTGGCTGAAGAATTATAAGGATTTTTATTCAGTTTGTGAGTTAACCCCCCCCCCCCCCCCCCCCGTTTACGAATCAAAAACCTGAAAAAAATGTATATGCTTACATAAGATTGTTGACATCACGAATATATACAATACACGTTGTGACAGACAACAATATATACAAATGAACGCTACTTGTTTATAACATGTATGATATGTAAATAACCTCATCATAGATACCAGGATTACACTTTGTAATTACTGAATTCCGACGAAAATTCAATCGGAAAGTCCCTAATCATATGGCAAAATCAAATGACAAAACACATCAAACGAATGGACAACAACTGTCATATTCCTGACTTGGTACAGACATTTTCAAATGTAGAAAATGGTGGGTTGAGTCTGATTTTATAGCGCTTAGCATCTCACTTTTACAACAGTATCATCAATTTCCGTTATATTTACAACGATGTGTGAACAAAACAAACATAATAAATAAACTAGTCAAAATATGGGCACAACAGTCATCACTTCGTTACAATCTCAAAACAAACAATTTTACAAAAAAAGCACACAAGCATCTATCATATTAAAACACAAAGTTGAAGAGCACTGAGGACCAAAATACCTTAGTGTTAGATCATATTATCAAACATATGAATGCATTGGTTTCATGCTTTGAAAAGTACTAAATTTGGACCATTTTTTTTTTATTGTTTTTTAATGTAAATACACTGACACCTAACATTTTAAGCTATAGAAAATTTGTAAAATCACTCAATAATACACAAGCTTACTCGAATAAGCCCAGACTGCTCTCGAAAAACACATACAGAAATGAATTTAGTCTCATCATAACAACAAGAATAGTGTAAAGTGTCTGTATATCTTAGAATACACATTTATATAGATTCCATGTATGCATTTACTCCGACATTTGCATATAAAAATGGCTTTATTCTGTATTTTAGAATAAAACCATTGTAACTCTAAATTAATATTGTTTAACGAAAAATAATGTCGAATTGATATTATAACACAACTTGCAAAACATTGTATACAAAGCTATTCGTTTTTTTCATAAAGGAAGTCTGTTTGTTAACATTTTTGATCATATTCACTCGAAAAAAACCGTCACACTCGAAAAAATTCTATCAAATCAACCGAAAAACCATGATCCAAGCCGGACACTATACCTACCGTCATATTCATCCCCTATCATTGTAATCATTAATATTTCCTTAGTAAATATGTTGAGTGATATAAAACATGTAACTGTTTTTGTTTTTAGTAAATTATCTACTGTCATTTATTCCGTTATCAGTTGTTTGTTGACAAAATACAGAAATCGATACCACTTGATCTCAATATGACAAAGATATCTAACCAGCATATTGAAATGAATTCAACTATTTCATGTATTTTACTAGGTGCAGTTTTAATCGGAATAACAAATTTCTCGGATGGACATTCAACATCTGGTTTGTAAAGTCAATATATAGAATAATTCGTACTTTGTTATACTAGTATCTTAATTTTATTTCATCATTAGTTTTTGTTAACTTTCTATCTATTGGTTATTAGAATGTTTTGAATAATTTATACTCTGTTACACCCGGAAAGATTCCACACTTGAAGTAATCATGAGACTCGTGAAAAGTGTCAGGGCGGATCCAGCCATTTTAAAAAGGGGGGGTTCCCAACCCAGAGTAAAGGGGGGTTCCAGCTATATGCTCCCATTCAAATGCATTGATCGGCCAAAAAAAAGGGGGGTTCCAACCCCCGGAACCCCTCCTCTGGATCCGCGCCTGTGTCAGGGCGGATCCAACCATTTTAAAAAGGGGGGGTTCCCAACCCAGAGTAAAGGGGGGGGGGGGTTCCAGCTATATGCTCCCATTCAAATGCATTGATCGGCCAAAAAAAAGGGGGGGGGGTTCCAACCCCCGGAACCCCCTCTCTGGATCCGCGCCTGTTTATCATTGGTGTAGTTTGGTTGACGTCTAAATTGACAACGCATCTTTTTGTAAACGTACTGTTAATGATCATTTGATTATAATCACCAATTCCAATCTCTTATTTGGGAAGGCTGTATGAGCAGAATGATATAATTCTTAAACGTCAAATGTCCGTTTTAAATTATAATGAGAGCACACAAACGAGTTGAAGGAAGGAAATCGTCTGTGCTAAACATCACTTCACAGTAATGTTTTTTTTAATTTGCTCAATAGAAATATTTCCACATATAAGAGTAATATATATTTTTACATTTATTTTTAGAGGAATGTGTCAGTATAGCCAGTAATGAATCTGGTAAAATGCAGTGTGAACCAAGTAAACACATCCATATTGAAACTATTTCGTTAGACAACGAAGTATGTCCGTCCAAACCATGGAAGTTAATAAGTTCAATACCGATCTTAACATGTCAAGGTATTAGATATTGTAGTGTCCCATTCAAAACGGGTGGTAAATACAAATACCTGAACATCCGGTATAAATGTACAGGTAAGAAAATTAAGTGAAAACTAATTTAAGATTTAAGAATTGATATAGTTTTAATCAAACAATTTTGTTATTGTAAAAAAGGGTACAAGATGACACACCATGTACGAATGGCAACTGTAATGTTTTTTAAAGACATTAAAAAGGGGAAAATTAATGCTTTCCTCTAAAATGAATAGATAATATGCTTCTATTATTGAACAAACAAAAATTACATAATTTAGCAAGGATTGTATCAATCAAATTTGTTTTCAAATTTAAAAAAGGTGATATTATAAAACAAACTTTTTATCGTACAACCTCTTCTTGCATGTAAAACAATAGTTCTTTCAAGCGTCTAGTATAACCAAGATAACAATTGCAGAACATAACAAGATACGGACAATTCACTGAAATCACAAAAGGAAATTACGTTTAATAATGAAAATATATTTTTATAGACGTTTTTCTTTTTCTGTATATGTAGGTTGTCAATCAGCTAAACATGGCTCGTCAGTAAACATTACTTGTCAACAAAACACTAGAATCAAGATAGAAGATGTGTGGATGAACTGGAAGACTGCATGTCCAGCTTACAACGATACTCATCACCAACGTTATCATAGCATACCTACAATGTGTAATTCGAAACAAACCTGTACAGTTAACAATAGCAGATTTAAAATAATGAGTATATATTTTAGCTGTGAAGGTTTGTAAAACATCTTGTGATTAATATGTTGTGGAGCGATATCCTTTTCTTGATAGTCGTTAGTTGACCTCCTCTTTCTTAATTTGTCGTTACACAATGTAAATATCAATATGTTTGGATATTGGAAAAAATATCTTTCAGTTGGAACAACTACACAACAAAAGTTCATTACGATATAATTTTCAAACATTAAGTTCAGTTGTCGATATTTTTGAGAATGATGGCAGGCATCACTTATTATACGAAGAGGGTAGTCAAAGGTCATAAATCAATTGAGAGAAAACAAATCCGTGTCACAAACAAAAACGAAGGAAAACACGTGAGCTTAAAGAGGAAAACAACGGAACAACGTATACACTAATTTGCAACAAAAGCAAACGCAAATCATCAGTTTTTCTGGCATGAAATGTTCAAAATGTAGATAGAATGTACATCAATATAAGCTAGTGTTTTGAAAAAGTTAATTTATTTTGAAACTGAGAAGCCAACTACATTAATTGATAATTTAAAAAATATCGTATCGCATTTACTATATATCTACTATTTCGATTAATATTAGTTAGAAGAAAACAATTCATGTTTTGTAAAATTTACAATGTAAAGCTTCCAATTTGATAATTATATATTTATTAAAAAATATTAGAAGTGACTGTTAATACTCCTTTTTGTATTACTTAAAAACAAATGTTATTGTGTTCCTTTAGCAAAATTATCCTAGTCTTTAACAGGGTTTTATAACTGTTTGTTCTCCCAGGGGTTATATAAGTTTATCTATCTTTGGTCCCTCCATACTCTTATTTGAAAAAAAACCAACATAAATATTTCAGTGAATATCATTCATTAATCCATTAGCGAAGATAAGCGGACGTCACTTTAAAAAAAAATTGAAACATAAACCAATAAAAATTGCACATAAATCAAAGGATAGAAACATTTCATTTTGTGCACATTGAATTTACTAATACATATACTTCTTATAAGTTATGTTCTATAATTTTATGCATTTATTTACTATAGTATTGACGACAACAAAAAGAAGGAGTACGGCCCAAACCACAACACTATCTGTTAAAACTAAGAAACTGTATTTAATCAATTCAAAGACAACATACTCACATTTACAATTTTAATACCATCGAATACTACTGTTCATATTTTAAGTAAGTTATACACTTTAGAAGGGGATTAAATGAATTAGGAAATAGTAGTAAAACAGTTCACTTTAATCGTGGCAATTGTACAAAAAAAGGTTATACATTAAAACGCAACAGGTGAAATTATCGGTTTATAATTTCTACACAACTCAATCATCTGTTTTCATGATATTTGTATATATATATATATATATCAATATGTCTGAGTCAGTGACAACTCTACATCAAATTTATCCATCGGATCACCAGCAGTGATGGTGATACATGGCTATGTACATTATGTATCTACAACTCGTCTAAACATCAACCCAACAATGTTAGATCTGTAAATTTGCTTTCACAAATCTTTTTGTTCTTCCCTCGCCGGGATTCGCTGCTGGTGATCCGATGGATAAATCTGTTGTAGAGTTGTCACTGACTCAGACGTACTTATAAATACAATTATTTTCTTTGACTGTATCTTACATTTATTTGTTAGATCCTTTACTATAGATAATTTAGCTGATCTGTAAATATAACATCTCCATGCCTTATATATCATGTACTGTAGTACGACGCTAGATTAAAACTGACGTGGAAAGGTAACACCAGGCCACCGAAAGCTTCATTTTTATGAAGCCCAGGTGGTCGTGTGGTCTAGCGGGACGGCTACAATGCAGGCGATTTGGTGTCACGATATTTCAGTAGCATGGGTTCGAATCCTGGCGAGGGAAGAACAAAAAAGTTTGCTAAAGCAAATTTACAGATCTAATATTGTTGGGTTGATGTTTAGACGCGTTGTATATATATAAATATATATATAGCATTTATACTTTTAGTATAATACTTATAAGGTGAGATAAATGGTTTGAATACAAAAATATTTATAATTATTTTATTGGACTCTTTAATCATGTTCAATTCATATTTATTTAAGTTAATTGTCTTTAAATTTATTTTCTAATCTTTTTAAAGCATTACAAAGAAATTGTGTTAATTTTCTTATTCAGGTTCAATGCACGCAAAAACAACAACAACCAAAAGTGCTTTAATGTTGTAACACTTAGCGGAGTGACTGTAACATTAACAAGTTGAAAATAGATTAAGGCCTGTAATATGGATAAAAAGACTGTAGAACTTTATGTAAAGTCAGTGCTGTTATCGCTTATACCATTTCGTATCTATCGAGTTGAGGATTGTTGCGACCTGCAACCATACCCGATTTTCTTATTGATCTATTATTAGCTTACTATTTATAAAACTGCATATGTGCTTTGATACTGGATAAATAAACTCATCATAGATACCAGGACTAAATTTTGTATATACGCCAGACGCGTGTTTCCTCTACAAAAGACTCATCAGTGACGCGTACTTTATTTGGCCTTTTTAACCTTTTTGGATTCAAGCGTCAATGAGGAGTCTTTTGTAGACGAAACGCGCGTCTGGCGTATATACAAAATTTAGTCCTGGTATCTATGATGAGTTTATTTATCCAGTATCAAAGGCTAAATAAAGTACGAAGTTGAAGAGCATGTAGGACCAAAATTCCTTAAAGTTTTGCCAAATACAGCTAATGTAATCTATGCCTGAGTTAGAAGAGCCTTAGAATTTAAAAAATTCAAAGTTTTGTGAACAGTTAATTTATAAATATAACGATATCAATGATAATTCAAGTCAGCACAAAAGTGTTGACTACTGGGCTGGTGATACCCTCGGGGAAATAAATCTCCACCAGCAGTGGCATCGACCCAGTGGTAGTAAATAAACTCATCATAGATACCAGGAACGCGTTCAAATCAAGTTTCCATCTCTAACCCAAATCAGAGAAAAACGTACATGTATGTCACAGCTTATTGTTTGCCCCTGCAATAAAATATGAAAACAAATCAAATTGTTATTCATATTTCATACTATGTCAGAAAAAACCTAAACAAAACAAAGTGTTTGCCAAAAATCTTTTACAATCGGTTTTCTGAAATCAGTTTTGTTATTGGCATATGATATCTTGTATAACAATAGTTATTACAGCTCTATTGCATTTGTTCAATATGCTTATATAATATATTATCATTTCATACAGTTCCTATAGGAAATACCTTAAAAGATCAAGCAAAGGAAACATTTCCAGGTAAAATAATGAGTCTTTAAGTTTTATTTAATACAAATTATTATCCCAATTGCATATTCAATTTTTATCATCGTTAACATTCATAATAAGGATAACAGGAGTGCCCAACACATCGTAAAGTATAACAGAGCACATCAACTATCAACATTCAATTGTTTGATAAATAACACAATCATAATTGAAGTATAAACGAACAACACATGATCGTGATAAACAGATTTGACAAAGGCCCAATATATTTCTATCGAGACATAGATGAGTATTTGAACATTAGCATATTGCAGCTACCTAAAAATACCACGAAAATGGAAACATCAGAGACATGTTTAACAATTGGTTCATATCAACCTCAATGGACCTATCCTGTTAATTTGGCATCATGTCGTAATTCCGTGATTTTTACATTGGTTAAAACAGACGAAACGTCATCTGCACCAGATGTCCAAATGCATACAAAAGGATCAAAAGGCTACATTATATTTTTTTTTCTTTCTGTAACTCAAAGAATATCATAAATAATATAAAATATACATATGATTAAAATAATAACAAAATAGATATACAATTGCATATTTGACAGCTGGCGCCGTTGCAGGAGGAGTTGTAGCAGGGATCATGATAATATGTCTTTCTGTTGGAGTTCTGTTGTTCAGGTACAGTTGTATTATAATGCATTACCTTTATAAACATATAAACAGATTTACATGATATAGATCCAACTCCCCTAACCTTGGAAAAATAACAATTATCAACTTGTTTACAATTTCTTGAGAAAATTGTGCATTAAAACGCAACGGGTTAAATTAGCGCTTTACAATTTCAACACAGCTCAATAATCTGTTTTTCATGATATATATATATACTTTTAATATAATACTTATATTCGTAGAGAATATCTGAAAACGTTTAATTGCCGTTATTTGTTTTGAGAATATATTTTTTCAACATTATTATGTTTAAGAATTGTATGAAAGATATGTAATCATTCACAAAAAATGGAGGATAATGATTTTCATACTCAATGTCGAGCTTATTTAAGTTTGAGTGAGGTATGAAAAAACATTGAATAATTATAACTTTAAACGCGACGATCATTCTTTTTTACTTTTCATTCCGTTTACATATCAAGGCATTTAATTTCACTGACAAAACTAGACTCAGCTATCCCTTATCAGTTAATATTTTCAAACACGAAAGGTTTAAGGAAAACAAACATATACCTTTATAAAGATATTTCACAAATTTTTGCATACATGTCATACTTCTAAGTTAAAATATTTGTGCATTTTCTATTCAATATGTAGCAGTAGGTCTATTAGAACCTATTGCCTAGAAAATGCCATAAAAATCCGATTGAAATTTCAGCGTTCGTTTAATCGGTTGTTTACTGTGTGTTTTTTAGTTTTGTATGTTTTTATCAATTAAAAAAGTACATGTTGTTGCTATCAAATTGTCTCAGTGAGAAATGATTCACCATCGACTGACGTTCAATTTTACAGACGAAGAAACAATGATCACACCAAAAGCCCACAAAAACAGTTTGTCACACGGTCAAACCTAGCTTATGAATCTGACATGGATGTAGGAACAGATGGCAATCCAAATAAAAACAAGGACAGTTCATTATATCATCATTATTTTGAAGTAGAAAATGATCCGGATATTGTAACACCAACACATAATTATATTAATACAGATACCATGACGTATGACTATGCAAGTGGACACGGTTCCTTAAAAGATGACACATATGACTTAAAAGATGACACCTATGACAACGTGAAGCAAGGAATAAATGTCAAACAGAATTCAGAGGGGATTGACTTAAATACGTATTCTCATTTGCAAGACACTTTTATCGATTCCGATGAGAATACGTACAATCATACAATACATGACAGAGTTCCAAGCATGCCGGAGAACGATAACTCCATGTCACGAGGTCAAATGTCAGACGATGATTATGATGTGTCTAGAAATCATTATCGTGGTCATCACATAGATGGATCTGAGGCTGTATATAACTAAACTGTATAGGAAAGTTTTCAGAAAAAACTATTTTTACTGATTGCCATTTGTATTCAAAAATAATTTAAGCATTAATGAACCGAGAAACCATTTTGTTATGCGGATGGTGCTTTTGTATAATAAAATATCCTCTTATGATAATGTTGTGCTCAAATCGTAAAAAAGACAAGGACATAGAGGATCTGAAAGGTGAATGTATACATCATTATCAGATTATATGCCTTGTAATTCGTCAAAAACGTTTGTTATGAAATATTTATATTATCTCGTTTATATGTTATATGTCAGATATGATATAAAACTTCCGTCTATATTGCATTATCATTATAGGATCACATGGATATTTAGCTATTTTGTTTTTCTAAATATATCTTTTTCATCGGACAGTGAAGATTTGTTTGTGATATTTGACATATTTATTGTAAAATTCCTATCTTAAATCGACTATATTCTACTACAATCTCAAAAATTGTTTTCAACTTCTTTAAAGGGCTTTGTACATTTATCATACAAATTCAATATATTAGGAATGTCAACTCCGTAAAAGACATGAAAGAATAGTGTTACTAACTGATACTCGAGAACTCGTACGGTTACATATCTACAAAAATACAAGCCTTTTTATTTTTTTTACATTTTACATATTTTATCTCATACTTTTTTTTTGTCAAATGGACGTAAATAAAGGGCTACAGTATTATACCGCTATTCAAAAGTCATAAATCGATAACAAGAAAACAAATCTTGGTTACAAAACTAAAACCGGAAAGAAAAACATCATGTTTTTGGTGGAAAACAGCGTATGTACTCAAATACTCTTTGCAGTCTTGGATCATCGTAAAGAAACCACATCTTAACAAAAGAATGCGTGACACGAATTGATACTTATGAAGAAATATTATCTTGACCACTTGTTCTGAACTGATTTGGTTTCTCAGTTTTGTTACGTAACTATCAGTTCTGCAGACGAATATGTTTGTTCTTCATATATTTGGAATCAGATATAAATAGAAGAAGTCAGAATAAAACAATAATCAAATTTAAACACATTACATTACAAACCACATAATCTGTGTAAAAAAATATATAACAAAGATGACACATATGACTATTTGAAACAACTAAATTGATGCAAACGGGAATACAAGGCGTACCATACTAATTAACGTTTGTGATGTCATTCCGATGGTGAACGTGTGATCATGGAAGGTTTGACAGAAATCAAGGATTGTCATGTGTTTACTATCATTTGTTAACAAATCAAAGAACAGACATTAATCAAGTACAACTGTTCTTATAGAAGAGACAGATCTTACACTGTTCACTAAGTCTGATACGTGTTATTGCCAGAAAAGTGGAAATTCAATATTCTCGAAAAATATTTTTCAATGGCCTATATTTATAATATGATAAATAGTTTAATTGACTTATTGTCAATTTATTTGATCTTCCTGAATTCGAATGTAATATATTTTAAAAGGAAGTGACAATAAACAATTTCAATCATAATTTTTCCGGGTGTTTTGTTTTTATAATTTTAATAAGTTGATTTATCAATTAATTTATAAAATGATAAAACATATCCTTTCCAAAAGATAAAGGGTTCAATTGGATTAAATGCTATCTCGAAAGTATGCGAGTTGAAAGTCTAAAAATACTTAGCGATAAATGAATGTTTCATTTGTGTGGGTTTGTTTAATACTGCAAACACAATTTATTATATTTAAAGCATACACCTTTCATTTCTCATTTATGCTAATACGAAAAGATAACGTTTTTGCTGCTTTTCTTCTATGAATCCACTACATGTTAACAAAAGACTTTGCATTTACAAGTTCATTGCTTAACACTTTGTATTAACAGGCATTATCAATGACTGGTTGGCTCAGGGTCCATATAAAGTGTTCAGATATGTTGCTATATCAGTTGGCTGGTTCTATGAGAACTTTTATACAGTGGAGTCCGACTTACAGTATTAGTCTGTTACAAAGCAAGGTCTATTCTGTCCCTTTTTTCTTAATTTTTTCTTTCCATTTATCCTTTATGATGAGACATATAATTTGCAACTGATTTTTATAGTTTGTTTTCACGTTGTACTGTTACGCCACTTTGATCCACTTTCCTATGTTATGAAAATTTATATTATTTTGAATACCGAAACTTTATATTTGTGGAAGTCATAATTAAAGAGTCTTTAATTCATTGGCAACTTGTGGTTGCAGTGTCATGTTCGATTTTCGCATATTGTTTTGTCAATAATCAGGACCTTGTTTTTTTACCTTACATGTTTCCAATTTAGTCATGTATTAAAGATGTTATGATTGATAACACACTGATGGGTATTGACGAAGGCTGTACGAAAACCAGAAACTGCACAAATCCGAATCATTTTTACTCTGTGATTGTCGTCTCGTTGTGACTCGTACAATCAAATTACATATTATTTTATATTTATGTTCAAGTATTATACATATATAGTAAAACATGTATTAAACAAAAACCTGTTTGAAAAGACCACCAATTTTAAATCCCTGTTTTAAAATACCACCTGTCTTAAGAGACCACTTGTTTTGCTCTTCCGTAAGTGGTCTTTTAAAACAGGTTTGACTGTCGTCTGTTCTTGAATATTTCTTAAATCAATTATCTTATTCCAGTTAACTTTTGTAAAATATACAAACGAACTTGAGACAAAAATTGCTAATATCATTAATGCAATCTTACATAACTTATGCACTCCCATGATAATGAATAAGTGGTTAGTTATTACTTAATGCACTTTTCGTTTGACGGTTTTTTTAAGTTTCTACGTGTAGAGTATGGACTATCAGCAGTGATGAACACACTTTAACTTTCGGTTACAATTGCATGTTACATTTATTCTCATCTTGATTAAGTCGAGTGATTTGACTTAATGTATGTGTACAACTAAAGTTATAAACAATGGACATCTTGATCTTGAAGTTAATATTTTATGTGGGGCGAATATCAGTTGGGTAATTTAAGACGACAGTAGTTCACCAATTTCCAGAACTCGTTTATTGATAAAGTAGAGACAAATTAAAGTAACACTAAAAACCTCAAAAAATTCCACGAACCACAAGTTTAAATAGTTTAGTTGATTTCAAACCAAAAGCAATACAGCTTATAGGTATATCATAAATATGTACATGTATATCATAACAGAACATTTTAAATACAATAGGAGGAAAGACTACATAGTATAAATCATTCAGAAGATTGTCATGAAAATTTTATATCTGTGGCGTAATTCAGATATTTTCCTAAATTAGATAATTCCGAAACATTCTTTGTTGACAATAATTGAACTAATTAAAAAACAGATGCATTTGTATAATAATACCTTTTTATATACATTTTTCTAATATTGTCATATTTTGGACATTTTAGAATAAAATGAAACTCATCCTCGATGTCACCCTGGTTACATAAGATACATAATCTTTCATTTTTTGCTTTTTTAATGAATCTACCATATTCAATATATTAATTTGTGTGAACACAGTCTATACTTAGTTAAAAATCTAATACATTGTTGACTTAAATATTTTGTCAAATAAAACTGCAATTGAACATTATCCACAAGGTGTTTATAGATAGTACATTTTGATGATGAATCGAAAAACATATTTCTTTCTTGAAGAAAATGGTCAATGAGCCTTTGTTTGAATAAAATAATAAATGCTTCTTCGCATACAACATTCTGTGCATACCACACATGTCCAAAACCTAGGCTAAGTAACATACATTTAACATTATTAACCCATGATGACTTATTTCCTGATTCACACTCATCATACATATCATTATATATAGCAAGAAGAGCGAGACTGGGTGTTGACGTAGTAAAACCCTCCTGTTATGAATGCGATTTCACAGTCGCTAAAAGAATCCCAGTAGAAAATAGGTTTGAATCGGGTTAATTCTTATGACGTTTTATACAACTTTTAAATAATTTGGTATTCTAACGACATTTCGTTTATAATAATCAACTGATGATTTTATTCAAGAGTATGCACGATAAAAGTTTGTGTTTTATTGTAGTTATTAATACATTCAATAATAAAAAGCATAACACAACGTTATTGTTTGATTTATTTCTTTGAGTTTTGATTATTTTATTGAATGCGACCTAAATTTGCAGTTCCGGCCTGTAAATTATCGTTTACATTGTTCTTATTGAAACAATTACATATGGTTTTGAAAAATATACATTGGTGCAAAAGGAATATAATATTAAGAGGCTGTGCCAATAAGCATAGAGATTCAGGTAGAAAGTGAAAAAAATAAAAAAATCATCAAACCTTACTTACAAGTTGAAGTTACAATCAACATGATAAACATCTTAGTCTTAAGGATGTCTGCTGGTCATGTTTTTGAATTCTTGTCATATTTTCGATTTCCTCAGGTTTTATCCATCCAAATGTATTAAATTTTTTTTTACACGACACCCCACTTTTGTCTTCATAAATCTGTTCAATAGATCATTTCAGATTTAGTGATCCGGCGGCATGAAATCCTTGTTATTTTTTCTTGGTTTAAAGGGTAAAAAACAATTCCAATGTTAACAAATAGTAAAGTCTGAAGAAAACCTTTTTCCCGCCATTTTCTAAATGTCTCGTATTTTGAAAACTACACACGAGACTAATGATTTTATTACTTTATTTTGTTTAAATATCAAAGTTGTTTTCATTTTAAGCAACCACATGAAATCCTTGTTATTTTAAATTAGAGCAGCAGACATCCTTAAAAGATCATACGACATGCAATAACGATCATTTGTGAGGAAAAAAAAAACTTTTTTGACAGTTAAATAATGGTTACCATAGAAACTAGTGAATCTGACACACTATTTGAGGTAAAAAACAGGATATTCCGACATGAAATATAATATCAGAATAAAGAATAGTGGTTATTGCAAGTAAATATTTTAATTATATAACCTCAAAATTATAAGCTAAAAAAATCTTTTCTCAAAAAATGTTTATTTATGGTTGCTATGGTAACAGGAAAATCAAAGGGTTCAAGTTTATTAATTTTACACAAAAATAAGCAATTTTTGGGTCAAAATTGTAAAAAATCCAGATGTATATAATATAAAATATGGTACTGACAAAAATGAATGACTATCATATAATTCAAAGAAAAAATAAAATTGGGTAGACTATTGTATTTTTATTGGTGGCAGCTACCCAACATTATGCTCTTTCGGAAGCAATTTTGTACAAAAACTACCAATTTCGTCACCTAAAAGGGGTCACTATCATAAAAAAAACCCCGCACATATAATTTAATTTGTACTGACAAAATAAGTGTCACATAAAAGTGTTTTCAATTGAGTAGAAAAGTATGCATAAAATCTCTATGGCAACCATCTTTTTTGCATAGCAACCTACTGAGGCTGTCACCAGTAACAACATATTTAAATTTGGGAAGCTTTGGTTGAATAGTTCATGCGTAAATCCACGGACACAACTGGAAATGCCATTTTTCAATCTTTCAAGAACCATAACTCCTGAACGGTAAAAGTCAAAATCGTCATTATTAAACTTGACCTCCATTTTGTCATCAGTAACAACATATTAAAATTTAAAAAGCTTTGGTTGAACAGTTCATGAGTAAATGCACAGACACGACTGGAAAAGCCATTTTTCAATCTTTCAAGAACCATAACTCCTGAACGGTAAAAGTCAAAATCGTCATTATTAAACTTGACCTCCATTTTGTCATCAGTAACAACATATTAAAATTTAAAAAGCTTTGGTTGAACAGTTCATGAGTAAATGCACAGACACGACTGGAAAAGCCATTTTTCAATCTTTCAAGAACCATAACTCCTGAACGGTAAAAGTCAAAATCGTCATTATTGAACTTGACCTCCATTTTGTCATCAGTAACAACATATTAAAATTTGGGAAGCTTTGGTTTAAGAGTTCATGCGTAAATGCACAGACACGACTGGAAATGCCATTTTAAATCTTTCAAGAACCATAACTCCTGAACGGTAAAAGTCAAAATCATCATTATTGAACTTGACCTTCATTTTGTTGTCTATAACAACATATTAAAATTTGAAAAGCGTTGGTTGAACGGTTCATGAGTAAATGCACGGAAAACATTTAGATACCGCCCGCCCGGCCGCCCGATCGCCCGCCGTACATCCCCAAATCAATAACCGACATTTTTGTCACAAAAATCCGGTTAATAAAAAAAAGTCATGTATTTCTTTGAATGTAAAATTAAGTCCACAAATCCAAATTTTGTGCAAACATCTGAAATTTCGACCTTATTTTACAATGTTTTACTCAAAAAGTAGCACCTGAAGGTATATATTTTATTACATATTTGATTTAATTAGGACTGGTATTAATAAATATGCAAATTTTATCTAAATTTCAATATGGGATCAAAACTGTATTACATGCCCTAAAAACACTTCAATTTTTCAATACTAAAGGAGAGGGTGACTATAAATATTTTCGGCCCTCTGCATTCGAAAATAAAGTCATAACACAAATAAGATTTAAAAATAAGTCAACATAATCAAAATTGGCCAAGGAGATATGGCATTTTAAATTACATAGACAAACCGATGTTGAATTACTGCCGCTCAATTGCTAATTGCCATTGACCCATAAAGAGTTATTTTCAGGGTTTAAATAATGGCTTATATCATACCTCCCTCTGTCAGATAAGATTGTCAACAAAAATACTCAATTGACTTTATTGTAGGGTTGTCATTTCAAATAGAAATTAAAGTAAATATTATTATTTGATCTATTATCTTTTTAAACTTTTGGGATTTATAGGTGCCATGTAAATATAAATATTTTGTTTGCTGTAGATTAAATCAGGTGCGCACCAGTTTGAAAATTCGTGTGCATGACTTTAAAACTGGTGCACACGACTTTTTAAAGCATGCGCATGACGTCTATAACTTCATCCGAACAAATTTAAATTGTGCGCATACGTTTTAAAAATTTGTGTGCATAACTTTTTTAAAAAATATTTCTCACGACTTTCAAACTTGTGTGCTCCTCCTTATTGAATCAGTCAACTTTGTTTGAAAGTCGTGGTCACTAGTTTTTAAAGGACCGCAAACATTTCTTGGCGTCGTATATTGGTATGATGTAGTCTTAGTCGACGTCATCGTCGTCAGAAGACACATTTGCTTTCCGGACAATAACTTTGATTTAAGAGAATGGATCTCTATGGAATTTTCCAGATGGTTCAATATCAAAATAGTAAGCTTGGGATTGATTTTCGGGGTTTTGGTACCATCAGGTAAAGAAGAATTGGGGACCAAAAAGGGACAATAAGACGTTTTTTTTTTGCATTTTCCTGACAATTACTTTTATTTAAGTGATTGGATATCTCTGTAATTCTGGCACAAGGTATCATACTATAAATGGAAAGTTTGGGGGTAATAACTCAAAGAAGGGTTAACAAACTTTTTTTAGGGGGGGTGGGGGTGTCATATATATTTTGTTTTTTCCCATTAATCATTTCTGATTTATATATATATAAATATTAAGTTTTTCGTAATAGTCAGAAATCTTCAATTGAATAGTATTGCGCAATATTGAGAAATATTCAATTGCACAGTATGGCACAATATCACAATGTTGCACAATATCAAGAAATCTTCAATTACACAGTATTGCGCAATAGCACAAAATCTTCAATTTTACAGTATTGCACAATAAATCTTCAATTGCACATAATTGCGTCATAGTAAAATTGCCAAATAACAGAAAATCTTCAATTACACAAGTTGTTGCATTAGCAAGAACTGTTCAATTCCACAGTATTGCGCAATAAGCAAAAAAATATCTGATCGCAAAGTATTTTGCAATAGCAAGAAATCTTTAATTGATAATTAAACAATAGTTGGTATAAAAGATAAAAAAAGAAGATGTGGTAGGATTGCCAATGACACAGCTCTCCATAAGAGACCAAAGTGACACAGAAATTAACAACTATAGGTCACTGTACGGCTTTCAACAATGAGCAAAGCCAATACTGCATAGTCAGCTATAAGAGGCCCTGAAATGACAATGTAAAACAATTCAAAAGAGAAAACTAACGGCCTCATTTAAGTACAAAAAAAAATACGAAATACAAATATGTAACACATTAACAAACGACAACCACTGAATTACAGGCTCCTGACTTGGAACAGGCACATGCATACATAATGTGGTGGGGTTAAACATGTAAGCAGGATTTTGCCTATTTCAAATTTTTAAGATCTTTCGCCACATTTATGATGTGTCAGAAACCTATATTATGTCAAAAACTTGATCACAATCCATTCAAACTGTATCAAACTTCAATAGTGTGTCCAAAAATGCACCAACTGTTCAGTGTTTTACCTCAGCGGTTGTATCAGGCTGCAATTGGCGAAGCATTTTTAAAAAAAAGTTGTGCACGAGTATAAATTCGGCACGATTTTTCAAACTGGTCTGCATCAGATTAAACCTCTGTCAAAAGAAAATATCTATTTTATTGACATGGCACTTAAGGGACTTCGTAAATGATTGACAATCTCTTCATATTTGTAATTTATTTGGTGATCAATTTCTGCATTACCTTGTCCCGCAAAATTGATCAATGTTCTTTCAGGGTAAAATATTTTGCCCAATAACTATCGAAAAAGGAATATTCGTCCTAATCATACAATTCTTAATTTGTGAAATGCAATTTCTTAATTCGTAACATGCAATTTCTTAATTTGTAACATGTATTCTTTCCATCCGTAACATCCATTTCTACATTTCTTGATTAGTAAAACGTAAATTCTTAATGTGTAAACACAATTTCTTAATTTGTTCACGTATTTTCTTCATTCGCAACATGAATTTTTAAATTTGTGAAATGTGGTTACTTTGTTTGAGTCACGGGTGAGATCGCGTCTGTAAAATTGTTACCGCTGCCAGTCAATAAAAAGTTAAAAGTTAAAGAAAAACTACAAGTTACAAATTAACAGGTTACAAATCAAGAGATTTGACAAGTCTAGAAGTTTTACAAGTCTAGAATGAAATAGTTTCACATTATTCAACACGAGATCGCTGTGGAGCCATGTCAACTCGTACCTTCGCAAACTGGTACCCTATATTTACCAACACGGAGCCTTTGCTCACCGAACAACAAACAAACAAAGGGCCACACAAATTACTAGTGTAAAACCATTTAAACGTGAATACCAACCATAATTATTTAGAAATATCATCTTGTCCACTTTGTTTCTCCAGTTGTTATGTAACTTCCAGTTCTTTAGAGGGAAATAATTGCTCGAACGGTTCAGATTTTGGTGAATTGCTAAGATATATTTAGCCAAAATTTTATTAAAGAGTCGATAATATCTGGTTGAGGAAGTTGTCACTCAAAATCTCTAACGTCTAAGTAATTAAACTCAATCTATCATACTTTGCTTCATAAATCCTTTAAATGATCTTCATCAAAGTTATATACGATAGAAGCATTTGTCTCGTGAGATAGGTACTGTGGATTCATTTTTTTTCGTGGATAACGGAAAACATGTATGTTCGTGGATATTTAACTTCGTGGTTTTGCCGAGGTCGGCATACAAGCCAATATTTTTTTTGATCCAATAAGTCCAATGTTGCTTTCAATTAAAAGAAACATAATCAATGAATAATTTTTATATTGTTAATATAGAGTCTTGTAAACAAAATGTATGTCAATTAATTTAATCAGCTGATTATTCCCTGGGTAGTCAGTGGATTGTAACAGGGTACGTCAAGAGAAGCTTGGAATCTTGATAGTTTATGTAACAAGCAATATTTGATGAATAAAATTATTATGTAGTTAAAAAAAAATAAAAAAAAAAAATTTATCATTCGTTGAACATTTAATTACGTGGTTTACCTGTACCCACAAAATCCACGAACATTGTTATCCAACTAATAATAATGAATCCATAGTACTACAGATTATTTTCGATCTAGTTTTTTTCCATGTTAAGTATTCCGAATTCAACTAAGGAAACTAAATAATTAAATGTTTTGCGACTGATTATTTACATTGAACGTAAATATCCCATTTAAGGTAGCACAATACAAAGATTTTTCATCCACAATCAGACATCTTTAAACTGATGTAATTCCACTCATCTTTCTTGAAATTTTATAAATGAGGTACCAAAAGAAAGAAGACGGATTAACCTTTCAAATTGTGATAATTTCAGTATGACATAATTATTACATAATGAATTGTTATGTAATTAGTTGCCATATTGTGATGTTCATACTTGAATGAATTTAGCTTCTTTGTTATTCATAGCATCCCAAAATATTTTATAGATTCTCGCACAACACAGTTTGACCTCCAAAACTGTGTCTCAGATTTTTCATTTTCTTACAAATCTACAATGAAATTTGCAATATCAATTCATAAGAGACCACTTAATGCAATTAGGTGTACAATTTGTTCTATTGATGTTTTTGGAAATCTGAGACACAGTTTTGGAGGTCAAGCGGTGTTGTACAAAAATCTATAAAATATGTTGGGATGCTATGAAGAACAAAGACGGTAAATTCATTCAAGTGTGGACATCACAATATACATAATAATAATTATGTAATAATTATGTCATAATGAAATTATCACAATTGGAAAGATTAATCTTTCTTATTTCTTTTGGTCCCTCATTTTTAATATATAAAGAAGGATTAAATAAATTACATCAGTTTAAAGTTGTCTAATTGGGAGTGAACAATCTTTGTATTGTGCTACCTTAACCTTAATAAAGAATACCACAGAAGCAGTAAAGTTTATCAAATATCCTAATATTTTTTTATGAATTGACGTAGAGGGTCTGTTATGATCAAAACTTTGCGGCAAAGAAATTAGATATCAGTTTCCAATTTCAAAACTGTTTTGTAGTTGCTGCAAGTTGGTAAATACATTCCAGTTAACGTTGATATAATATTCCATAGGTTGTGTTTGCTATCACGATTTGTCTTTGACGCGGGTTGCTGATAACGAATATATTGTGAAAATGTTAAAGTCATCCATATGGACGCCATCTGGCGTTGTTGACCGTTGTCGTAATGCTGTGGCACGGATGACCACTCTGATTATGAAATCATTGAATAACATTTGTAACGGTATTTCAACTAGGTGGAACACCACGATATGACTCATAAAAAATTATGTAAAATATGACATGTATATCCGCGAGAAGTATATGATTTCACTAGATGAATCTCAAGTGTCTATGTATTATTTAATGGACTTGTTAATCACTTCTCATTGTCACGAATGATGGACATGGATTTATAAAAGACAGATTGCATTCAGGAAGGAACTCTTTTTATGCTGTCGACTTGTTTCTCTATTTGCAGGAAGAAATGGAAAGTGTAATTGTTGAAGTTTTACATAAATTCTATGAGTAATGAAGCATTAAATACTGAGCTATCCATGGGTGTTAACAATTAACCAGTCAAATCAAAATTGACGGTGGCAATGCTTTACCTTTAGTACTCTTAATCAGATTATATGCATTACAAAAAGAAATAATACACAAAAGCTTAACAAATTTTATAAATCTTAAATAAAACAAAACACCGCGAAACTGACGGTTATAACGTTATCTCTACTATTAAAAAAAATACATAAATTGATAAAATACATCAAAATGGCGATTTGAGATAGGTCTTGTTTAATTTTATAATATTGTAGTAATCAAAAATGTGTTAATCCAATCAGTTGAAAATGGCGGATCCATCATAAGTGACCACTTGTCAACTGTGCACTTTACGGTAAAATAATACCAAATTGAATGCAAAACATTGTTGCATAAACATTGTGTTAGAATAAGTAATAACCAGTAGTGGTATCAAGTACTATAAAAATGAAATATGCAATGTGACCTTCATAGCACTTTTCTGGATGAACCTTAATTGTGCATGCTCATAAAAACAAAAGCAAATCTATTGATATAAAACTAGCAGTACAAGTGTTATTCAAAAGCTATTTAACTGTAGTTTCTCAGTGATTGTATACATTGATTCACAGAAAGTATGTTACTTTGTTTATAATTTTAACTATCATTTATTCAATTGCTAGTTTCTTGTCAATAGTATACATAATATGTCACCACGAGTCTGTGCAATACACAAAAAGGTCATACGAATAAAGAGATGATTGTCGACCATACATAACAATTTGCCGACCGTGCAAGGGCTATATAACCAGTCAATTACCTATTGATAAACTTAATCATGATAACACTATTGACTTTCTCAATTTGACTAGATATACATGGTCTATGATGTTTTCCCAAAAATAAAACGAGTAAAGCAGATACATAACAACTTATATCATTTTCAAATCTTGACACTAAACTAAACTGGTCGCAAATATATAGTCATGTTTACCGAAAGAGGTGCTAAAAAAAGAGAAAAAAAAGTATGCAGACAATTTCAAAGTGTACTTAAAATTACTCGGAATATCGTTCTCATGTTAGATTGTTTGAAAAATATACCTTAGCCTCTTATATGACGCACTGATTCATGTTGTTATATATCTAGGTGATTGTACAAATATTCTAAATTTTCCCAATGTTTTGATGAATTTAACGGACACTAAACACTTTATTCACTACATTGCCACCGTCCTTCCCCTTAAACATTTAAATAAAAACAAAAGAATCTGAAACAGATTCTAAACTGTCTACGAAGATTCGTACATGATAGTGTTAAACAGTTGAATTTCCATTTTCTGGATTTTCCAACCATTGAAATTTCTAGTGTAACATATAACATCAATGCATTAATTGTCCAATTTGTTTTCTCCCTGTATTAGTATTAAATGTATGTCAAAAGGATGTGGCAATAAACAATTTCAATTATATTTTTTCCGGGTGTTTCGTTATGACAGTTTTACATTAGTTAATTTAAGGACAATTTATGTAAACGCATACAAGTAATACTTTGAGCGAGATAAAAAGTTCTACTGAATTAGAATCTAGTACTGAAATATTGAAGCTGAAAGTATTACAAAGACTATATAGTACTTAACAATGAATAAATGTATGTTTCATTTTTTTTAGTATAACTCTAAGATGTATTTTTAATCATTTGGAATGTATATCCATGTTATGTTATATTTAGGTCAATACAAAAGGACAGCAACATTGCTACTGTGCATGTATTGAACCGCAGAAGGGTCAAACCAAAACCTTGAAAATTTATATTTACTCGTTCTCCACTTAGCACGCGAAATGTATGGGAAATTACAATGACATACATTACACATAATGTGTTCATGTATAGTAACACATTTTCCAAGAGACTGGTTCCTTGTGAAAAAAGCGTGTTTAAATTCGAGTTATAGTGTCAGCGTAATACAAATCAAGATGCATGTGTTAACCCCTTCCAAAAGATTAGGATGCTGATTAAAAACTTTGTTACAGATTATGTTTCCTTTAAATTTTACAGTCAATTCCGTTAAAGGGATATATTTGATTTGAAACTGTAACTAAGATACGTATGAAGTTTCAAATCCTTAATCGTAGCCAGTGTTAGAAAAATCAAATATTTTCATATCCTTCTTGTTGATAGATGTGAATTGGTACTCGCATTTTTAAAACAATCTTCTCAAGCCATTAACCACTACTTTTTATGACCCAATATATTAGAGGCACTATTTGCATAATAAGGTTTTGTTTTTGTTTGAATCTGAAACAATTGTGTTATGTTGACATTTTAACATGTTTTTTTATGACTAAAGATCATAGACGAGACAGTTATCAGTATAACAAGCACTAACATTGAACTATTACAAAGTGAGTTTTTCTTATATATGAAAGTAACAGTTTAGATTTATTAAAAAGTGAGGTTACCGTATTGATATAAAACATAAAAGTTAGAATTTAGTTTTGTTTTAGCATTTTTTTTTTTGACAAACATAACTTGATTACAAGGTTATTGTTTGATATACTTCCTTGTAAATATATAAGGTTTAATTATTCAATTGGATGCGACCTAACTATCGTTTCCGATGTGTTAAATATTGTTTAGATTGTTTTAAATGAATCAATTACCTTTAATTTTGATAAATGAGGCATTTCTGCAAAATGTATATAATGAATTTGTTATGTCTAACAAGTTTAAGGATAATTAATGCCTTTGACGGTGTGTATATGTATACAATCTGTTGATTATTCAAGTACATTATATTTCTAAACATTGACCGTGGTTTTGATAAAATCATTATAGATTGCATGTAGATGTTTTTATTAAAGTTGATAATTTTGAATATACTAATTTATTTTACATGTAGTTTATATTCATTACTTTGTAGCGTCACTATACCAAAAGTTAAACTTTTTTATCACATATAGCGGCGTTAATCTTACAACCTTTCTTGGGACTTATATTTGTATTTGTTTTTATATTTGAAAGTATGCTCGTCTTTCAAATAGGTGACTATATCTAAATGTTATCAAAACTTAAACAGGTTTTATCAACAGATGAAGTTGTCACTGGAAAAAGTGAGATCGACAAGAAAATACTTTTTTCTCTCTCAAAAATTAGTCAATAAAATATGTTTCGAGCATTCTGATTCATTTCCTTAAAAAAAATAATAGTTATGAAGAATGGACGATTGTCAAATTGATATGCATATTTTACGAAAAAACAATACATCTGTTAATCGATTTTTAAGGGTGTGAATATAAGAATGGATGTGATTAAGGCACTCCTCGTTACCATGATTACAGTTCATTTAACAGTCTGTATGTATGTGTATTATCTTTCGATTATTCTTAAACTGCATAAGTATAACTATTTTTAATCATTATAAATGTCATGTAGATGGTTCTGTTACGTTTAATAATTTTGAATAAACTAAACATTTAATTCATTGTTAAGTATGTTTTCATTTTGGCAATGTTTGTATTGATAATATTTCTAGTCATATTTGATTCAAAAAAATTCTTGTAATTTTTTCCAATTTCTTTACATATTTACATTTATTTTGTCCCTAAATCGTCTACATGGTATGCACATATATTGTTCAAGGTTAATGGATTAACAATACACATTTCCATCTTATTAAGGAGAAAGCTGTCTTTTTATTGAAAAACATGGAGCTGTTAGTCCTAAACGTACACCAACTGTTATTGCATATATTCAGCAGATTTTGTCAGCCAAACAATGTGAATTACATAAATCTACAAGTAAATTGAGAGGACCAGAGCAAATTAAATGTTACCCCAATTCCAATTTCTCTCTGATTTTCGAGAGAATTTGCCGAGACAACAAGTACACATTCAGTAACATAAGCGTGCAATGTATAAGTAAGTCATTTTACATTTTAATATTTCCCTGTATGTTGATTGAAATCTAATATCCTAAATGTTTTAAACAAAAATTAAATACGATTGTCATGTTTCAATCATGTTAAAAAGGGAAACATTTCTAATAAAGGATAACTGCATACTAGTATATTCTTACGCTTTTTGATGAGACAAGGTCGGAAACTTTGATATCATTATTTTTGTCCAAATATCTCTTTTTTGATTTAATTATCGTTTTAACCATAACCCGAGCAGTTATCACATGACAAGTTACACCTTCCAATTATTCAGGCTGGTCGTGTTATTATTTTGAAACGGCATATATATATGCAAATAAAAAAAACTCTTAAGGCGGAAATTATCAACTATATTATCAAAATAGTGAAAATATGATTTTGAATGAATTTTACAATGTCGTATTGTATATTATATTGTCAAGTATGTTTTCCTGTTAAAATAACACATTGGAAATCCCATTTTTAAAGCAGTGTTTGGAATCATGGTCTGCATACAAGTGTTAAGTTAAGAAATAATTCATGGAAGCCATAGATTTGTTAAAAAATTTACACATGGCCAAGGCTATGCGTAAATTTACAACAAATTTATGGATTCAATGATTTATTTTGATTCTAATAGGACAAATACGATCATTCAAAAACTAAAGCGAGGTTAGTTATGCTGTGTGTCGCTGTTCAGATTTACTTCCTGTTAGACAAAGCTCAAATATTCTAATAATTCTGTAGCTTGCATGGATTATTTCGTGAATAACAGCTAGAAAAAATATGTTAAATTCTTTTAATTCTCAAACCCAACTCATTTGCCATTTTTTATTTACACGTTTTTCTCGTTAGCATCAGTAAAATCTAAAGTAGACATTTCGTTACCAAGGAGTCACCATGTTGACCTGCTGAAATCAGTAAATATTTGAATATGCATTAAAATAGAAAATATAACAAAACCTACCTCAAAAATCATTTCAATATAATATTATACGAATTTGGATGGTTCCCGTTACATTGAAACTTCAACTCTAGCGTTTTATTTGTATGACGTCATGCTTTGAAATGACATAAATGCGCCAAAACATTAGTAGACTTTCGCGCAATTTTATTTTATTGGTTGATTTCTCCGAGCGCTCGTGCGTTAATTCATTTTATTATGCATCCAAATAAGAATAAGAGTTGTTTTGTCTTTTTTCAATTGCAATTTTCAGAATAACAGTTCAGGCATTTCCTAAATACTTTGAATTTACTTTTTGTTATTAAAAGTTAAACTATAATATTGTCAATATCAACAACTCTTACTACAGTAAAGTTTGCTGACGTATTTTATTTCAGTCTAAAGTTTTATAACTCAATCGTTATTGTTTAGGTATTTTGTCGTAAGAACCCTATCTTACTGACGTGAACGCCACATATGCAATCACTGAGCGTAACAGTAGTGTGATAAGCACCTTCAAATCGATTTGACGTAGATATACAAGTATAAATTAAAAACAACGTTCACACCTATGATAAAGTTGGATAAAAACCTCAACTTTTATACGTGTGCGTGTAAAAGGATCGAAACAGTATTTCGAAGGCCATATAATTTACCTCAACTTAGGATAGACTCTTGAATTTTAAAGAGTTGAAGTATTGTGCACGGATTATATAAACTCTCGTAATAGTTTATGTAAGTTACAAAATCAAATGATAATACAATACGTCAGACACGCGTTTCGTCTCCATAAGGTCAGATCAAAATAGTTAAAAAGCCAAAGTTAAAGAGCATTGAGGACCCAAAATTCCAAAAAAAATGTGTCAAAAAGACTAAAGAAAATTCCTTAATTTTTTCGAAAAATAAAATAATATAATTTATAAAATTGACCATATAATTTATATTCATAGCGCTATCTTAAATACTCTTTCAAATAATATGATTTTCATAATTTGTGTCCTGTTTCGTAGGGGACATTTATCCCCGACGAAACTGCTTCTAAACACACATCTTATTGCAATTTTAAATGTCTCCTATAGACATTCCAGTTTGTTTACTTGATATACTAGAAAGATCTAATTTTCTTCTGAATTAGGGAACCATTTTTTATCGATAAAGATTAGACAGTACTTCACATATGAAGGTACAACTCATGTTCCGTAGTGGACATTTTGATGCGTTTCGTAGTTGACAAAACCGTTTCGTAGTGGACAAACAGTTTCGTAGTTGACATTAACCCTATTCTATGTTAATAAAAACATACTAAAAATTACATGAAAGAAACTAACCCTTGTTATTTGTTTTGTACGAATATAATTGAAAACAGAGTAAAAAAAGACTGATTGGTAGTGGTAGTGTCCACTATGAAACTTTTTTATCCCATACTTGTTACGTAGGTAACCGTTTCGTAGGGGACATATTCACATATTTTATTTTTTCCCCACAATCCCTATATAACAAAAGTAACAAGACTGATTGTATTCATCAAAGCATGTTTTTAGCTGTACAGTGATATTTTTTTCATAATTTTAAAACTAGATACTGAAGGAGATTCGACCCGTTTCGTGGTGGACATTTACAAAAAAAAACCGGTATCACTCTGGTCCATTTGATGTGCTCAATTTTTCTTATCAACAATTTAACTGCTGTTACAAAAGCACCACTTCGTTTGTAAGACCCTAATGTTAATATATCTTTTCAAACAAAATCACATCGATTTTATTTAACTGTTAATTAGCAAATTTTAATGAATTCGTTTCGTAGTAGACATTTTGTCAGGGAGACACCTTCTGAAATAAAAAAATGTTTAAAGCTGTTTATTAAAATATGTTGGCTCTAAACATACTTTTCAATTACTAAAGAAATTATATTAAGTACACATACCATTTATTTCTACCTTTTTTACGATATTTTAGAGTATGAATGTTGAACATGTTGTCTAGGGACTTGCCATTTTGTTGTTTTGGACCATTCAGGAATCAATATCTTATCAATCCCTCTAAAAATATACTGTTCATTTGCTTAAAAATGTTTTATATAATTCAATATACTGACTGCACAAAAAATTGCTTGTGAAGATCAAACACATTGTTTTTAAAGTGACTTGGACAAGAGATCACGATTTTATTGAAAAACGCCCAAATACGCGTCGAACGTACGAATTTTACGAAGTGTCATTTATATTTACTATGTTTAAAGAAATTTGTTTGAAAATATCCTTTTTTTATTTATATTTTTAGGCTGTTCTTCAGAAGTTGCTGATACAACAGTTGCAATCACTTGCCCTTCTAACACTGCAGTTAATATCGACGAAAAACTTAATCATGCTAATGGTGATAGAAGTTATATTAATTTGCCAGGTTCCACTCTTACACAACACAATTCCATGGATGCTTGTAAAGATTTCTGGATATACACCATTCAAACAAGAACAGTTAATCATAAGCTAATCGGAAGCATGAATTTGGAATTGTTGTGTAAAGGTTTGTATAAAATAGATTTGATTAATTCCCTTGAAACCCAATTTTAATGTTAAACTTGCCACTAAATCAACTGCTTTCTATGAAAATAGCAACATGAATTACTCATCGTCTAAAATATGACAATTTGTTATTTGGTGACTTTGTAGTCTAAAGAGTTTTACGATATGAAAAATATTTTTTAATATATCAATTAGCCAGCATTAGTCGGATTGCAACCACTTAATGATCAAGGTTGTATTGTCTGCTAAACATGTGGTGTGAAATTTGAATCTTTTTTGCGCACATAAATTCGTTTGTGAGTAGAGTTGTGCTGGTATTAATTAGCTTATAATTACCTGACCTCAATGGTTAAAATAGCTATTATGTTATCACTCGACGTCTGCTAAACTCCGTTTGATTCGTCTTTTATTTGTATTAAAATAACATCTTCTTTGCAAATACAAAGCTAATTGGAACCAAAATTCACTACAACGATCAATTTGGGTATACATGTTTGTCCACTGATGCAACATGAAAATCATGTTACGATTATTTTAATTCGAATTCAACTTTATTTTTGCAATTTCGTGGACAGAATGAAGTCCATTTTACTTTTGTTTCCATGCATCAAAAAATTTAAGGGACATTTTCTGCCGGGTACTCTACCAAGTGTATATCGAATATTCTGTTCCGTGTTCTATATTGGTAATTTGTGATAGATTTATCGGATTTTTCGTCCTTTCAACAAAGTTTTTGGTTATTAAAAATATGTTTATGTTGTATGCAATGATAAACACAAAGGATCATATTCGAGAATGTCTGTAATCTGTCAGGTATTTCGCTTGGAAATTTGAGCTTTTCTTTTTTCTCTATTAATGAACAGATTACCGTCTATAAAGTATTTAGCATCTCTCTAATTTATGAAGAAAGTTCTAGTTATACTAAAATTTAAATGTTTAACGATGTCTTGTTGTTGAATCTTTTGTGATACAAGTCGCTGACCTTTATGCAGTAATTAATTTACATTATCAATTAGTGAAATTGCACATTTGTTTTATGTTTTAAAGATCATTGTTCTTTCAGTTGTCAAGCCAGTCGATGACAGAACGACGGAAACTCATGGTAGTTTAGTTTTATAAGTAGATACTTGTTGAATATACACTTATTTTTTTCTTCTTCTATGGTTTGGATGTTTACTCAATGTTTTACTGATTCGTGAACGTTGTATTAGTACTTAATATGTTTTAATTTTTCGTCTTTTCCATACGTAAGCACCATTATGTACTGGGCTGAAATCTCTTCATTTTTTGTTTATCGATTTGTTACATGAATCGTTTACATATTATCACAGGCAGAGATTACCTTAGCCGTATTTGGCACAACGTTTTTTGAATTTTGGGTCCTCACTGCTTTTCAAATTTTTACTGGTTTGGCTGTCTAACTATTTTGATCTGAGCGTCATTGAATATTCTTATGTAGACAAAACGCGCGTCTGGCATGTCAAGTTATAAGCGTGGTATCTTTGATAGCCATTTCAAGTTGACCGTTGGTTTTCCGTCTTGTTTCTATGGAAATTACAGACTGAAAACTCTGTGTAAAAGATCGTATTTTGACCTATAATGGTATTTTTTTTTAAATTGTGACTTAAATGGAGGGTTGTTTAATTGACACTCATACCACATCTTCCTATGTATATAATCATGTATCAAATAACTCAAATGTTAGCACTGTAGATCTATTTACTTTCTTGGGCTACCATTGTTTGTAGTTTTTTATTTTCATCAATATTTGTTTTTTTTTTAATCCAAGAAAATTAGTATCCCACAAACAATGATGAACCCACAATGCCAGATAATATTTAACGTATAGTTGACCATTTTAAGTAAATGGATGTTACTTTATGTTTCAAATATAAACTAACAAACATACTAAACTCAGAGAAATTTATTTTCTTTTAATGAGGATCTTATAATGAGATCTACATAAATTTTATGTATTATTGTGGTTGACTTGATGTCTTAATGACATAATTCTTTAAATTCTATTCTATGATCCATCACATCAACATGAAGACAAAAGATATGATCCAGTCTTTAATAATGTATACTTTTAGCAGCTAGTTTCAAGAATCAATAAGTCAAGGATTCACAAATACCATAAGCTTATTTAGAAGAAAACAGGAAAACCATTTAATTACCAGAAAAGCGTATTCAACGTATTTTCCATTATCATCGTTCATGTATGGATAAACAAATTAAAATAATAAAATTACAAACTCCGAGGTAAATTCTAAATGGAAAGTCCCGAGGCAAATGGCAAAAATGATAAGCTCAAACCCATGAATCGAGTGGGAAACAACTGTTATATTTCCAACTTGGTACATGCATTTTCTTATGTAGAAAATGGTGGATTGAAACCCGAGTTTATAGCTAGCTAAACCTCACATTTGTAGAACAATGGCATGCAATATCATTATAGTATCATCGTTGTAAAGAAAATAAGAGTACATCTGTCAACATTGTATAATAGTCCTTATCCCTATAAAAACAATCAAATATGTCAACAAAGATAAACAAAAAGACATGTAGACAAAGCACATTTATTTAGCAAAAACGAAAAACAAGAATATAAGAGTTTACCCAAGTAGCATAACACATGAATAACATTAGATGAGATATATAAGTACCGAACACAACACGTTATTAAGATGATAAACAACGTCAGTACGCAGAATATATACGTTAAGACCATCGTACAATATTTGTGAAGTTGATACGGAATATTTATCAGCAATGTCTTGGTATCTTCCAATGTTTTAATGTTAGAAAAACGACGAGAAATTCTTTGACATTCCCTTGGTTCATCAACCTTCTGCTCAGAATGCATGTAATACGAACCAAATAAAACTTCCAACCGTAACAATCTCTCAAATAAAAAAAAATAATAATATTCAGAAGATAAAAAAATACTGTAAGGTATTGTTTGATGAAATGTAAAAATGCATTAATATGAACGGAAACCATCATCGACCAATGTAAGGTTAAGTTTTGTTTCTGAAAGTACAACAGCCGTTAAAATATTAATCATTGTGCCTGTAGACTTGAGTTCTAAATAAAGGATAACATTTCAAGTTGCATTACATTAGTGTTAATAATCCCGCATTGATAGAACACGTTTTTTTCTAGTCTAGAAAATGTCGATGTAATACAATAAGTATGATTCTAGTAGGGTAAACATTAGTTCCACTACGTGATGAGAATGATATCCATCACATAGGAATCATGTGATTAAATTCTACAGTTGTGTTATGTTATGAATATCATTGTTATTTCAGTTGTCAAATCAGGTAGTGACAGAACAACGGAATCTCATGGTAGGTAAATAAGAATTTATATACAAAAAATAAGATGTGGTGTCCAACTTGTTAAATTAAGTTTGTTTTATGATTTTTTATGATTTGTGCTTGTCAAGTATGTTCATTGCAGTGAAAATACTATTCATTCTTTTGATCTGTATGAGCGTTTTATTTTGTCCTTTGATAAGGGAATTTCTGTTCTGAATATTTGGAGAGTTTTCGGTATTTTTGTTAGTTTACTTTTTATACTTTCGATATATTTGTTTCAGGTAGAAATAGCGTATCAGGCCATGATACAAATATGGATTCCTATGGTAGGTAAATATATGAGATGATACATTTGTACCTATTTGTAAATAATGACTTTACAATTTGTACAAATCATGAAGCTTACTTTACGGGTGAAACAAGTTTTGATTTTATTCCTTTATTTTTTGTTTTTGTACCTCTGCCATATATTTCCTTCGAGTAGAATTATTTTATTTGGGACATCACGTATGACATTTTAAGGTTTAGACAACAAGTTTGATAATAAATTACCTAGAAAGAAAGGTTCCACGCCCTCAAGTAATCTTTACCTTAGTTCTAAACAAAGCGAGAATAAGCATAACTTTAATTAGTTTCTAAATTTTTCAATATAACAGAACTTTCAACAACATAGGTTTAGCTAGCTTTGAATCAGGTTTAAGTCACAGTTTTCGTCGGGAAATATCTGTAAATATGATTTTCACTTGTTTCAGGGATCGAAGTCTGTCTTAGACATCTTGGTCACGACTTACTAATTTTTCGGTTTTACTGTTTGTTTTAATTTGTCTCCTTTGGAATGTGAAAGACGAAGACATTGATTTATTGATTAGTTGATGACCTTGTCCATTTGACTGTTACCTAACAACTCCATTTAGTACAAAATCAGTTATACCTCGCTGTCAACTTTGAGAGATGCAACTGGAGACGTCTATTCGAAGTAAACTAATCATCACTAATTTACAAGTGGGGTTATTGACAAAACTCACGATAAAAACTTAGTTTTCCTTAGTCAAAGTTGAACTTTTTTTTTTTTACAAAACAGTGATATGCACAATAAAGCATTATTCACGACAACTTCAAAACATAATTTCGGTTGTCATATTCCTGATTTGGTACAGTAACTGTTGTGCAAGCAGATTTAAATTACGAAACACAAATTATTATGTGTTAAGAGCTGCAAGAATAATGCGCACACATTACTGTTTCATTGAAATAGGTATATTAAAAAAAAATGGTACTGACACAAAATTGTTTCCGAAATGCTACAATTGGATTTCTCAAAATGTTTATTTCATGAAATGACTATTATTGATTAAACGTATTGATAACCTCATCATTTGCTATTATCTCATATATTTGTTTGCATGACGTTATCTTTATAGGTAAACCAGACTTTGTTTTTATTGCCGTTGGAATAGTAGGAGTATTACTCGTCATTTGTGTTATTGTTGGACTTTTTCTGCTAAGGTATGATTTTGACGGTCTTCAATGTGAGGTTGAAATTTTGGCAAGTAAATAGTTAATAATTGATTAATGTGATAACTTCTCTAATCACGACAATTTAAACAAAGCTGCATCAAATATTTGTATACTGAATGTACTGAATGTACAAAAGCAAATATGAGATAAATATACTGGAGGAAGCGGAATATATAAGTGTGTATGTTCAGTGAGGGCCAAGAGAAAGAAATGCAGTTTATAACAACGATTTACAAAACATTGATATCATTTCTTATTTAATTAATTTTTTTCAAACACATATTTTGATAAAAAAAAGTCTTATTCAAATAAAAGATGCTTAATATTTTAATTTTTGACACAGATACATTACGATAACAGCAAAACATAACCTGTGAAAAATTCACACTAAACCTAATGGCAACTTCGTTTTCTTTTTGTATCTTGTTCAGTTATCTCAGGAATTGATATCATTTTGGCTGTCAACAGAATAGTTGTTTTCAAACATTTGAACTTTTTGAAAGTTAAGAAAGAGACAACAAAGAGGAATTTAGCTTAACTTCTTCTAAGACGTACAAGCAATACGCTTCATGTAGCTAAATGAAAAGTACAAATATGTATACGTTTCTATGTTTAACTGCAAACTTTCATACACACAAAACAAATATTGATTTTACACTTGTAGGAAACGCAACTGCAGTGAGTTCCGTAATACACAAATGACGAGCAATGACCAGGTAATGCCTACTGTAAATCCAACATATACCCCTGCTGGTAGGCCTAACAAACACGAAAATCATCACCAAGCTCACTTAGTGAACACTCCTGGCGGCTCCAATCTTTCAACAACACCTGCCGTTTATTTTGACAACAGGACAGATGATAAGGCCATTAAATTATGCCCCATACAACAACTAGGAATCCAGACCAACCAACACGAGTCGAATACATATTCACATCTTCGGACCACAACAGATGACTCTGACGACACGTATGATCATACAGTACGTAATGCTGTCCGTAACACCTGCGATGGAGATTACGACGTAGCACACATCAGAATAACAGAGGATGACAATGATGTGTCAGGGAACTATCATCATTCACTTACCAACAAGGAAGACCCTGCTTACACTTAAATTTCAAACCGTTCATTTGGTATCGCATACTGAATAACACATATTGGTGAAGCACATACATGTACCTCTGCTGGCTTTTTTATTATATGAATTGTGTACTAAGTATATATGTAAATTGTACTTAAAAAAACAACTGAAAAAAATGTCACGCGTATTAAACCATCATGGCATTCTCATTGTATATAATTGTTATGCTTTCAACATTATGAATTCTACAAAGGAATAGCTTCAGTTATTTCGATATAGTGTAAGCGCTTAATGTGTGTAGGGATTATAAGAACATCAGTCTGCAGATCAACCCTAGAAAAATGTACACATTGCTCTTCTGCAATGTTGATACATTAGGAACAGGCGCCTTATGGTCTACATGATATGACCAGATGTGGTTAAATGACTTTTATCATTGTATACAGGTAGAATTCATCCCATTGTATCAATCTAGTTAATAAGATGTATTTTGATATGTTGTCCCATGTAATAGCCTTGATCTTTAGGATAACTTTTCTGTATGGATAAAAGAAATGTTCAAATGTTATTTGCACCCAAAAAGGACTTTACATTGTCATATCGGGGTCTTTTATAGCTGACTATGCATTATGGGTTTTGCTCATTGTTGAAGGCCGTAAGGTGACCTATAGTTGTTAATGTCTGTGTCATTTTGGTCACTTGTGAACAGTGGTCTCATTGGCAACCGTACCACATCTTCTGTTTTATATTGACATTTGTTTTTGTTGTATTTCAACTTTTATATTGTTTTGTCAGTACCTATCATTAGCATTTAAAGTCGAGTGAGCAAGGACATCCCTCGTACAAAAACATGTTAATATCTTGAATAAAAAAAAACTTTTTGCGATGATGGTCTTAATATCTGAAGTTCCATAAGGGATCATTCCCGTCAATTTCAGCAAATAGTGTTATATTTATACTGTTGCTGAGATGTTGTATACTTATAATGAATTTGGCTACAATAAACAGCTTCCAGTTTTGACTCTCGTCTCAAGCATAATCATTTTCTGTCAGACTATTTTAAGTTGAAATGTGCACTTTTGGTATTGTGCGTTTTGATATAAGATTTACGGTCTAAAAAGGTAAATTTAGGTGAAGTATGCTTGAAAATCCGGTTTAATCATAGTTTCATCATTGTTCGTAGTTGTATCTCACTTGTCTTTTAGCATAATGGGTTTTTCGTTGTTGTTCATTATAAATTGTCTTTATATGTATGTATTTTGTCTAGGAAGAGTTGGTTAAGGCGGTTGATGTGGTCTTTTGAACTGATAAATATTCTGTTAATTCCTAAAAGTTTTTCTTAAAGTATAGTTTAATGATTACAAATGCATATTACAACCATAGTCCTTAAAAATATATTTTGTTTGCTATACCATGGAATAGTTTGGCCTAATCGTTATCTTGCCAATTTACTCTGTTTTAATTCAAGCAATAAAAAGCAGATACCATTTACCAGTGTTGTCCATAAGGGGTTTTATGTTTTCGAATAGATTTTCTGGTTCTAACTCTTTATATAGAAAATAGATATGTTTAAATTTATTAAATATATCTTAGCATAGTAATGAACAATCAAACATTAATAATGTTTATATGTTTTTAATAATTAGCCTTATTTCAAGAGGTGTTGAAGCGGTTACAACTAACCTTAGTTTGACCGGTTTAGCAGGGTAGGCATTTTTGTGTCGAATGCATAAATAATGTCGCTGTTTAAAAAAAAAGGAAAAATAAAAAATCTATAATTTCCTATTAAACTAAAAAAAAGAAACCAACATAACATGCACAATAAAGCATGATTTATGGAATAAATTATTCCATTCCAATCAAAAAGTATTGGATCACATGTTATTTGATCATTTAACTATTTTAAAAAAATGTTTACAAAATTTATTAATGCACAGCTGGCATTTATATTGGCTGCAATTTTTTTAGTAAGTAAGATTTTAGTTGTTTGTTGTGTATATATTATTCATTGCAAATATTTCAAATAAATAATTTTATCTTATTAGATTTATTTTTTATTTACGATAGCGGTGTGTCAACGACATCAACATATAAGTCGATATTGTGTTTACAATATAAACAAATATTTATAAGGGTCTTTGTGACATTATTGACAGTTAAAAAAGTGAAACGGTAATGCCGTTGTATAAAATATGGGGATGTGAACTGACTTTTTATGAGTTCAATAGTGTTATGCATTTACATAACATGTATTGCATCCCGTCGAGACTTATATGTTGGCCTTTGAAAATGTCATGCTTCTGGCAGGCTGCTTATGACGATTGGTACACACAATCTGTGAGAAATGTACTGATTGATACTTTCAACTATAAGAGAATGCTTACTAATTTGTGGATTTCGAAACTTTAATTAGCCTACAGTAATTGCAAGAATTTAAGATTAGAACTTTGTGTCTTTTGTCTTTTTGTTTAATGATTTAATGCTTGACAGCAGTAACAATATTTTAAAACCAATGCTGCTGCACATAACCATACCTGTTTGATTTGTTTTTATTTTCGACTGCAATTTCCTCGGAGTTCTGCGTTTTTGTTAATTTGCATTATACAGTAGCTTTTTTTTCATTTATAAGTTTATTGCATTTATAATGTAAAATCACAAAAACACAGAAAATGAAAAATGGAAAATCCGTTATCAAATGGCAAAATCAAAAGCTTAAACACATCTAACGAATAGAGAACAGTTATATTCAATTTACAGTTATATAAATGAAGTTGTAAAAGTAAATTAAACCTGATTTTGTAGCTCAATAAACCTCTCATAGTATAGCAGTCGAATAAAACTCCATTATATTGACAATATAAAAAAGAAACTAGAGCATTCTAAGACATTCTGAAAAGAATGGGAAAAAAAGAAAGAAATATTAAAAAAGCAAGGCATGCAAACGATTTAGTTTTTTAATTCCTTTTCCTAAATTTCAACCATTGTCGAGTAGCTAACACTACTGTTACGTACAAAAATTTTGTAAAACGTAGAAAGCACTCTTAAATTCATGTATGAGGATTTATGAAAATTTGTATGAAATTAACAGTTTGATAAATATAAACCTATTGTAACAAACACAAAACAACATTCAAACTATTTCACACAGAAGTAAACATCTTGATTAAGTTGAAATTAAAATTTAGAACAATAAAATGTTGGTCACAGGAAACAGGAATACTTCAAATAGACAGTTAGATGCATACCAACCATTTCAAGTAGACAAAACATTTATGCGGCGTTTACTTACAGGCACTTTATGATAACGCCGAGGTAACTTTGTTATAATGGAAAAAGAAATTTCCCTTGACCCAAAAAACCCAACATTTATCAATTAATTTTCTAATGTGCTATCTTTTTGAATAAGCAAGAAATATATGACATGTTCAAGTATATATATATTATTTTACATCAGATGAAAGCAAATGTAAGCTAAATATTCAGGATCATTGTATTTTCCATGTTTCATTTGTAATATAAAAGTGCCTACATGATGAATGTTGTCAATTACGCTGGACCAAAAGTACCAAAAAATAATATCGTTTTCAGTATAGTTACTTTAAATATGTTTATTCAACGTTATATGGATTGAATTTGTTACTAGATTATTGGATTCGGGAATGACACAAGATTATTTGTGAAACCTGGGCTGTACACTACTCACAAAACTAAAATATTTGATCAAGTTGGATATTAATATTAAGCCTGATTTGATATCATTTGGATTATTGATATAAAATTGTGTTAAAATTCATATAACTAGCTGATTTATTATCTTAACTTTTACACATGTTATAAAAATAGAAATCAAACTTTTAGACATGACACAATATTGAACCAGACCTAAGAAAGGAACATCGTAACTGAATACATGAATGTTGGATGTATAAGTACCAATACACGTCTATTTGCAATTCGAATTAGCACTCCTTTAAACAGTCATATTATCATTATATTATATTATCATTATCCTCAAAACTCTGTTTGAGCAGTTCCCCGACGATGAAAATTTTTCAAGTTGAAGCAATTAGAATTGTATACATAATAGGTGGTAATAAATGAGATTTTAACTAAATAATTCACAACACAGCAGTTAAACTGTGTTAAATTCCATCTCCTCATCATGCTACCAGTGGAAACGATAGAGACACACAAAATTAATATAAACATGTTTATCCATTTTCAATTTTATTCAAGAAAAAAGCTTATTCAGATTTTTTTTTACGAAAACGTTTCAACGAGTGTAGTGTATGATTAAAAAATATAACCTTTACATGAATTTGTAACACGATTCAACGTATAATATTAAATATATGGTACCTGATATATTGTGAAGTCAATTGTTATATATGTTCATTACATTTTTAAAAATAAAAAAAGAAATAAAAACAAGTCCGTTTATATCACTCTATCTTTTAAATCTCAAACTTCCTTGTATTTTATTCGGTTATAATTTAGTGAAATCAACTATAAATATGTATTTCCGACCACTTACGATTCATCAAGTATATGATAAAGATCGAAACTAATTGTTAGAATAACAACATTCTATTTCGCCAGACTTAAACGAACATTAATTATTTATACAATAAAACTCAACACATGTATAAAAAATTAGATCTCCTTGTGAGGGTAGCATACTTTTTATTAACAAATGTATAATATAAATAAAACAGTTCGTTTTAAAGTTCATTTAAAGTGGCCTTCATGCAGGCACGTCAGTAGTACGGAGTATGCTACTTAGCGTAAGGTGGAACTTCGAATAATAACATTATAACTTATTTTTAATTGATATCAATCAGCAAGCACGAGAAACATGAGCCACAACCATACTCTAAAGGTGTCGTTAAAGATTAAAACAGATTTGTTTGCAGTCAAATGTCTCAGGATTGTGATTGTTAAGCGATGGTGGGAATACTTATAACAATGATCGGAATTCATAATCCGACGCAATATGTTTCGTATTGTTAGGACAATTCACTGCGGTTAAATTCATTTATCAAGGACCAAATTGATATGTTCGTGTAAGTCGAAAAACTACATGAACTGATAACGTCATGGTAAAAAAACCGATAAACAACTAAAAAACAGACAACAGTATACAGTATACAACATACAACATAGAAAAAAAGTGACTGAGCATCATGAACCCCAGTACAATTTGAGGGCGAAATCAGGTTCTTCAGAAGGATATTTAGATCACACACTCTTGTTGATGATAAAAGTACAAACCCTACGTTTAGTTTTTGGAATTGTGGACACGACAGTTATAATATATTCATTGCCATTTGTGAAAAAATTACATATTATAAAACTTCAATACATGATTTCAACTTCATCACTTCGTATTCGTTGTTTATATGTTCAGTACTTTCTTTACCGCCCAAACGATATTTTTAAAAGATACTGGAGATCCTTTGTGGCATCAACAAGTCAATAGAGTATTTATGTCATTGTTTTTACAATTCATTTTTGCTGTCTCCTGGATATTTATCATATTACACGTACATGTATGTATTGATGGTAATCAATAGTACACATATACATGTACTACAATTGTACATCACCGGTATGGTAAAACATTTATGTTTTAAGCACATGTTCATTTGTATTATATTGAACTGTCAACCTGATCATTGATAAATAAAAATAATTTCCGGCTAGTATGAGTGGTCCTCGTTGAAAAACTAAAACCAGGAAGTTAAACTTCATACGTTGATCTTTTCTAATGATAATAGGGTTTGGAAAATGTTTGTAAAAATTGTCTTATATTTTTTAATATTTTGGATGTGTAAGAGTTCAGAGAAATATTCAACAAAGGGTTCGTAACTTTTTTTATTCTGTTTAATCATTAAGAAATAGGAATGACTTAAGAATCCATGGATGCATACGCATATACAAAGTACTTAAAATGTTAGATACATAGTTTAAACGAATAGATAAATTTAATAAAGATAAATACAGTATCTATGTAGATATAGGAAGATGTGATATGAGTGCCAATGAGACAAAACTCCATCCAATTAACAATTTATAAATGTAAACCATTATAGGTCAATGTACGGCCTTCAACATGGAGCCTTGGCTCACACCGAACAACAAGCTATAAAGGGCCCCAAAATTACTTGACGTGTAGATGTGTTTAGTTTTAATTTCTTATATCATAGTTGTCAAAAAACATAAAAGATATAAGTAGATGTGATATGAATGTTAATGAGACAATCTCCATCTCAGTCACAATTTGTAAAATATCAGTAAAAATGAGGTCTTCAACACGTAGCATTGTCTCACACCGGGCAGTTAGCTAGGACGGTACCCAGCAAATGACTAGTGTAAAACCATTCAAACAGGAAAACCAACGGTCTAATTTATCTTAAAAGAAACGAGAAACAAGAAACAGTAATGAACCATACCTACAAACGACAACCACTGAACATCAGGTTCCTGACAAATTTTCGTTTGTTACTTAAAGAAGCAGTACTTGTTATTTTGTACATGATATGTTTTACAGAATGGCTAATAAAGATATATCTTATAATTTATCGGATTGTATTTTCTAGTAATCCACAGATCTTCATTAAACAGCTATTCATAAGATTTGTATTACAAAACACTAGTGTTCTGGTTATCACATCAGTTTGAACGCAATTTACAATTGTGATTTTGTCGAATATGAAATACAAATGCAACGGTGAAAAAGCGGACTATTCGTCAATAAAAATTGTCCTTATTCATATTATGTAATTCTTACACTTAATGTGTGTCAAGTGTTAGTGAACACAAATGAAACATGAGCGAAATATAACCAATGTGTAGAATTATTTCACGTTATCAGTATGTATACTACGATAATTACAGGTTTTCTTACATATATGTACTATATAAGTTTTTTTCTTCTTTCTGATAACCATGAATGACGTCTATATATATAGGATAACAAATTCGTCAAACGGCCATTTGTCATGTTTAGATTTTATTACTTTTTTTGTTTTTAATTGATTTTATAATAATACTCCAAACAATGTATTTTCTGTTTTACTATAGCTTAAATGACCATACTTTTCACTGTTAAAGTTCAACTCTGCATATAAGTTTTTTAATTCAATTTCAGTTATTGTTTAATTAATAGTTTTATTTGTTTCTACAAAGGGGTGATTACTGTTTATAAGCTGTTGTTTAGACAAACAGATTGAGAAAGTTTTCCTTTCTTTTAAGGTGAAACATGTCTATCAGTAGAAGGCAAACCTCATAAACGCACATATGGGAAGATGCAATGCAGAGAAAATAAAAGTGTTTATGTTGAGCGAGTTTGGATTGACAGACATTCCAGCTGTGTGTACAATAAATCTCAGCATATTCAAACGACTAGTTTACTGAATAAACAATTTGACATATCTTGTTCCAGTTCATCATATTGCGAGGTGAAATATGATAATTCTCTCAGTGAAAAGAGCAATAAATACTTGCACATACGCTTTCAATGTAAAGGTATAGAATATATGGTTCACAATTTTTAATTCAATTACTAATCACAAATATTCAAATTAGATTTCAGTTGAGTATTTAATCAATAATAATTCCTTTGTAAGCTAAAATTCGAATCCCACCTGTTTTTGATGTTTTAGGGCAATGCTAGACAACCCTAACGGCCTTCTCGATAGCTGCTTTGTTTCACTTATCTTTTCATTGAATTACTTAATTTGCGTTTGCAGGTCACAGTTGAAATAATATGAAATAATACTAAAAGGGACATTCAAACACATAAGTCGAAAATAAACCAACTATGCCATTTTCTGAACAAAATCAGACATACATCTGTTAACAAAATAAACTCTATAGTTAGAAAATAAAAGTCAATGACTGATTGACACGAACCCCATAACAATTGGGAATGATCTTAGGTGCTCTTGAAACGTAAGCCAACCCGTGCTCTATATGTGGTTCTTGTTTTGTTGCCCGTGTAAGTACAAACCTGCGAACAAGGTAAGTCACATTCATTGAAAGGAGTTGCGATTGATCGTAATTACTACAGTGGAACTAAACTATCTTCATCTTAAAAACTGATATTTCATAACGGGCAACTCACACGTGATGGCGTCCGTAACATTTTGGAAGGGATTGTTTCATCTTCACTACTTGAGTATGGTTTACAAGCCCATTATACATCATCAATGATTTGTTTTATCTTATTCGACAAAACTGAACTTAAACTTACTGTTTATAGAGAATTATTATTTCATCATTCCGCTTTTATAACTGGTCGAAACAAAAAATATACCAATACCATGTACTTTAACACCAAGTCTTTAAAACAAAACATATAAGAAAATGTTGTGTGAGTACCAACGACACAACCCTCGATCCAAGTCACAAATTTTAAAAATAAACCAATATAAGTCAAAACCTGTATTGAATGGCCGTGTTATAATTCTAATCTATGTTTTCTTTTGTTGTTTTTGTTGTTTTTATTTTCAAATATAGTTTGACGTACACAAGAAAAGGTTTTGAATGTATCCTTTTACGTCCATATAAGGAAATAACTCGTATTTCAATTAACCTAATTATTGTTCTAGTGAAATATATTATTAACATATATATATTCAAATAAGGTTTCTTCCTGATATGTTCGTGTGATGTATACTTAACGTTGTTGTATTTCTTTTTGATATTTGTGTTGTGTGTGTCAATAGACAATTGAAAAGTGTTTGGTTAATTTTGTTTGTAATATACACATTCTGATATGTATTACGTTACTGCATCTACACCTACAAATGGCTAATGGAGAAAGAAAATCGAAAACCCGTTTTTTATGGAATTTTGCTAATAATGACTTAATATATTATTTAAACACGCAACATCTGTAACATTTGAAAGAAGCACAATGGATTAATGATGACCATCTTTAATTGATTTTTGCAATTTATTTAGAATATGTTGCTTAATTTAGACGTACTGTTTCGTACATTTGTGTTGTATACATATTTTTGTGTTGTACTTTTCATATGCACTCTTCGATGGATATTCTATCACAAAGATATGTATATCTACTGTCATTATTCATAAATATGTAATGAGAACAATTCTTTATATATCTGTAGGCTGTAAAGCACTACATCCTAATACAGGAGGGAGAATACGTTGCCCAGCTTATCATAATATAACAATTGCCGATGTATCGTATGATGACAGTGATTGTCCTGCTAATAAACCGCCTCGACAAAATATAGAACATTTCAAGGATCAATGCAACGACCGGAATACATGCTATGTTAGAAACGATTACTATTTACTAAGAATAGCTAACATTTATTTTCACTGCAAAGGTTTGTTTATAGAAACATTAGAGGTGTATTTATAAATATATATTGTTGAGTTTATTGCGCCAGGTATCTGGTTATTAACACGTTCATATGATCGTTGTAGTATAATTGTACACATCTTTATCTGTATCATTATTCTCATGAACAAGTGTTTGTATTTAATTTCCTACCGTAAATCATTTAAAAAAAAGGTTACACATATTTAGATTAATCTTTTTAAATATCAGGAATAATGTCACATAATAACTCGATATGAACCAAAACAATTATAATATAATTTAAGCAATGATACTTAATGTGTTAACTGTTGCCCATAGATAGGAAAACAGCATATTTTCTATGTAATTGAAATATTTTTTACAGATGAAAATGCCATGACGTATATTGAAATCAGTACAAAATCTCATGGTAAGTTAATTGACAGCATTCGATATTGTTCTAACAAAATCCTCAGGTCTCTTAAGATTTTTTCACGTTTTAGTTTAGTTTAGTATGATGTTTTTTGTTTTACTGCTTCTGTTTTAATGCCAATCGTTATTTTGAAATTAAATTAAGATAAAATCTAACCAATAAGCGTTACTGAAAATTTAGTTGATATACAGTGGATGTCAACTCTCGAATATTGATCTGCTTCCGTAGGTATTCACATACGAGATGTTAATTGATAACCGGTGGAACGGCAGTATCTACTGTCTCCACATGTTACATTTTCATTGAGTGTGAATTAGTATGGCGGATAATGCATGCATTACAGAAGACTCTTGCAGTGTCGACTCATCATGGCCCCTCCTTTCTAATTAAGTTCAAGCTGCAATCTAAGTTTGTATTTGTACCGGGGTCTGTCTTCTATATCGATTAATTAGAATTCAGAATCGGTAAATTATGGTATTCCTAACGTAAATGAACATGTGTAAACTAAAGAATAATATGGCATTTAAACAATAGGCAATGCATATCATCAAAGATAAAGTGAAACGCAATATCTGTTCACTACGTGTGGATTATTACTCTTCCAGTTAGAATACCAGAGAGTGATAACGGGACTGAATTACATGGTTAGTAAATTAATGGACTTTTAGTGCGTTGTTCGCCTTATACTATTCAAATGTTTCTATCAATGCCAAAGCAACGGGCAAAAAAACAAAGGCTACAGTAGTATACCACTGTTCGAAATTTATAAATCGTTTGAGAAGAAAAAAAAATCCGGGTTACAAACTTTAACTGAGAAACGCATCGAATATAAGAAGAACAGAAACACACCATTAAAATTCAACGCACACAGAAACGAACTCTAATATAACAATGGCCATTTTCCTGACTTAGTACAGGACATTTTAAGAAAAAATGGTGTGTTGAACCTAGTTTTGTGGCATGCCAAAACACCCGCTTTTATGGCAATATTAATTTTAAAATTAAAATTACAACATTGCATGACAGGACTACAATACAAATAAATGAGAGAACATATAGGACAGAGAAACACACGAATAATAGCTAACAAAAGGTACCAGGTTTTAAATTCATTACGCCAGACGTGAGTTTCGTCCAAACAAGACTGACCAGTGATATATAGTAAAATCTCAATAACCTTCTTCATACTAGTATTGATCCGCCTGTACAAAGTCAACAAACTTATAAGTGGTAAATCAGTAAACTATTCTGTTAGCTTTGCTAGTTATTTTCCTATTTAGCATTGTAATCAAAGCTATGTCATTTTCATCATACGATCAACATCCAAGATTTATCAAACGAAAAAGGCACACAATTCATTTACATATATGCATAAATACTAGTATTACCCCTTAAAACAAAAATAAATATCTTTTCAATCCCACTACAAGAAAAACGTGCGTATCCAATGACTTAAATCCTAAATCTGGATGAAATTAATTCAAGATCTTTTATATTTATTATCCTACTGTTCATGAATACTTTGTTAAGTGAGTGTATGGTCAGCTTAAACTTAATTTTGCCTGTGGATTATTAGGCACAATACGGGGAAAATGAAAATAAAACCATTAAAAAATGAAATAAAATTCTTTACAATGTTATAATCTGAAGATTCGTTCTTTATATTGTGGTTATCGAAAATCAAAATAACTGTCTATTCCTAGGAAATACGGGCCTTGCTTTATTATTTCCCAGGAATAGAAAGTTATTTTGACTTTCTCTATAACATATTTTATAACTTGATATTGCCTTTTAATTAGGGACTTTCCGTTTTAAATTTTCATCGGAGTTCAGTATTTTTGTTAACATTTCACTAGTACTTTCAAAAGCAAAACTTAATTTAAAACTATCAAATAATTCAGCATTGTATACAGCATGATAGGATACATTAAAGAAAATGCAACAAAACATATAATGGATTTATGTTTTATCAATCTTTAATTTTTATAGATAGAAATAGTAGACCAGTTGACTTCACCAGTACTGAATCTCCTGGTACGTTTATGTAATGCATTAAGAGTATTTAACGTATCACACTGCACAAAAAAGGATATGAAAAATTATTAGTAGTTAATTTACTTGGCTTCACTAGCATCATGGGATATTTTCATTGAATATCTTTTGATTAATATGCGCTGATAAAAATCATAGTCCATGATAAAAGCACCTGCGGCAAAGGTCAACATCGTTGTTCTTGAGTTTACTTTCATTCTTAAATATTGCACGAATTGTGATGTTTTTGAGAAAAACGTCTGACCTGTAAAAGATGCACTAGACACTAACCGTAAAACCATTAGAAATGGATACACGTTTTTTGCAACTGCAATACTTGTATAGAGAGAAATCAGTCATAATAGCTGATATCAAAATAAAGTAGGCATTTGTTCAATCTGTTCAATGGTGTAGTACAATTCATATTAAGCCATAAACATATAAAAAACGTAAAGCGTTAGCAAATGCATGAGACATGCTGAAACATAAAGTATACACACGTGCGTCAATATTTGGAACTTCACTATTAAACATGTTGACTGCATGCGAATGAGAGCAGTATCACTTTACTATTGACCTAAACTATCGACTTTTTTTTATATAGGAAATAAACACAATGAAACCATTGCTGGTGGAATAGTAGGAGGAGTCTTACTCAGCATATGTATTATTGTTGGTGTTGTTCTTTTAAGGTATACTCTGTAGTTAATATTTTGAAAGATACACAGTCCATAGACAGATAATTGATATTAACATAAATTAATAGTAAGTTGGAAAAAACTTGAAGTGCGACAAATTAAATCTTAAATTCATTAACTTCATATTGGTTGGAATAAACATCTAATAGTGTAATCACCCATTTAACTCTATTTGTTGTTATATATAAACCATTTATTTTTCTGATGATCAAATAAATTGATATAAGCGAACAAAAGCCTTATTGTTATGGATTACATTTGTTAAAAGGGAACTTGGTTGTACTTATCCGATATCTCTGGGAAACGGATATTCAATTACGGTTAACAAACTGGCGATGGCGTCCGTATAATTTACGAAGGAATTTCAATTTCACCATTTGAAACTCTTGCTTGAATAGCTTCCTGTTGAGCAGCAACGCTTGATAAAAGAAATCATGATAGGAAATACAAACCCGGGAATATCGTATCAATTGGGAGGTATATCATCCCTATGCATGCGTTGCTGAAATGTTTCTACATAGAAACGGAAAGTTCACAATAGGAAAACTGAAATCATCTGTTTTGTCGCAAAGTTTCGTTTTTAACCAACGCTCATCTCAATTGCAACATGTGAGTCAATTTATGAGGCAGACTTAACTGTATCTGTTGTATCTTCTATCTCTAGTTCTATGGGAATAAAATCATCATGTATACGACGATTGAAATTTTGTATATAGCCAGACGCGCGTTTCGTCTATAAATGACTAATTATATAATTTTGAAAGATAACTGATGGAAAATTTCTAAAACAATGTTATTAAATGATACTTTATTGTCATTCTTGTAGAAGACGCATCTGTACTACATCGGATAAGGAACAGGTTATGACAAATTTGAATCCCACGTATGATGCTACTCATGGTCAAACAGATCCAGACACTAATCAACAAGATCATTTGATGAGTTCACCTGACACCTTGTACGTTGCAACATCACATGGAGTTAATGTTGACAATACGACAAATGGTGATTCTAATACTTATTCGCATATTCGGAACAATGTGGATGACTCTGACGTCATGTATGATCATACAATACGTCATAATATCCATAACACCTGCGATGGAGATTACGGAATTGCACACAGAAGAGTTACAGATGATGACTACGATGTGTCTGGAAACTATCGTCAATCTCTCAGCAAAGTGGCAGACCCTGTTTACAACTAAATTTCAAGACTATTCCTCAGTATTTCAGCATCAAATGATGAAACACACAGCATATATCTGGTATACATTGATCTAAAGTATGCATTTTGTTATCATTAATTTCAAAGCAAACTAAATATTTTTTTTTATATTCATACACACATTCATCATGTTCATGGATCTACAATGTGTCGATACCAGTATCTTGGCAATGCACAAGGTCATTTTCTTCTCAAACTGTTTATTGCTTCTTTGTTCCAAATCCACTGATTTATAATTTAGTCTGATATGCATGGTTTTTTAATGAGCTATTAATAACCTTGAGTTAAAAATTATTTTTAGTTGACTTTGAATGAAATTGTTCATTTTTTCCCAAAGACATGGATCATTAGTTTGATTTTATATATAATACCCTTAGGCTATCAATTGAAAACAACAATTTAATTCAATTGCGTTACAATTATAACTTACCTTTTGAGTGACTATTTATTTTAAATTAAAAAAAAACTATTAGGTCTATCATCAATAAATTTACAGTCAACTCGACTTTTACATGTTTTAGAAATCGATGAGCCATGTCGTTTAAAGTCTTGTTAATTTCATGTCTCCATATTAATATTGTTTATGATGTTATTATTATGTGTTTTATGTTGTTCGGTTTTTTATTATTTGTATGTCATGGAGAATACGTTCTAAGTTGAAAAACTTGTGTCTAATCATATTGTCAATGCTTTTTGGACAATACAATATGTTTAAACTAACCTTGAGTACTCTCAGATTTTTGTTGTTGTTGGAATATACAAGTTCCCTGCCTCGTCCACTCTGTATTTGTATCCATCTGATTAGTTACGATTTTTCAACTGATTTATATAGTTCGTTATTATGTTGTACTGTTACACCACTGTTTCAAATAAGGGGAGGGTTGGATTCCGCTAACATGTTTAAACCCGCCACATTCTGTATGTATGTGCCTGTCATGAGTCAGGAGCCTGTAATTCAGTGGTTTGTTTATGTGTTACTTATTTGCATTTCGTTTTTTTTGTACGTTCATTTGGCCCTATGTTTTTTTTCGTTTGAATTGGTTTACATTGTCATTTCGGGGTCTTTTATAACTGACTATGCGGTATGAGCTTTGCTCATTGATGAAGGCCGTAATGTGACCTGTAGTTGTTTTAAAATTTCTGTGTCATTTGGTCTCTTGTGAAGAGTTTTAGCATTAGGAATCATACCACATCTTTTATATATATATATAATAAAAAGTAAAAAGAAAGAAAAATTTACCAGTTATCGAAAATCATGAAACTAAGTATAAAAAAGATAGCAATTATTATGTATATGTTATAAAATTTTTATTTCTCCAAAAGATAAACAAATGAAGAAATCCAAATTCGAGATAGTGTTTTCAATTGTGTACTGGGGTTTGTTGATATAATGTCCAAAAAACCATTGTATAACTTTTTTGTAATGATTGACTATTTAGTACCAAATAAAGGCTAGGAGTCAGGATGTTGTGAGGAAAAGGGGGGGGGGGCGAGAACGTGTCGCCAACCAAATTGTGAAATTGTGAAGGATCTTCATAATACACTTCGATGACTTTGTAATATTGGTTCATACATCCAGATAATCAAAATAATTTTCTAGTAATCTATATAATTAATGGTTTAAGATAAATATTACAAAATAACCAAGCTTGTGGGTATTTTTTTTTTTAACTAAACTGATGTCTTGTGAATACCGTAAACAACTTTAGGGTTATAAATTGTTTTTTTTTGTTGTTGTCAGGAAATATTTCAGGATGTTGTTAAAATCTGCAGATAAACATAGGAAGTGTTGATGACTTTAAGTTAAGCTCAGAATGAATGACTTTCAAAAGTGATAATAGTGTGAAATATATTAAATTCAAGGCAAATTGTAGCGAGTACTTATTTTAGAAAGAGAATATTTTTTGGCATTTTATTTTAAACAACATAATTTTTGAAATACCCTATACTGGTAAACAAAATCTGTTTTACTAATTATATTTATTCTCTAAAGAGTTTTTATGATACCTCTTGCAATGTCTACTTTTTTTTCTTGTATTGATCATTGTTTCACGAATTTAAAAGCTACACATGTGTACACGCATTCAAATACATGTTTTCCATGCCTGAATCAGTTCGTGTTGTATCTTAAATAAAGGCAACAGTAGTATACCGCTGTTCAAACTCATAAATCCATGGACAAAAAACAAAATCGGGGTAACAAACTAAAACTGACGGAAACGCATAAATATAAGAGGAGAACAACGACACAACACTACAATGTAACTAACACACACAGAAACGGACCAAGCATCAGACAAAATCCCACGAAAATAACAAATATAACATCAAAACCAAATACATTTGTACATGAATTTGGGATAGACAAGTAACAAAGGTTTTTGTAAACTAAAGTTTAAGCCTTAAATGTATCATTTTCATGCAAGTTAAAATTTCAAGCTAGCTTTATAACCAATTGTAACTCACGCGTTTGTACAATGTTAAGCTATGTATGTAGCTGTGCAGTTGCTTTGTTTGTAGTAAATCCAATTTTCATTCATACTTGTATATATACATGCACCTTCGGCTGTTGTCTGCTCTATGGTCGGGTTGTTGTCGCTTTGACACATTCCCCATTTCCTTTCTCAATTTTACATTTTTATTTTTGTAATCAAAATATGAACTTAAGCATATGTAATGATAACCATGGATAATAATATTTAAGTTGATATTTCATCAATTGATAAAATTATAACCATACTGGTGACTGAGAAAGATATATTCATATCAAAGTATTCGAAATAAATCAGATTTTTAAATATTCATAATTGGGAGGCTGACATTATGTTTTTAAATTGCTGTTAAAGCTAATATTAGCCAGACAGACGAATGATACCAAAGGAATATTCAAACTCATAGGTTGATAACAATTTAAGAGTGGCTTATTACTAAAGACTGCGCAACACAAACCCCATAAACACGGGTTTTTGAATTCATTGTGTTGCAGTAATCTAACTACTGTGGATTCATTATTATTCGTTGGATACCAATTTTCGTGGGTTTCGTGGGGACAGGTGAACCACGAATTCAAATGTTAAACGAATAGCACTTTTTCAATAGGCTTTGAATACAGAGATTGACAAAACTACGAAATAAAATATCCTCGAATATGCAAGTTTTCAGCAATCCACGAAAATTGATACCCACGAAAATAAATGAATTCACAGTAGTTTAGAAATATTGTAGCATCATCAATTGTGTTTTTAATTAAATTTTACCATATAGTTTTTGATTGTTGTATTAAATGAATATGTTTAAAATAAACTATTTTCACTCATTTGAAATAGCGTTATTCACTATTTAAAATTTAGATTTTAATTAATCTAAAATCAAAATATTTGTCAAATGTGTCATATACCAGGTGCTTTTTTGATTAGTATGAGATATATGTCACTCAGCGAATTACATCCTATTAAGACACATATAGGTCATAATGAACCTTCAATAATAGGGAAGTGTTTATACGGTGCAATATGACCAGCTCCGTATCATATCTGGTATTTATAGATGTTGTTGATAAAGTGTGATGGAGCAAGAAAATATCTTCCAGTTCTATTGACTTTTTTTCATCTTTTACATTTTTCAATTCACAATACAGAAACACTTTTAGTCCGTATCTTTTGTATTAGTTTTCTATGTTGTGTCATGTGTACTATTGTTTGTCTGTTTGTCTTTTTCATTTTTAGCCATGGCGTTGTCAGTTTATTTTAGAGTTATGAGTCTTTCTTTTTTGTTAAGTAGTGTCTTCCTATCAAATGACAACATTTAAAGCAAAATCAATTTCTGTTAACATATTGTATTCAACAATGAAACTTGATACAATTTGCTTTGGAAAAAACCCTAAAAAAAACCCGACCTGAATGGAATTTAACTTCAGTACTTTTATATCATTGAATGACCAAATTCGTCTGTTACATCTATTAGAATTTTTTCAACAAGACTGTTTTATAAATTGAATAGATGGTTATTTTGTTGACCACCGAAAATATGAAATGGTGACTATCAAGAAATATGCGAAAAACTGATGGACCATTTTTTTACAACGTTATCATGATAGTTAATAAATTGTTTATATTTTGCTTATATACACTTAACACGGATTAGTCGTTATTTTATTCTTTTAGAAATTGGTCGCCATCTTTATAACAAATAGTCATTTAACATAATTTGTATAACTCAAAGCAAATCCGACTTTGTATAAGAAAAAGACAGTTTAAATAACGAGGTCGATTCCAACATTACTATTTGTAATAACTATGCAATTACCTAAACTACCATATTTCAATTTTTAATTTAGATGGGTTTAAAGGGTTTCCATTACTAACATCCTATCAATTTTATTGTGTTCCATTCAAGTCTTTTTTTTCGAATTGTTTTTGCTCAGTCGGCAGAAGAACTGCAAGTTGCACATGGGTCCTGTTTACGAGTTCCAGAAGAAACATGACTATTGGTGTCTAGAACACTCATGCTCTCTTGTTGCAATATCAACAATGGGTAACCTCATATAATTGAAAGCCAATTCTAAGAAATTGTTAGATATTGAGTTATCCAAATTTAACATTGTTTTACCAGGTTTTTACAATAACTAACACACCCACATACATATATGTATACTTAGCGTAGAACAAAAAGTTCACTTCCTTGTATTTGTGAATGATTTGGTAGATTCTGATGTTAGTATGTATTTCCTCTCACTTAAGGATTATCAAATATTATTTGTAAACTTACAGTAGCTGTTTAAATGAAATATAATATAAGTACGTATTTCCTACCACTTAACATGTATTTAGTACAAAAGCAGAAGATTATGCTTTCTATGAAATTAAATATGTCTTCAGGTTAAAAGAAAAGAAAAATAACACGATACAAAACTCCTAGGAAATGTCAGGTCGGAATGTCCCTAATCAAATGACAAAATAAAAAGCTCAAACACATACAAAAATGGACAACAAATATATTATCAGATGTTTTGATTATAATGGTTGTTGTTGGTTTATATCTGTGATAAATTTCTTTCAAAGAGTTATAAATTAAGATGTCCAAATTATACTTTAAGAAAGTACATACCTCTTACAGCTGACTATACGGTATTGGTGTTTTTCTTTTTTTGAAATCTCTGCGATCATAAACTATTGCATATATCATATATGCTCTGGTGGATGATAGTTAGCAATCATTGTCACATCTCCTTATTATTATATTGCATATGATGCTTGTCTTGATTCTTATTTATAGGAGTGTTGAATCACAGTATGAACTACTTCTCCATCAATCAAGATAGATCTGGTATTTTGTTCAATGTCACAATGTCACAATGAAGAGATCCAACAAATACTCATATAGTTAGCTGTCCATGTTTATGTCCACATAATACAGTCGAAAAATGCTTGCTGTTTTTATGATGAATGACTTTATGGAGAACATTACTGATATGATTGACACGGGATATGAATGGTAAGGGAAGAAATAGTCTAGTAAAATCGCCTAATTATGAAGTAGATGTGTATAAAACGTGGCACTTAATCAATTTGTTAATTTTAAATTGTGTAATTATTTGTTTCCATAGAGTCGATTCACGTGACCATAATGTATGTCTTTAAGACTCCAGAAGAAAAAAAAATAAATATACGTTCTTATAGTATAATAAGTACATTCGTTCTCGTTAACTATAATTATAGTTTTTTGTATGTTATATCGCTTTTCACTAATAGCTATGACCATGGTGACGAATGCTTGTATGAGATAATCTCTGTAAACATATGCATGTCATTCCTGGTCTCACATGAAATCAATGATTATGTATTAAAAAGAAAATATATTGGTAATATATACTTTTGACTATATATACCTAAGATAAACCAGCTTGCTATAACTGGTTTAGAAAAGGCCAATTCATTAATCATATGCTTGCTTTATTTACACAAATTAAACAAATACATTTGAGAATGGAAATGAGGAATGTGTCAAAGAAACAACCACCAGACCACCAGACAAGATAACAGCTGAAGGCCACCAATGGGTCTAAAATGCAGCGATAAAATCCCGCACCCTGAGGCGTGCTGCAGCTGGCCCCTCAACAAAAATGAAACTTCAGTGAAAATATACGTCATATTTGTAATATATCCTTTTGCCTGAATAAAGGAAATAATTTTCTCCTTCCAGTTGATAAATCTCATTTCTTAATAATTCTTTTTGGGTATATAGTATCTCCAAAATCCTATCAAAGTGAAACTTCAATAACATAGTAGAATAAAATTTAACTGTCGAGAGTGGAGAAATATCGTAATACACGAGTTATAGTGTCGGAATCTGTTTCTCTAATGCTTTTTATCGGTCTTTTTCAAAGATTTTCAGAAAATTGTGCTCTTTATATGCGACGTCATCAGGCAAGGTCGCCTTTTTTCATGACGTCACAATAGGAAAATTGAGAAGAAAACAAAACATTTTGACGTCATAATCAAATTTCGGCTAATCATTTGCCGAGAACAGATTTTTCACTAGTGAGGAGAAATATTTTTCTCACACCGGTCAGGAAATGTGAAAATAGCGCAAAAATTAGAGAAACATTGTTTCATCATGGCAATATTATTTTTTTATTGCCGTGTCCATATTTATTACGAAATATTAATAGAATAACTGATCGAAGATTTCAAATAGAGAAAAATATTAAACGAGTGACAGAACAACACATTTATTCATAAATGCGCTTGCCTTACATTTGAAAAATGGAAAATATTTTTCATTGTTTCAAACTTAAGTATATTTTCCTGTAAACTTAAGTGGTTTTAAAGTATTCGGCGCAGTCAAACAAACAAGGAAGTTGACGATGAAATTAATAAAGATCAAAATAATGATTTTCCAAAATGTTTTTGAACATAATTTCATATTTTTCAATATTTTGGATGTTTAATAGTTTAGATGAATGTTCCACGAAGGGTTCGTATTTTTTTCTCTGTAGATATTAAGAGTTGCTTAATTGACACCATATATTCTTGTATCAATTAAGATATAGGAATGAAGTAAGAACTCGCGGATAAATATTCATACGCACAATACTCAAAATGTAAGGTAAATAGTTTAAAAATCACATAAATTGAATAAAGATAGATATAGTATCAGCGTTATAATTTTAAATACTCACACAACAGTCATAAAAGACACATAGTGACTATATATACTTCTTGTGTACTAAGTCCAACTTGATAACAACTGAATGTATTTAGGTCAAAATGACACATGTGGAGAAAGATTCGGAGCACTTGAGTTGAACCCGAGTTTTTGGAAGGGTTTGAGTTGCTTAGTCTTTAGATTTCTATGTTGGGTATTGTGTATTGTAATTTGTCTGTTTGTCTTTTTCTTTTTAAGCAATGGCGTTGTTAGTGTTTTTTTCGATGTATGTTTCCATGTCCCTCCGGTATCTTCCGACCATTTTTTTTTTTTTAAAGTTTCCACAATTCTAGTCATTGAAGTATATACACTTGTACAAGTTCAGAGGGACTAATGTTAATATTGTATTCATTTAAACTATTAGTAACTGATTAATAAGAATAAAACTTTCTAAAGATAGATGGATTGATGACATTTTTATCGATTTTCCTTCAACAGGAACGTTTACAACTTAAAATGTGAACGCCACGGTAGAAACATAATAATTGAGATCTTTAACTTTACCAAAAAAGTGTTGACAACAGTTGATCGTAAAGTGTGTATTAAGATAACAAAATAGTTGTCGAGTATACGCCATTGAGACAGCAACCAAAGGACACCACAAAACAACCTTCAACAATAAGCAGATTAGTGCACTATATGCAGTCTGGTTTCATCCGTTGACCAAAGCTGACCGCCACTTGGTATCAAAACAATTTCGGAAAATTGCATTAAAAAACCGACTATGTACATATGAATAATAATAATAATAATAATCTATTTTATTATTGTGTCACATATTGATTGACATACATATCATACAACAATATTAAAACATTAATAGAACAATCAATACCCAGCCATATCATTTGGCTTATGAGACACATATGTATACCTGATAAGTCATCTCCTAATATTCTATGATTAAGTTTAAATTACGTTGCATATGGTTTATATATGAAATTGAGAAGATGTGGTATGATTGCAATAGTTTTCTCCTTTTATTTGTAAAGATTATCTGCTTAATATTGGTTGTAATTTTCAATGGTGACGTTACAACAAATCAAAAAATATTATTGGTTATCTGATCAAAATAAGTTACTTAACAATTTACCTATCTATGTTAGGTTTTTTTGGGGAACAAAGCTTTATTTTAATTATATAAAAAACTCTTGTTTCAAACAATAGTTGTAAGCTACTGGGTTGGTTTGAAACTGTAATATGTGTAATATCCGCCTGGATTATCGCATTTCCACGAACATGAAGTTTGTGAACGTTTGTAAATTCAGTGCTTCAGTGCCTCAGTGACTTGGTGTCTAGGTTAAAAGGTGTCTCGGGGACTAGCAAATTCGGTATTTTGAGTTTGAAATGTGTTCTATATGTTTTATCCTCGGTTGCTTTTTTTAAGAATGTTATAAAGCTATTAAACCAAGAGTTCCAAATGGTGAAGTTGAAATAATTCCTTCGTTAATATTACGGACGCCATCACGAGTTGGTTGACCGTTATGGTATAACCGTTTCACAAATGATATCGGATATGTTCCTTACGTCGTAACTACAATCCCCTTCCTTTTCATGAATGTGACCTACCGAATTAGACTATTTACCGGATTTGTTATCACATAAGCAACACGACGGGTGCCACATGTGGAGCAGAATCTACTTACCCTTCCGGAGTACCTTCGATCACCCCTAGTTTTTGGTTGGGTTCGTGTTGTTTATTCTTTAGTTTTCTATGTTGTGTCATGTGTACGTTTGTTTGTCTGTTTGTCTTTTTCATTTTTAGCCATTGGGTTGTCAGTTTATTTTAGATTTATGAGTTTGACTGTCCCTGTGGTGTCTTTTGTCCCTCTTTTATGCTTTGATCATTTAGTTGATTTCAAAATATTTAAGTAGAAGAGTTTTGGTTAACCGTTATAGGAGTTTTCTCCCCTTAGGTATTTGAAATCAGTACTTCTCCACAACCATACAACAAGTGATTGACTTGGGGTCTTTTGATTTGAGATCACTGACCTATGACCTCAAAATATATCTTATTTTTTTTTATATCAGTTTGATTTACCATTTAACATCAACACGGAGTAACATTTTCTAACATCGTTTTTTAAAATTTCATTCTTATTATCGAGGTGGAAAGACCTTCAATTGTTCTCTGAAGAATTGGGTTTTAATAATAGTTATGTTCGTTTCTGTAAGTGTTACATTTTAACGTTGCGTCGTTTGTTTTCTCTTATTTTTGAGTGTAAATTCACATTGCGATAAGACATGTCACGGTACTTGTCTATCCCAAATGCATGTATTTGGTTTTGATGTTATATTTGTTATTCTCGTGGGATTTTGTCTGATGCTTGATCCGTTTCTGTGTGTGTTAGATTTTAGTGTTGTGTCGTTGTTCTTCTCTTATATTTAATGCGTTTCCCTCGGTTTTAGTTTGTTACCCCGATTTTGTTTTTTGTCCATGGATTTATGAGTTTTTAACAGCGGTATACTACTGTTGCTTTTATATATCCCTTTGTGTTTTTGAAATACATAGCATGCACTTGCAAAAGATCAACAAAAGAGAACAATGGCATTTTTAAATGTATATGTCGAAAACGAACTGCTACTATCATGGCAAAACACGAAAAACTACAAGAAGTTAAGAACTGTAGTTAGAAAAACAAAGAATTATAAGTCTTAAGTGGTTTTTTTTTTGTGTTTTGTACACTGCAGGTCGTCTAAATACATTTTTGACCAGGTATTGTTTTAATTCAAGATAAAGCTTTGCATTTTAATTAACTTGGTTAAAGTGATAGATAATTTAAATTGGATAATTTCCAGTTAACATTTGAGTTTCTTTAAAAAAAATATGCCCAAATTCCAGAAAAATAACTTTGTGTTTGACTGTTATGTCTTTAGCCCGATACGTAAGTGCAGAATATCATGTCGAAAGTTCCGATGCTATGGTATCTTTCACGTCTCTCTAATGAATATTATACTAGGCAATTAATACACTAATACTATCAATCTTTTGTAGAAGCAAAATGCCAATCTATTACGCTTCGCCGAATTGGCCAACTCGAATGTGATAAAACAGCACGTGTACAAATTCAGAAAATATGGTACATCTATGACAATTTAGACCAATGTAAATCTAATCTATCTTCAACGAGCCTTACGTTTCATGTAAACTTACCAAGTACTTGTGATCGCAGTTCCATGTGTATTAGGTTATATCACCCAAGACACAAATACCTGATCATACGTTTTCGGTCTAAAGTTAAGACCTTTTTACTTTCACATTTTTGTAAAGAAGACTTTATGTTTTAGAAATAACCAATTAAGTAATTAATCTTCTGCCACACCTCCTTATAACACGATGTCCATCTAAAAAGAAAATTACATACAGGTACCAACCAGAATGGTGAGAATGGGGAATTTACAGATCAATATAAAAGACAAACGTTATATATAAAAGACAAAAATAGACAAAACATATAAAAAATAGAGTAAAATCACAAAAATACTGAACTCCAAGGAAAATTCAAAAAAGAAAAATCCCCAATCAAATGGCAAAATCAAAAATTCAAACATATCAAACAAATGGATATCAACTGTCATATTCCTGACTTGGTACAGGCATTTTCTTATGTAGAAAATGGTGGATTGAACCTGGTTTTATAGCTAGCTAAACCTCTCACTTGTATGACAGTCGCATCCAATTCTCTTATATTGCCACCGATGCGTGAACAAAACAAACAGACACAATAGGTAAAAATGTCAAAAATAGGGGTACAACAGTCAACATTGTGTTATCATCTTAATCCCTATAAAACAACAAAAAGTAAAATCACAAAAATATTGAACTCAGAGGAAAATCAATTCGGAAAGTCTATAATCACATCGCAAAATCAAATAACAAAACGCATCAAAAACGAATGGACAAGAACGTAACATTCAAATTATCAAATGTAACGAAGAGGCACAAAAAGGCATACATCAAAATTAACTTTCTCGTTATGCTTATATTATACGATTTTATTTATCGACATAAAATGCACCCATAAAGGATGGAAGATTTTGAGTACTGGTGTAGAATTGCTCGTTTAAAATTCGCACAGGTAGACATAAAACAATTTTGTCGTTCAAAGTATAGCCGGATACATAAACACAGTCATGTAAAATAGATATAACAAAACAGACTTAACAGTAAATGTAATAATAATAAATAAAATAATAGTGTGGTTCAAGGTATGACGGGATACATAAGTACAGAGTCACATCAAATGTATATCTCAAAAAACAGACTTAACAGTAATAATATTAATAAATAAAATATTTTTAGTCTTTTTTTCTTTTCTTCGTAAATTCCTCCGCAACGGAGCACCCGTGTCACACGGTAGTAAAATATAGTTCTTATATTAAAAGAGGAGGAGGTGAAGGGATATATTTACAGGCCATTATTTATCTTTATTAGTAAACTTTAAAACACTAAAAAACAAAGCATTTGCTATGTTAAGAAAGTTTTAAAAAAGATGTTGATAAAAATAAGTACGATTGGTGCTCAAGAATTTACAGTGATTATGTTTACATCAGTTTAAATAATTGCATTAATTACAGGTATATGGTAACTCATAAAATTTAAAAGTGATTTATTTTAATTGGCTAAATCCTTAAAAATTGTTACGAATGGTTGTAAAAGAAAAAAAAGAAAAATAAAAGCTTCCATAGGTTTGTTCTTAATATATGTAACAGTGTCCTTAATCTGTGGTCCTTATCAGGCTTTATATTATCTGATTTAAAATTTTAGTAAATAAATTCAATAAAATTTAAAATATAAAATTTTAAATAAAAAATTTACAACCATTAGAGTTTGTGTCCATTGGGTGATTATCACTTTATAAAGTCTTAATCTTCTTTTGTAACAGTATTCTGTTTGTATGTAGTCCATAGCATAGCTCTCTACTAATATTTTCAATTTGCACAGTTGTCTCTGGACTAAAGTTCATTTCTTTGGCTACTGTTGTGCAGTCTATAATTATTTGAATTATTAAGGACTGGTTCCCTTTGAAAGTATCATTCCATTTGTTATCACCAGCAGACTGTATGATGATTTCTTTTAAATCCGGGAAAATGTTTTTCCGTTTATCGTGCAGAGCTGGGCACTGGAGTAGGAAGTGTTCTAATGTTTCTATTTCCAGCTGACACAGAGTACAATGTACTATTTCTTGTTCCCTTTTAAATTTTTGCATGTCACATTCTAAAAGGTATGTACCAGTTAGTAATCTGGCTTTGATTTGTGCCTTTTTTTTACCTCATATGTAACTGATGGTAGAGAGTTCCATACTGGGTGAGTCTGGTGTATTTTGAGTTCTGTTGTATTGCAGAATTTCAAGGTGGATTTTTCCTTCATATCGGTTTGTAGCTTACTTGTCCATTTATCGGCTATGGCTATATTAATTTGTTTTTTCCATTGCAATTTTGTTGGAAGTCTATCTGTCAGCTCGTGAATTGGTGCTAAGCTGTAGTACTGTAAGATTTCTTGCACCCTTGGAAAGAAACTTTCTGGATTTTCAGAGTTGACAATCAGTTGTCTTTCCATTAGATTCCTTAGTTTGGTGTTTTCACTTGCTAGGATAGAATACAGCAGGCTAAGTTGTCTCTTGTGAAGTTCTGCTTCAATTGGTAATGCGCCAATAAGCATATATACAGCAGCTGTTGAAGTTCTTATTGGAAGGGATTGAAAGCATCTGATAGTTTTGATATGGAATTGCCTTAATTCTCCTATTTGTGTCAAATTCAGAGGCAGTATTTCAAGTCCGTATAGTAGTCTTGGAAGTACGTAAGCTTGATAGATCTTGTAAGCTGTTTTGGGGTTAAGACCTCGTTTTCCATTTAGTCCCACTGGAATTAGAGAATACAGAGTCTTTCTTGCAATACTTATATGTTCTTGTATATTTATTCTTGATTCGTTTTTAGATGCTCGTATAATTCCTAAATGTGTTGCTTGGTTATCAGTTTGTATTGCTTCATTTCCTAATGTGATAATTTCTGGTTGATATTTCGACTTCGTTCTTTCTGTCTTTATAAGAGTGCTTTTTTGAGGATGGATATTGTACCTGTGTTCACAGGAATATTTATATGCTATATCAAGTATTGCTTGAATCTCTGTTTCGTCTGTTGACATCAGCACAATATCATCTGCACATAATGGGCTGCCACAATATTCTAGTCCTATTGATAGTGCTAAGGCTCTTTTTTCTAGTTCTATTGGTAATTCATTGATATAAGACTTGTAAAAATGAGTGGATAATACACCTCCTTGTCTGACTCCCTGTTTTATTGGAAATTTTTTACTGATGATTATTCCATTTTACTTCCGTTGACATATTTGAGTACAGATTTTGAATTACTTTCCAAATATCTGCTGGAACTTCATAGTATAATTTTTCTAGCAAGATCATATGATGTACTACATCAAATGCCTTTTGACTGTCAAGGGTTGCTAGAAATAGATTTTTATTTTGTTGTTTTGCATGTAGTATGCCTTCAGAAACAATAAGAGCTGCCATGATTGGTGAGAGACCCGTTGTAAAGCCAAATTGGAGTTCCGTCTGATTAGCATTCAAGTCAGGCATTTTTTCTAATAATGCATATTCAAAAATTTTCCCCAAGACAGAGGTGACTGTAATTCCTCTGTAATTTGTTGTTAAGGTTGGATCTTTTTTCTTTTTCTGAACAGGAGTAAGGATGCCAGTTTTGAATATATCAGGTATTGTCCCTGTCAGCATGATATTGTTAAAGAGATTAGCAATATCTGGTAATATTGTATTACCGGCATATTTAAAGTGCTCTGCTGTTAAGGAGTAGCCATCCTCTGTTTTCCCTGTATTCAGTTCATTGATGGCTTTTTTTTATCTCTTCTTCAGTAAATTGGGTGATGTCATTTCTATTGATGGTAGATTGATGTACAATTGAGTTGATTAGATTGTATCTAAATTCACATTCTTCCATATATTCTGAGTCGAAATGTTCTTCTGTAGCTGGAGTTGCTAATGTTTCGTAGAATTCTGCAAAGATTTCAGTTTGCTTTTCTTGTTCTACAATATCATCTCCATTTGTATCCTTTATTATTAGTGTTGCTGAGTTATCAGATTGTGCCCTGTTTTTTCTAATTAATCGGTGGAAAGTTTTTGAGTCAGGATTATTCATCATGTTATTGTAAAATCTTTGACTATCCAGATGCTCTTCTTGACGGACTTGTTTTCTTGCTTCTCTTTTGCAATTTTTCATTTCTGTGTATACTATATTATCCTGCTCTTTGGGTCTTCCATTTTGTTTCCAGTTATAAAATGCATTCTTACTTTTTGATATGAGCTCTTTAACCTTCTCAGAGGCTTTCCAATTTGGTCCTTTTAAAGAGACTATTTTTTTCTTGAAATTTATATTGCTGGCTTTGGATAGAATATTGATGATGTTAAATGCCTGTTCTTCTATGTCTGTTGTAGAGTCAGTGGTGTTACTCTGTTCCTGTAGTGTTTCTATAGCTTCTTGATAAGACCCTATATTGGTTTCTTCCCATTTGAGTATGGTTTTTGGTTTTGACTTTTTTCCTTTGATCTTATCAGACGCTATTGAGATAATAGTTTTCGCTCTTATTGGAGCATGTGCTGATCCATTTGAATGGTACTGGTCTTCTATTATGGTACTCCTTAATAAGTCTGTATCTTTCTTCTCCAGGATATAGTCAATTTGTGAGCATGATTTACCATTATGGTGGTAAAATGTAGAGTCTCGAGTGTTCTCAAATGTATGGTTCAAATGATGTTTCCTGCAGAACTCTTTCAGTAGTTTATCATGGTTGTTATTTCTGGTTGCTATTAATGAACATTTGTTGTGATGTTATGCTATTGTTTCAGAAAAAGGGAGAAGGTTTGGATCCATTAAAACGTTTAATCCCGCTGCAAATGTTTGCACCTGTCCTAAGTAAGGAATCTGATGTAGAGTAGTTGTCGTTTGTTTAGGTAATATATACGTGTTTCTCGTTTCTCGTTTTGTTTATATAGATTAGACCGTTGGTTTTCCCGTTTGAATGGGTTTACACTAGTAATTTTGGGGCCCTTTATAGCTTGTTGTTCGGTGTGAGCCAAGGCTCCGTGTTGAAGGCCATACTTTAACCTATAATGGTTTACTTTTTAAATTGTTATTTGTATGGAGAGTTGTCTCATTGGCACTCACACCACATCTTCCTATATCCATTTAGGTCACCAGTTACAATAATACTATGAGTGTTATCATACTTGTCTATTATTGATGAGATTTTATCTAGATGCTCTCTATTTTGAGGTTCAGATCCTGTCATCATTGTTGGCATATAATTGTTGATAATTAATACTTGATGAGTCTCTGCACATATTTCAATTACCACTATTCTTTCCTCTTTTTCAAGTTTTTTTATTTTACGTGAAAAAGTTTTGGGCCAAAGAGTTATAACACCTCCTTTTCCTCTTCTATTGTGATTTTCTATATCAATGTTGTTATCATCAAAACAGGAGATATGGTAGTCATGATCGGGTGCAATATTTTGTAAAATGTTGGACTCATATCCATGTAGCCAATGTTCTTGTAGACATATAATATTTGAATCAGACTGTAATTCTTTGAGATATGGGGTGTTACCTTTGATCCCTTCAATATTGAAGGAGACAATCTCTAGCATTGTCTGTTGGTTCTTCCTATTTGGATTTCTTCTTGATTGATGTCTGGGGGTATTGGAGTCCCTCTCATCTCTAAAAAAGAACTTGGTAGATGCATTCTATTTTTCTCATTGCTTCCTATAGAGGTCTTTTGTTCTGGTATATTGCTTTTCTGTTGTTGTGGTATAGTTTGTTTTTTGTCTATTTCTGAAGAACAGTGGGTTGGTGGTTTTAGATTACTCTGAATCTGACTGTATGGTGGTGGTAATAAGAACTTTCTGTTAGGTATACTTTTGGAATCACATGTTGCGGTAGCTCTGTGTCTATTTTGGTGTTCCATACTTCGTGTTGGTAGTTGACTATCTGGATTTAATACCATTTGATGAAAGTTTGTTGGTTGACATGTACCCACAGGATTATTTTTCATCTGATGGACATAGTTTTGTGGTTGACTGTACTGGAGTTGCTCATCTTGGAATGGTATATTCGTTTTTACCAAGTTTAAGGACTCCTGGCTAGGATTCTGGATCTGATATGGTTGTATGTGTTGCATTTTTGCACCTTGATATAGATGATTGTCGGTCAGTCTTTGTACCTGATGTGGCTGGTGATAATTGTGTTGGTGAGCATTGTTATGTGCTTCAGCCCTCCCAGTTGTTTGGTTTGGGATATCATTTGTGTGTTTCCTATGCACAATTCTTTTTGTATGATTATATTCATGAGAATGTCTGATTTGGTGATCTTGGTGGTGAGCGTTCAGGTGACATTCTCTGTTGGTCATTTGGTGTTCATATTCTTGATTATTCCTTTGGCTTAGGAGATGGGGTCTATTGTCTCTGTTGTTTAGATGATCAGGTATACTAGAGTTGTAGTTCTTTTCTGATTCAATATTTATATTGCCAACTTGACATGTTCTATTGGAATTATAGTATGTCTTTGGAATTTGATGATGGTCATGGTGGGAGTTGTTCATATACCGGTAGTGTTCTTGTCCGGATAGGTGGCCTGTTTCTTGAAAGTGTTTTTGCTCTTCTGTCTGTTGAGAATTCCACATCTGATGTATCTGATCCATTGGGTTGTCTTTCTTAGTATAGTGGTTGTTATCATTAATAAAATGTGTTCCATCTTTTTGAGATTGTAGCATCATTTGGGATGTGATTGCATTGTTAAGGCACATGAACTGGATCATTTGTTGTTCCACCTGTTTTACTCTCATTTCAAGCATTTGAGTTTGCATTTCTTGTCTTAGTTGTGATTCTATATCTCTTCTCATTTGTCCTGTATCTGAGTTTTTACATTTACATGGGTAGGGGTGTTCCTTTGTGTTTCTATGATATTCATTTGGACCTTTATTCTGTAGCAGTTCCATGTTTCGTTTGAGAAGATCAATGGTCTGGTCTTGTTGCTTGATGCGTTGTTCCAATGAGGTTATATAGACCGTTTTATTTCCCTCGTTCTTTTGGTTTAGATTTTTGGAAGATTTACTTTGGGACGGCTTTGTATTTTCTTTATTTACCTGATTGATTTTGGTAATTGAAGCCATCACTTCTTCTGTGTGGGTGTTGTTCACCTCTATTTGTTTTGGCAAGGTCTCTTCAGTTGAAATGATTATTGTTTGATTGACTGAGTGCTGCTCAACCAGTTCTTTTTGTTCATTTGTACTTTTAGCACTTTCTTCAGATGTTGTTTTGACCTGCTGTATTGCTTTTTGACTAATGTTTTGGCTTGTTAAGTCATCATTAGCATGATTATAGGTTATGAGTATAGTTTTGTTATCATTCTCATTGCTGATGTTATCCTCATTCTTTTGTTCTTGAGCAGCCATGTTTGTTTCACTTTTCCTCTCTGAATTTTGTATTGGGCTATACGTAGTGATTGGCAACTGTGTATAGCTAGTGTCTTCACTAGTTTTATCCTTGTTTCCATATATAAGTTCATAGCTAGAGAGGTCACATATATATTGAGTGTCTGGGTCCATTTTATTTACCTCCATTGTTGATAGTTTTAAGCAGCTGTAATGAAACCATTCGTTGCATTCATCACAGGCAATGGTGTTTTCTTGAGATTCTTCTTTACACATGGGACATAGGCATATGTCAATGTCATCCTGCATTAGCATATCTTGTTTAACTGGTTGGACTTGACTGATGTTTTGTGAACTGGAGGTTTCATCTGAAGTTTTTACCAGTTCTGTACAATCTGTTATTTCAGATGTCTGATTCCTATTCTTTTCTATCATCTTCATCGTTTCAGCCATACCTGTATTTGCAACATCTAGTACATCAGAACATTTGTTTATATATTCCTGTATGTCTGGTAGTATATGCTGTAGAAATATATTTATTTCAGACCCATTTACTAGTATTTTGCTGGTGGTTCTATATGAGTTGATTGTACATTTTGAGATTTTCCCTGAAGTACCATCCATTTTTTTCTTATGTATTTTATATTTATCCTCTACTATATGTCTTTGTTCGTCATAGATAGCTTCATGGATCACATTGTAATTAGAATTGAATTGTGGGCTGTTTAATTTTTCCTTCATTTCTACCCGGAAAAGTTCATATGCTGCAGAGCTGAAGGCTATTATAACATTATTTTCTGGCTTAAAGTTGATATCTATATGCTTTGAGTTACAGTTGTCAATCTTTTTCTGTAGAGCATTCCTTCTATTGAGGCTGTATTCTCTAGTGACATTTTTTTCATTTGAAATTTGATCTTCTGGACATGCAGTTAATTGTGTTTTAGATCTGATACTTCTTCTTAGCTTGGGAACAGCCATTTCTTGTTTTTGGATCGATGTTGCCATAGTTCTTTTGTATTTTGCTAACTTTAGGTCTGTGCTGATAAAGAGCAAGCTTTTACCTTGCTATATGTGGATGTCTTTAATGGAATGAAATTGTAGCAAGCTATTACCTTGCTGTGATGGAGTCTTTACTGAGTATAATGATAATGATGATGCAAGCTGTTACCTTGCTATTTAGAAGTATATGAAAAATATGATTATGTAGATGGGGCAAGCTTTATCCTTGCTTATGTTGTACAATTGTCTTTACTGCGGACGAATTGTAGCAAGCTATTACCTTGCTGTGATGGAGTCTTTCGTGAGTATGCTGATTATGATGAAGCAAGCTTTATCCTTGCTACATATAAGTATTTGAAGAAAAAAAATATGAAGATGGAGCAAGCTTTATCCTTGCTTAAATTGTATAGTTGTAGCTGATAAAGAGCAGGCTTTTACCTTGCTATATGTAGGTCTTTAATGCGAGGAAATTGTAGCAAGCTGTTACCTTGCTGATTGGAGGTCTTTACTGAGTATGATGATTATGATGAAGCAAGCATTAACCTTGCTATATATAAGTATTTGATAAATATGATTATGAAGATAGAGCAAGCTTTATCCTTGCTTAAGTTGTGTAGTTGTAGCTGAAAAAGAGCAAGCTTTTAGCTTGCTATATGTAGGTCTTTAATGGGATGAAATTGTAGCAAGCTGTTACCTTGCTGATTGGAGGTCTTTACTGAGTATAATGATTATGATGAAGCAAGCATTAACCTGGCTATATATAAGTATTTGAAAAATATGATTATGAAGATAGAGCAAGCTATATCCTTGCTTATATTGTATAGTTGTTTTTAATGCGAACGGAATGTAGCAAGCTATTGCCTTGCTGTGGTGACGTCTTTGCTGAGTATGGCGATAATGATGATGCAAGCTTTTACCTTGCTAATTAGAAGTATTTGAAAAGTATGATTATGAAGATGAAGCAAGCTTTTTCCTTGCTTATATTGTATACTTGTCTTTAATGCGGACGAGATGTAGCAAGTTATTACCTTGCTGTGATGGAGACTTTAGTGAGTAAGTTGATAATGATGAAGCAAGCTTTATCCTTGCTCTAAAGAAATATTTGAATAATATGATTCTGATTGTTATGAAGATGGAGCAAGCTTTATCCTTGCTAAGATTATATTTATAATTATAGCCAAACTGTTAATGGTTATTGTATGTTTCGAAAGGACAAGTAAGCTAGAAACTTAGTATGTTATGCTAATATATGAAGGAGCTTGAGAAATTGCAGCTAAATATTTGTTGAGTAGTATGGATTACATATGCGTTGTAGTTGCTATGGCAGTATATCAATTCACTCTTGATTGTTGTTTTTCTGGCTGATTAGAACTGTATCTTTGTAGTCTTATAGCAAGTTTAAGCCTTGCTTTGAATATGTATAATGTTTGAATGAAAAATTAAAGTTAAAGTTAGTAAGCTAAAAACTTTGCTTATACTGTATTTTATATTGTCATTCAAAGCATGACAAGATACATAGGTACAGAGTCACATTATAAAATAATTTTGTCGTTCAAAGTATAATGGTATACATAAGTATGAGTAGCCGTTCATGTCATTGGCGGTATGAACATACCGTATGAAATTTTCAACGCGTTGGTTTTTACTTTCAACGCGTTGGTTTTTATTATCAAAGCGTTGGTCTTCACTTTAAACGCGTTGATTCGTAATTCATACGGTATGAAAAACCAACGCGTTGGTTTTCAATTCCATACCGTAAGTTTTTCATTCCATACCGTAAGTTTTGTACTTTTATCAACCAAATCAAAATGTTTGTTACAAAGTACTTTCTAAAAATATCTAGTCGTCATTTCACTATTCGGAGAGCCTTTTCTTAAGATCTGGGTAAAGTATAAATATGGCTTAATTGTCCGTAGTCCGTCTGCAAATGTTTACAAGTTTCTTTCTTAAAAAAAAGAAATGCGATCGTAAACCCAGATGCTTGTTTCGCATCAAATATTGAATATCTTTTTTAATTAAGATACATTGTTTTAGATTGTTTTTGATGCATAAGTATTAGAAACTGACATTGATTGTTTTACCCAAAGAAACTATATACTGATTAATGTTGGGTGAAATATTCTTGTTGAAGGAATCATTGTTAAAGGAATGTTTTTTTTCTCTTCTCTCTCCCGAAAGACAACATGTTAAGTCACCACTACTGGATGTTCCATTTCAAGGTGCTGTTTTTTTTTTTTTTTTAGATAAAAGTTAGTTTTTGTGCTTAAGTTCAAATTCAAATTAGTAGAAATTTAATCAATTAATGATTATTTGTGTTTAACAAATGCAATACGTGAACCTGTAAAATAGCTATTGAAATTTGAGATATGGTCATGGTTATTTAAACAATCGCTTGGTATTGATCATTTTAAAGATACTCACACCTTCTCTGCAAGGTTTTTGTGATGCTTAGGGTAAAGAGCATTGACAATTTGAAGTTGTGTGCTTTATGTTCTGACATGTTTTAGATGGCAAACCTCTTTTGTTAAAAAAAATCAAATGTGGACACAAAACAGTGTGGATAGTATGTTTTGAGGTTTGATAGTTTTTCTGACATAAAGAGGTCTCTGTTTTTCTCCTATAGGCTTCTATGTTGAACTGTATATGTGGTGCACAATGACAGCAAAACTGGATCAAACACTAAAATAGCAATGCTTTTAATCCATGTTCAAGACTGTCATGGAGTAGACAAAGATGGCCGCCGTTTCCATGGAAACAGCAAAATTGCGAAAAAAATCAAAGTGTTCCAAACTGGAAGAAACTCCATAAAAAAGTTAACTGGCATGTGCTGATTTGCAGTTTGACTTTGGAATTTTCAGAATGGCTACCGTTACCATGGAAACAGCTAAAATATCAAAAATTCTAACTCTTTCGTTATAAGACACAATTTGATGAAACTTTATGAAAATGTTACCCAGTATGCTAAGATGTCAAGACAATATTTGGAAAGTCCAAAATGGCCACCATTGTCATATAAACTAGGGGCAAGTTTTGCATTGACCCTATGAAAAAGTGCATAAAATCAGCATTTTCTTAAAAGAGTATTACACCAAAGTCAATGAAATTGTATTGATATATAACATGACATGTGGCAATAAGATGTCTACTTTTAGAATTTTGAAATTATCTACTGTAACCATAGATCAGCAAAAATGTCCCACAATTTCATAAAAATCCAAAATGTTCCAAACTGTAAGAAGCTTTACAGAAAAGATAATTGCAGCAAACTGCATGAAACTTTACAAAAATGATAATTTTCATGTGTAGATGCGCTCTTTGACTGTGGAATTTCAATTGTTGATTCTCAATTCCATACCGTTAGTCTTTAACTTCTATCTATTAAACAACATCTTTGTAACAAAGGACAATGCAATCAACCGTGCGGGCGGACTCTAGGTTGTTGTTAAGTTTGTTGGGAAAATACATTCTCCGTTGTTGAAGATACTTTCTGACTTGCTACATGGTTACACGTAGGGGAGACCGCATTTTTAGATTTATTCAAGGAAATGGTGAATTATTGCAGCCGAATTATCACCTCAGATACAATGGACGATGATACACCAGAAAATGTTCGAGGAATGTACAATTTTCAAAATGACTACCGTTACCATGGAAACAGCTAAAATATTAAAAATTCTAACTCTTTCGTTATAAGACCCAACGCGTTGAAAGTAAAAACCAACGCGTTGAAAGTAAAAATCATCGCGTTGATAATAAAAATCAACGCTTTGAAAGTTTAAACCAACGTTGAAAATTTCATACGGTATGTTCATACCGCCAATGACACGAATGACTACTCATACATAAGCACAGAGAATAATGAGGTGCAAACATAATAATGAGAATAATGTGAACAAATAAAAAAATAGAAAAAAACGAGAAAAATTGCATAAACATCAAGAAAAACACTCATCCAGACCCTCATGCGTTTTCAAATAAGTTTGCAGTTCCATTGTGTATTCCTTTAATAGGATACGCGGTAATAATGCCTGTGCTCTTTCAAAGGAAGACTACTCATAATATTCATCTTAATAACAGAATCTATGAAAAACGAGAGGATTACAACATTCAAATTGTCAATCTCCCTCACCTTAGTAGCAATATACCAAATTCACCGGCATAGGGGATATACATTTCCCAATTACTCGGTATGCAATAGCATGCAGCAACTACTCAGACTTTGTGAATTGTCAGCGGTGTCCGAGCAGAAAGTTATTGAACCAAAGGTATGTCAAAGAACGTCTCGTGATTTTTCTAAAACAAAAGTCATTGGAAGGTACCAAGACCAAGATAAATATTCCGTATCAACTTCGCAAATAATTCACGACGGCTTTGAACATGTTGAAGTATATATTCTTGATCATGTATTGACACTGACGATGTTTATCATCTTTATAACGTGTTATAATATCCTTTTAATTTGTCTTTATGAATATTAATTTTATTTTAGTCTGTTTTTGGTGGTATCAATTTGACATTGCTCTGAAGTAATATATATTATGTCGGAATGTTTTTTTTCACACATTGTTGTCAACAATGGAATTTTAGTTGACCGTTATACCAGTGAGAAGTTAAGCTACCTATAAATCCAGGTTTTATCCACCATTTACTACATGAGATTTTGCCATTTGATTATGTACTGTCCGTTTTTAAATTCCTCGAAGTTCAGTATGTGTTGTGATTTTACTTTTTTCATGGACCTCAATAATTGTGAAGTATATTTGGTCAGCCAACTGTTCTGTTTCTGAAAAACAAATACGGGTCTTGTTCACACATGGGATAAACTAAAAAAATATATAGATCGGATCTTCTTTCCCTCACTTTATTAGAGGCAATTGAACTTAAAACGAATTTTAATATAATGAGGATGACTTTTGAATGATATGAGTTAAAACAAACATACCTTTGTTCTAACATGTATAATATACTCTAAATGTCTTAAAATCATTATTTGTAGACTGTCTATCAACACGTAATTGGAATACAATCAGAACTACTTGCCTGATAACTAGTGTAATTGGGATTGCCAAAGGTGACTTTAGTTGTCGGGCCGAACTACCTTCAGAAAGATATATTTTGTATGGTAATACATTTTGTGAAAATCCATCCAATTGTTCAGTTCCAGCTATCGGCCTTTATAATCCGATAGCACACATGTATTTTCACTGTAAAGGTTTGTTCTTAGCTATTAAATACATTGAGATTTAAATAACAGCTTTTTATATTTGAATACCACCATTACACATGCGCAAATGCATATTTTGATACAATATTTATAATGCAAAACAGAGGCGACATGTGACATTTGACCAATCTCACTGTATAAAACATAATGTTGCTGAGCATATATTTTTCAGAGTTGTAAAATTATATGTTACAGCTGTGTTAATTGTAATTATCTCATAGTTAGCATGATTAATAAAACAATATTGCATTTTCAATGAAATACAACGTTGTACATTTGTACTTTATCCTGCTATACTATACACATGATACATTCATTAGAATCTGAAATAAATGAAACACTGTTAACGGTACAAAAAAGCATTAAAAAAGTTGGAATTATACATGTACTATTTCACTTTCAACATGTACTGTTCTCATTATTTATATGTAGGACTCAAATCTATGGTGGGTTAAAATGCTATGACTATGGTAAATATGACGTCATGCCATTCAAAATCTATGGAACATTTTTTGAATTCTTAATCTTTGACAAGTTTTGTAATGTCCTAATCTATGGCGGGTTTTTGTTGTTTCCAAATCTACTGCAGATATTGTGCAAATGTAGAACAAGGTAGTACACATAAAATTAATGACTTATCTTAAATAAGTTGTGAAATGTACGAAAATGGGCGCATGTCTATATACATTTGTAAAAATAAAAGTTCCATAATGGACAACCAAATAGTGATGTCAGTAGAAGTGATATACCATACTACAGAAATTAGGATTACAATGACCTCCCTCGGAAAAATAAGCATTACTTAATCTGTGAATGGTACCTGTTGAGTATATTTATTAAGACAATTGGAAAAATTGGATTCCATTAAAACAAATATGAAAGCAGTTGTTTATAAAAAAATTAAAGTCTTTTTACATAATATTTATTTTAGCGTTGATCACTCTTGTTTAACTGGTGATGATTAAATTTAAGGTGGTATCCTGTAATTTCATTTTCTCACTATGAATACTTTGCAGAATCTAAAATATTTACTTCCAAAAATATCCACTACTAAAACAGCTGTGTCTTTCTTCATCGCCGGATTCGGAAGGTACATCACAGAATTATTGTCCCTCCTATGGATAAAAGATCACATTTTCCTAAAAGCCATCGGCCAATTGTTCTAGAGGGAAAAAGGAGAATGATTTCCGGAGTATTTTAAACACGGGACTTCAGGAGTATTTTGAGAGAGCCAACAACTTTGCCGAAGTCGGCGACGACTTATATGGCGTTATTTTTATTGTGACATTATATTCTACTTCTTTTCCCGCAAAATTACGTACTTCCTAAATCTGCCATATAATTGGGGAAAACAAAAGCCTACCATAGATTTGATGTGTTTGGCGTTTGTAACGTCATAATTACCATAAATTAGGAATTTGCCATAGATTTGGAACCCGCCATTGATTTGAGTCCTACATATATATCCTAGGATTGTATCAACATGTAATTAGAGCTTAAATACTGTTCTAATTTACACCGAACCAGTCGAGTGTAAATTTTAAGGAATTAAGAAATAAAACTTTAAACTCCCTCTTGCAATACAAATAAAATTGAGAATGACAGTTTATCATGGGTTGTAATAGGAGATCTGGTCCACCTAGCGACTCGTAGTCTATGTAAGCTAGGTCCAGGTAAGGCGGATCTAAGCAAACGGATATTTGTGACAGACGAAGTTTAACGAAGACCAAGCTTTAAGTCCAATATAATTATCTCCATTAGAATGCCTCATATTAGAATATTGACAGTAAATCATTTAATTTAAAAAGCCCTTGATTTAACATTACATAATCTTAACTAAATGTAATTTCAATATGAAAAATCAATAACAAACTTTTACATATTTAGGCTACATGTATACATGTTCCATGCAAAAGCAGCACAGTGTACATTAACAAAAATGTAGTGAACAATACCATATGGTTATGATATACAATGTATTACAGGTAGCAATAGTATAACTGATGAAGACATTAGTACAGAATCAACTGGTAGGATTATTTTTCTTACTGTTGTGGCATGTTTTTAATTTTGGGCATGGAGAGATAATTTATCGGTTCATTACACATGATGCATAGAGTGTGGTACAAGTCCCTCTACGAAAAATGTGTTAATTTGGTTGGCTTATGTAGCAGTATAGGACTACATTACGACATTTCATTGGTTATGCTTTAGAAAAGAGGGGCGAAAGATACGCAAAGGACATTCAAAATCATAACTTGTAAAATTAACTGCAAATGCCATAGCGAAAAAGGAAAAAGTCAAACAATAGTACACACAATACAGCATTGAAATATAAAGACAAAGCAACACGAACCCCATCAAATACTGGGATGATGCCTCGGAATGGTAAGCATATCCTTACCCACATGTAGCACCCATCGTGCTTCTTGTGTTATTACAAACTCGGTACGTTCATAAGTCTAATTCGTAATAAAATAAGAACGGGATTGTAAAAGTCAAAAAGTTACGACGAGATGCTTTTAACTTTATCATTTTGGAATTCTTGGCTTATTAGCATAAATAGCTAACCCGGAAAAATCGTATGAAATAGAAAATCCATGCTCCATATGCAGGTGCTGCTGGAATGTTGGTAAATAAAAGTGCAAAATTCACAATTGAGAAGCTGAAATCATCTTTTTGTCGAATTTGTTTTCAATTGACTTGAACCTCATTGTCAATTCTAGATGTAAGTCAAGACATGATAGAGGCTCAGGTAAATCGAGACATTGAAAGGTTGAGAAGATGCATGTTTCATCTAAGGCAACAGGCATATCATATTTTGACAAAGATATATAGTCAATGCCAAAACAGGACATATGACGATATCAGTTAAGGGCAACAAACTAGAGCAACGATCTGCGGATTTTTTTTTTATTCACACGATGAGAATGTTTACCCTAACCGTAAATAAGTTTACGTTAATATTTTTCTGAATTTACTTTTTAATTACTAATGAGAATGGAATATTTTTGAATTCGGTATTGAATACTATAAGAACTTGAAACAATATATAATATACTACAATGACTACAATGTATAACCTTTACCAATTGGTAATGTGTACCTTTTTATTTGATATATACTCGCTGATAAAAGTCCTAGATCGTATCCCGGATCCGTTTCGCTTTCATTTACACACATTTCACGAAATCTTTTCCATGGAACGTACGAGTGTTTAGTGAAAAAACAAGTCTGTGTTGTTTCCGATAGGATAAATGTCCCTCTAAACTCATTCTTCAAAAGGAATCCCGGAAAGGTGCTGCTTTTGGACGAGGGATGCTGAAACAAACATAAAGTATACAAACGTTCGATAATATTTGTGGAAAAACAATATTAAAAAAGTAGATGTGGATTTCATGAGAATGAGAAAACTATGAGTTGACCAAAACAATTGTCACTCGAATATTATTACTTAAATGATTAAATGTATTTCGATGTTCATTTTATAGGTAATCCAAACTACACCGCCATTGCTGGAGGAATAATAGGAGGAGTCTTACTAATCATATGCATTATTGTGGGAGTCTTCCTTTTACGGTATGACACAACGATTGTATTTGTGAAGTACAAATTTTGACAAAAGTTTGCAGTTCATATCTATATAATATAAATAAAGAAGAATTAATATAACAAGGATATCTAATACTTCAAGTATGACGATTTGAACTCAATATTTTTAACGGATTTTATAATAATAACTAGAATATGGCAAAGTGCTCTCGACCAATAAAATTGTAGGATATGATGTTTCTTAAATGTGAAGAATGAATGAAATCATGTTCTAAGTAAAGGGTTATCCTTTTGTTAAAGATTATTTACATTTCAAAACAAAGAATTTTTATAAATGAGTTGCAAATGCCTTAAAGCACATTTATCAGCTTGAACGAATTTGTGATGAAAACTGACTTACATTGAAACAAACAAGGTACCACATCTTCTAATATCTAAATAAATCTAAATCGAATGAAGTCTACTGGTGCAGCAACATTGGTTTCGTTAACGTTATTGAGAATATCAATACTAAAACAAAGCAAACAATATCAAAGCAATGCAAGAAAAAACAGATTGAATAAAACCCAAATCTTTTTAGATTATACTCTTTCAAATCTCAGTTAACTAGATCTGCGATTAGTGAGGAAGATTAATTCCAATTATTCTGACAAAATTCTATAAAAAGTAATTTAGTCAAACTTTGGATTATATTTTAAACTTTAAAAGGCATTTTAACATTTCCCTGGTAAAAACTAATAGCAACGGTACGGATCTTTGAAATTTTGATAGGGGAGGAAAGATGGATCCACTCCAGTGATGTGTCAGTGTTTCCCTAAATAATCATCTATTTTTTTCCATAATAAGAGGACGGGCGTTTTGCTTCCTTAAATCTTATGTTAAAGCCTGGACTTACATATTGGATTTAAAATAAAATTTAGTTGTAACTCAAATTTTTAATTAATGATTTTAACTTGACATAAACAGAAAGAAAATTCCTCGCTAAAATACTACATGATTAACATACATGCTAACAATAAGGAAACATTTCTTACCATTTCATTGTACTATTGTGTCATCTAATGTCTAAAACACAATTTTTTGCATTTCCCAAAATTAAAAGAAAGGTCTAACATTGCCAAATCTTGATTTCAATAATTATTTATTTTGTAGAAGACGCAATTGTACTGAATCAAGTAAGGAACAGATTATTACAAGTTTGAATCCCTCATATGATCCTACTCATGTTCAGGCACAGGCAGAAACTAATCAACAAGATCATTTAATGAATTCAGCTGACACCTTATACGTTTCAACATCGCATGCAATACACGTTGACAATACGACAAATGAAGAATCAAATACGTATTCGCATATTCGGAACGCTATGGATGACTCTGACGTCATGTATGACCATACAATACGTCATAATGTTCATGACACCTGTGATGGTGATTACGGAATTACACAAAGGAGAATTACAGAAGATGATTACGATGTATCTGGGAACTTTCACAGGTCTCCAAGCAAAGAGGCAGACCCTGTTTATAACTAAATTTCAAGACATTTCATCAGTATATAACTGGCCTATATTGATTTAAGATATGCCTTAAATTGACAAATTATCGAAAAATCAAGATACTCAGTGAAAACTAAGGATAGCGATTCCAATGTATTTATGTTTTACTGATTATATTTATTCTCTAATGAGTTTTTACGATACCACTTGTCACGTCTTCTTTTCCTTTTGAACTGATCATTGTTTAACGAACTGGAAAGTCATACATTTGTACATGCATTTAAGTACATGTTTACTCACACGATTGTACTAAGTACGGAATATGACAGTTGTTTGAATTCGTTCTATAGGTTTATATAAAATGTAGTCTAACGTTGGTTTCTGGACTAACTCCTTTTATAAATTTTCTTGGAGTTCATTATTTTATACATACTTTTTACCTTGGAGTGCGGTGTATTTGTAAATATTTTTTTTCTTTCATTTGCTATCTAGCAGGTTTCGGACAGAAACATAAACGATGAATGTTTATTTCGACACTTAATTTGCTCCTCTTTAAATAATGTACATTTTAAGAATTTAACATGATGTTGAACAGATGTATTTAAATATTTTGTTCTGTTCTAGACACATCACGACTGAAAGGCCAAATAACATGTAATATTTTAAAGTTTCGTAATCTGATATAACATATTGTTCTGATAAATTAATGTAACATAATTTGAATAATAAAATTGCTTGCCTTAAAGATGATAACTTTTTTATATAAATTTCTATAGGAGGCAAACATCAGTTTAGTAGTATGCTATGAACATAAATTTGCATCTAACTTCTATGTAGTAAATCATCTGTCATTCATAGTTGTATATTTTCACACTAGATTTTGACTTTTGTTATACAAAATATGAACAAAGGCATATTTAAAGATAGCCATGGATTATAATAAACATTCAAGTTTTTATTTTATCAATTGATCAACATGATCAAGCTGACATATTTTTTGTATAATGTTGTTAAAGGTAATGATAGCAAGACAAACAACAATATCACTATGTAAGTTATTACTTTTTGTATATTGTATTCATTGAAAATGTTGTAAATAAACTCATTCAACACATTTACATATTTTCATTTACTTTTAAAAATGTTGATTTGAACGCGTCTAAACAAAGTATGTATCAATTGAAAATGTATACAACCTGTGCTTTTTCGATTTGTATGAGAAATTGTTCCAAAAGTATGTAACTTAACAACACGTATACCATTACGACACGTAAATATCATCATGATTATTCAACAATAAGGACGTGTTTATACAGTACACTATAGCTCATTATTATAAGGATATGAAGCAAGAAAATATCTTCAAGTTCTATTGATTTCTTTATCTTTAACATTTTTCATTTTTAAATACAGACACACTTTTAGACCGTATCTTTTGTTCACTAGTGCATTCAATAGTCACGGCAACATACCTTTATGCGAAGTGTATCCAGCAATGAAAGTTGAGACAAACACGGGCAGTGATTTTAACTTCATTAACTTTATTTCACTGTGTGATCAAATTTATTTGTTTCAATATACATCAGAATTAATGAACAAGGCTGTTGAAGAAATTGAATGAATGGTAATTGTGTTGAATACCGAATATATGAATTGGTTACAATAAAATCAAGAAAGATGCAGAAACTGTTTGGATAATTTTTTATGAATAACCTTATCATTAAATCAGATGAATTGCATATATTTTAATTAAAATATATACTTTTTCTGAAATTATTCGGCATTTAAATCACTAATAGTTTTTTTTCAGTTTTTAATGAAGATGCTTTTAAAGTGTACTCATTATTTCAACATAGAATATGCCATTTACATTCACAAAATACGCGTTCACCCGAGACTTGGTATTCATTAATCAGTATCAAATCAGCATAACGTTTGGTATATTTAACCGCAAAGTTAATATGTACTAATATAAGAGTTTGGTTTATTCCAATTTGATTCGTGAGCCAATACTGTTCAAGAACACTATGGACTTTCAATTGAGGATTACAACCTTGTATGCAAGTGTCTTTAGTATATGACAAAAATGCAACTTTCTGTAAAACATAGATAGCCCTGAAAAGGGCCGTTTACAATAGATATCGTCGACACTAAACGAATTTCCAAGCTTTGGTTGATCTTGTTTCTTCGTAAATTAAAAGGTGTTTAACCTAACCATTGTCATAGTTGTTCTTGTTTATCTGACATTAAGTGACGTCATATTTGGATTTGATTATTTTTGTTTTAACGCCACTTTTGAGCACGGCATTTAGGCTTTTTCGTGGCGGTCTGTTTTCATTGGTGGAGGAAGCCGGAGTTCCTGGCGAATACCACCACCCTTCGATAGAAAAACTGACAATCCTAGTCAATTAAGAGTCAAGTGCAAATAATAGTAGCTCAGTCTGTTGAATGCGAGAAAATGTGGTTCTTTCGAGAACAGGTAAATTCTGATATATCACTGAGAAAATGTTCCTCGTAATGAATTTGCGGTTTTCCTGTAACGGATACGTACGAGAAAGTGAACATTTAACGTTATTACACTTTACACAATTAGATAATTCTTCGATTGTCTAAAACTGAACTCACAACCTCAGTGTTGACTGGCTAGTGAATATAGTAATAGCTTCTTAGACCCCTTGGTCTTCGAGGCCCCTCGTCATACTTGGAAGGGAGTTAACTCTTGATCATAGAAGTACGACAAGTGTTATTCACCGGTGGATGAAATGGTTGTTCGAGGAGCCTTTAATCTGTAAGGGGTATCCACCACTTCTGCCAATTTTTGGAAAAACCTCGAAATTAAACGATGATACGTGATTACGTATTACGTTTTAGCCAATCAAAGAACTATCTTATCAATGTTTACCATTTACACACACACACCCAAACTATTTGAATTTTATGTTTTTTTTGTTGTTGTCATCCCTTACCTCGGCATGACCTTTTTCGTAAAAATTCGGAAATCGCAATACGCAAGTACAAGGAGGAAAATCAGTGCGAGTCAACAAACGTAAACAAAAAACACTGTATATTTCTTATTGTACATGGTATACATGTGCTTACATCTTTGTTTATTGTTTAAAAATGTGGCAATCGGTTACAAAACACGACCATTTATCAGATGCCATATTTTCACAACAACACTGACCAAGTGAAATATCATTTTGACGATAATACGATATGGATACGTAAAATAATTTCTAAAATCGTGCACAGAAGACTGCGTTTATTATATATGCATGCATTAGTTCAACAATTGGATTACAATTATTGTTCGCCAGTCAAATGTTTAATTTGACTTTAAAGGGTGGATTTATTTAGCGTTTAGGTATTCATTTATTAGAGGAACAAATTGGCCTTAAAATGTTAGTCTAAACGATGATAGAAATTTTATGAAAACATTTTTTTTCTATACAACACAAAAAATAACGTGTTATCTCTACAATTATCGCATACATGTACTTCCTTGTAATTATAAGATATGAGATTTAAAGTGTTATCTTAATTCGATTATCAGCTGAGTTTCTATTTGTGAAATGCAAAAAAAGATACTGGTTGATCGAATGTTGAATATATAAATAGAATATTAAAATGCGTTCAACTATTTTAATCAGTTTTACAATATTCGGAATAGCCAAATGCTTCGACAGATATTCACCTATTGGTTCGTATATCATATATTAAGTAATTGTACCGTAAATTTGCTCACAATACAAATTCTAAAAAGATTTGGTCATATTATGATAGGATGTTTTTTCTACAGGTAATCATTAAAACAGTGAGTGGACAATTAATCAATAATTTTTTTAAGTATGAGTGTGTTTTGATTTTTGTTTTTTCTAACGTTGTTGATAGTAACTTTTTTTTTTTTTGCTGCATAACCACCAGTTTATATTTAAACTTTTAAATATCTTGTGGTTAGTCAACTGTTTAATAAGACCTCTGTCTTCTTTGTGTAAACCGCAGCTTTTTTTTTAAATTCTTATCAGTATCTAACTGTACAAGGGTTTCCTAATATAGTCAAGTCCGTTTTAAGTCCAAGTTAAACTTACTGCTCTAAACAATAACTGCATGCATTTTACTGTACCAGATATGATATGAAGCTATAAGGTTATGACATAATAATTGTTTAAATTAATATATAGTCATTTTTGTGTGGGGAAAATGGTATAATTTGTATACAATAATTGCTTTTTGAAGACTCAGCGCAACCATCGATCAAATTCTAATAATTTTCTTCAGTGAAAAGAAAGAATTGCTTACAGTCAATATCTTTTTCGTGCAACATTAACATGCATTCATTAGCATAAGCAAGTCAAAGAGATTAAAAGGCAATGTTTTGTATTAAACATTTGAATGAATGTAATCCTTAAATCGATCATATCACTTTACAAATGCCTTGCACAGACAAACCGAATCTATATATACAGGTTCTAATAGTTTAAGAATATGCTGTACTTCAGTTAACATTTTGTATGCAACCATTGCACGTGAAAATGTTGAACTATAACTACGATGGAAAAAATTTAAGGCATGTACATTGTATCTTCTGTTTTTAAATATGCCTATAATTGTGTTAACGTAAATAAATTCCAACACAGTAGGACAAAACATTGGTTTAGAGAGCACATACAATCGCAGAAACAACTGTCCTACAGGATCATCAAATTTCACTTTTCAAATCAATATATTTAAAAAAAATGATTGTTGAATATACATATACTTCTATATCAATGGTTTAAAAGAATGATAGTTATATTTCAATTGTTGTCATTTCAGAACAATGTGTACATATTGCCAATAACACATCTGGTAGAATTTATTGTAAACTTGGTAAAAACATTCATATTGAACAGATTTGGTTAGACAGGGAACCTTGTCCGATCAAGCTTACAAAAAATAGTACTGAAGTAACCAAAATTCCCATAATATCATGTCAGAATATTTCAAATTGTACAGTGCCGTTCCAATCGTTTGGAAACAGATTCTTATACGTCAACATCCGGTTTCGATGTTTAGGTATGTGATATCTCATTTTCTGTTGACAATGTATTTAGTATATTTAAACTGCACCCAGTGTTAAACGCTAAAATCTTTTTTCAATAGGTCAATATTTGTTATCTACAGTATAGGTTTTAAAAAAAACTGCAGCCATTTAGCTACATATACATGTAGTACTTATTGCGAGTGTCGTCTTTGTATTGAAGCAGACCGATTTCTTAATTGAATTAATTTATTATATTTTTATGTCGGTGCTTTTAATAAAATCCAATTCATTTTTACTGTGGTGGATGGTTGTCTAATTTGCAATCATACCACCTCTCGTTATATTTACACTGTTTATACGTATACCTCACGGACGCGCCAACATCTGAATATCTTAACTATATTTTTGGAATCTTACATATACGTCTTGTAATATTGAGTAAATTACAATATTTTGGTATACACCAATAAGAAAACAACCAAACCCCGAAAATCAAGGAGACATATTGAGGTCAACAAACGGTCCTATAAAATCTTCAAATAATAGTTTAGCCACCACATGTTTATGTGCCTGTTCCATGACAAAATATTTTAGTCGTTTTCATAATTTACAGTAAGTTAATTTTATAGAAAAGTGTTGACTACCTTTTTCTTTCTTGTAGATTGTTTATCAATTACTTATGGTAGACGACTGCAAATCCTTTGTCCGCGAAATGAAATAATAAAAATACTTGATGTGCGGGAGAACTCGATATATGCATGTCCAGCATACAACAACACTCACCAAAGCAATACAAGCTATGTACATTACAAGTGTGATGGAAAACACTCCTGCACCATTCCTACACATAATGGGTATGGGATACTTAGTGTTTATTTTTACTGTCGAGGTGAGTTTATTTTAATGTTTTAACTTGCCTTTTAGGTAGCAGGAGGGATAAAACACTCGTTTACAAAACAAGAAATAATGCAATTTTATAGGTTAATTTCCTGACCATGACAAATTTGATTTAGAAAATATTTCAATTTATAAAACACGAAATTACTGCATTTTCTTATGCATAGAAAGATTGATTAAGATTATTAATTCTTGTCATCTACATTGTCAAAAAGTATGTTGTTTGGGCTCCGTATAGTTTTGATGCGTGTAGAAATCTACTTTAAACTAGCCGATGTACAAATAATAAGAGATATGTCTATGTCTGTTCTCGCTTAACTCACAAATTCGACACATAATTGACCATTGTGTGAATGTTTACATTAAACCAAATATTACTACGTGTCTTGTAAAGTTGCCCATAACATGTTTTGTACTTTTTGTATGGAGTCGCAAATGTCATTTTAAAGCGACAAACAGAAAAATTCCCTCAAAAAGTTCACGAAAGCAAATCCCACAATACTTGATATCCAATTTCAAAATTAACAGCAAATTTAAAAAAATAATTATATATACAAAAAAATTCTTCTCTGAGCAACCATACATAAATTCATCTAAAAATCTAAAAAACAAAAACAACAACAACAATTTAAGAAGAAGCCGCTTCAAAAGAATCTGAACATCTATTTTCGGTAGCAAAATAATCCATCTCAGAAGTGTTGAATCTAGAATAAAAGTATCTAAATCAGTTCTGAAATTACATTATTTACTAAAAATTGTGTTAATCAATCATAAGACGTTTCATCAAATTATCCATTTAATTCAAAAGATTCTCTATTTAAACGTATCAGACATTCATTTGATGTGTTTTGTTATATGATTTTGCCATGTGATTATGGACTTCCCAAATTGATTTTCCTCTGAGTGAAGTATTTTTGTGATTTTACTTTTATACAGTTTCAGAAGGAAATGCATTGACAGATAAAGAAAAGAAACCTTTTCCCGGTAAGACTATATGTTATGTTATAAACAACATTAATATTTACTTCCATAATGTGCAACAATATTTAGATATCAATTTCAGACGTTATCTGATGTCGTTGTTGGACAAAGCACAACAATGTAAACACAGTACCTTCAATTCACAAATCTATACTTTTACATCACATTATACTAGACAAAACAATGTGTTGATACAACAATTCATTATTGTTCTATTTCACAAAGTAATCAATTACAAATCTCGGGAAAACAAATGAAATCCCCCAAAGCCACACTATATTCGTGGACAGGTTTAACATATCTTGTCATGCATGGATGAACAGCCGCACAGATATTTTGATACCTAGTAGTGATACACACATATGGTATCTGTCCACTAAATTGTGTGACACCGTTAAACATAGATAATGTCGATTTCGATTCTTATTCTGAAAAACATTTATAAAACTAGTTTTGTATACTGAGGTCGCAATTATGTTAATGAAATAAATATGCACGAGCAAGATTATCAAAGCCATATGTACATATTAATATCATTAGTTTGTTACTGCCGATAAAAGAAAATTTGGCAATTGGAAGGTTGAAACTATCACGATGTCAAATCTTTTAGTCTAAAGTTGTTCGTCTTTGTCGATTAAATGACCAAGATATGAAGTAGACCCTCTGTTGTTAGTATTCACAAGGTAACTATTTTATATTACGTGTGAAAACTAATAGTAATGTGGAGAACACAACATTCATGAACACGGATTTTTTAGATACAAAAGCAATCTAGGTGATATTGAATCATTCAAGTACGCTACTACTCTGACGAAACAAAATAGGGTTGTTATCTGATATCCACATGCATTTAACAGAATCGCTTGTTTAAGACTTGAATTATTTAATTTATAGATAACATGTTTACTTAAATTACACAAACATAATCAAGAGATTATACAACAAGGAAGAAATGATGTAATAATAAATTATATATTAATATTACACATGTTACAGGTGGCGCCGTAGCTGGTGGGATTGCAGGAGGCATCATTGTATTATTTGTCACGTTTGGAGTTCTGTTATACAGGTATTATTACAAGTCCTGTATCTGCAACAATATTATGATATAATGTTATTGGTTATATGATGGTAGAAAAGACCCGTTACATGGCTCCTTTAACGAATCGCCTGTTAACTAAAAATACAACCATCAAATCACAAATTGATGCAATCGAAGCTAGAAAAACACTACCGTTATCTCTAGATTATAGACCACCGTATTTGTTCGTCAATAACAATGTTCATGATCAACAAATTTGACCTCAAGTCATCTGCAGTATTCATTTGAAACAAACGCAAATATCACAATAAATAATTGATTTTCTTACTGATACAATGATAACAAACATTAACCTTTAGTAAGCATATTTTCCTGGGAGCATAACAGTTCAAAATGTGACTGACATTAAAAAAGACTATTGATCAACTATTTAATCTTAAACATTCAGCAATTTTTATGGCCCCGCAACGAAGTGGTCGGTGCCATATAGTTTTACCCTTGTCCGATATTCCGAAATTCCGTAATTCCGTAATTCTTAATTTCAATAATTCTGAAATTCCGTAATTCCGTAATCCTTAAATTCTGTAATTCCGAAATTCAGTATTTCCGTTTTTCCGAAATTCCGTCATTCCGCAACAAACCATTATACCGAGTTTTTTTCTAATCGGCTTCAGATATTTGGCTGATTTTGGTATGTGAGTTAATCATGATGAGTTACAGATCAAGTTTAAGTTTAGTTCCGCTCCGCTAAATTTTGCTGAAATTACGGGCTTTGGACTTTGATGAATTGTTGAAAATCACAGTTATACAAACTTATTTTTGTAAACGCTTTCATATATTGGGCTGATTTTTGGTGTGTGAGCTACCATAATGAGTTACAGATCAAGTTTAAGTTTTGTTCCGCTCTGCTATTTTTTGCCAAAATTAAGGGTTTTCAACTTTGAAAATTGTTGAAAATCACAGTGATACAGACCTTTTTTCTAAATGCATTCAGCTATTGGGCTGATTTTGTTATGTGAGTAACTCGAGATGAGTTACAGATCAAGTTTAAGTTTTATTCTGCTCCACTAATTTTTGTCAAAATTAAGGGTTTACAACTTTGAAAATTGTTGAAAATCACAGATTGCAGACTCTTTTTCTATACGCATCCAGATTTTGAGCTGATTTTTTATATGCAAGACTACCATCATGTTTATGTCCACATGTGTAATTAAATTTGCACATTTTTCAATTTTTTGAGACGGGGCCATTCGTGTCGCTTTGACACATCTAGTTCTTAATAACAATTAAATTTAACTACTGTATCACTAGCCTGACAACATTGAGGTTGTGAGTTGATATTCCGTACGGGGCAGTTGTACTCGACTAAAATATTTATTGACTAGCAATGTAAGTTTTTCTGCCATTCGGGCTTCCTGTGTCGATTAGAACTGAACAACATGAAATAACACAGTAGTGTTAAACGGGACTTTAGCATCAACCAATAATTTTTGTAGCTTTATGTTTATGCATAAATGATATACTTTATTGTTGTACAAACTGATAATTGATATTTAAGAGTTAACTAGAGTCTGTTATCGATTAAAACATTTGTTTATTTTTGACAACCAAGAGCAAACCCCGAAATGTGAATTGTCTTCAGAATTCAGTTTGATTTTATATTCATATTTCAATGATATTATTAACATGTAGTATTTCTCATTATTATTGATTTTTTAATGACATCTTATATCACATTTACAAATTTGATTACATTATTTTAATACAGAAGAAAACACATTGATTGTTTACAAAGTAAAAGAGACGTGCCAAACTCAACATACGAGTCCACCACAGTTAAAGAAACAAACGATAGACAATATACAAACATTGAACTTTCACCAGATACAAAACATGATAAATCAGAAGATGGACAATTCATGGGCTATACAAGACAGACGTATGAGAATGCAGCCCATATGATGGAAGCACATGCCCGAGAAAAATATTATGTTATTGACTAAAAACAAAACGTTGACTACAAACAATAATCGTAAAAAAGAATCAATCTGGAATACATGTTAAAATTGTCAAAAAAATAGGAAACAACACGTTTAATAATTTAATGCGTCCGAAGCGCTTTTCTGGATTTACCTTCATCAGGAACGCTCAAAGCCAAACATTTGAAATCCGAAGATGTATAAGTACCGAAAATCGTTGAAGAGCTATATGTCAAAATTACCTAAAATAAATAGCCAAATTCATCTAAAGCCAACTTTGCCTGAGGGAGTTGAAACCTTAGTTTCATAATAATTTCAAAATTTATAAACGGACAATTTTAATAAAGTTTGTTAAATCATGTCAGTACTGAAGTACTGACTACCGAGCTGATGATACCCTCGGGGACTGATAGTCCACCAGCAGAGGTATCGACCCAGTGATGTAAAAAATAGGAAACAACACGTTTAATAATTTAATGCGTCCGAAGCGCTTTTCTGGATTTACCTTCATCAGGAACGCTCAAAGCCAAACATTTGAAATCCGAAGATGTATAAGTACCGAAAATCGTTGAAGAGCTATATGTCAAAATTACCTAAAATAAATAGCCAAATTCATCTAAAGCCAACTTTGCCTGAGGGAGTTGAAACCTTAGTTTCATAATAATTTCAAAATTTATAAACGGACAATTTTAATAAAGTTTGTTAAATCATGTCAGTACTGAAGTACTGACTACCGAGCTGATGATACCCTCGGGGACTGATAGTCCACCAGCAGAGGTATCGACCCAGTGATGTAAAAAATAGGAAACAACACGTTTAATAATTTAATGCGTCCGAAGCGCTTTTCTGGATTTACCTTCATCAGGAACGCTCAAAGCCAAACATTTGAAATCCGAAGATGTATAAGTACCGAAAATCGTTGAAGAGCTATATGTCAAAATTACCTAAAATAAATAGCCAAATTCATCTAAAGCCAACTTTGCCTGAGGGAGTTGAAACCTTAGTTTCATAATAATTTCAAAATTTATAAACGGACAATTTTAATAAAGTTTGTTAAATCATGTCAGTACTGAAGTACTGACTACCGAGCTGATGATACCCTCGGGGACTGATAGTCCACCAGCAGAGGTATCGACCCAGTGATGTAAAAAATAGGAAACAACACGTTTAATAATTTAATGCGTCCGAAGCGCTTTTCTGGATTTACCTTCATCAGGAACGCTCAAAGCCAAACATTTGAAATCCGAAGATGTATAAGTACCGAAAATCGTTGAAGAGCTATATGTCAAAATTACCTAAAATAAATAGCCAAATTCATCTAAAGCCAACTTTGCCTGAGGGAGTTGAAACCTTAGTTTCATAATAATTTCAAAATTTATAAACGGACAATTTTAATAAAGTTTGTTAAATCATGTCAGTACTGAAGTACTGACTACCGAGCTGATGATACCCTCGGGGACTGATAGTCTACCAGCAGAGGTATCGACCCAGTGATGTAAAAAATAGGAAACAACACGTTTAATAATTTAATGCGTCCGAAGCGCTTTTCTGGATTTACCTTCATCAGGAACGCTCAAAGCCAAACATTTGAAATCCGAAGATGTATAAGTACCGAAAATCGTTGAAGAGCTATATGTCAAAATTACCTAAAATAAATAGCCAAATTCATCTAAAGCCAACTTTGCCTGAGGGAGTTGAAACCTTAGTTTCATAATAATTTCAAAATTTATAAACGGACAATTTTAATAAAGTTTGTTAAATCATGTCAGTACTGAAGTACTGACTACCGAGCTGATGATACCCTCGGGGACTGATAGTCCACCAGCAGAGGTATCGACCCAGTGATGTAAAAAATAGGAAACAACACGTTTAATAATTTAATGCGTCCGAAGCGCTTTTCTGGATTTACCTTCATCAGGAACGCTCAAAGCCAAACATTTGAAATCCGAAGATGTATAAGTACCGAAAATCGTTGAAGAGCTATATGTCAAAATTACCTAAAATAAATAGCCAAATTCATCTAAAGCCAACTTTGCCTGAGGGAGTTGAAACCTTAGTTTCATAATAATTTCAAAATTTATAAACGGACAATTTTAATAAAGTTTGTTAAATCATGTCAGTACTGAAGTACTGACTACCGAGCTGATGATACCCTCGGGGACTGATAGTCCACCAGCAGAGGTATCGACCCAGTGATGTAAAAAATAGGAAACAACACGTTTAATAATTTAATGCGTCCGAAGCGCTTTTCTGGATTTACCTTCATCAGGAACGCTCAAAGCCAAACATTTGAAATCCGAAGATGTATAAGTACCGAAAATCGTTGAAGAGCTATATGTCAAAATTACCTAAAATAAATAGCCAAATTCATCTAAAGCCAACTTTGCCTGAGGGAGTTGAAACCTTAGTTTCATAATAATTTCAAAATTTATAAACGGACAATTTTAATAAAGTTTGTTAAATCATGTCAGTACTGAAGTACTGACTACCGAGCTGATGATACCCTCGGGGACTGATAGTCCACCAGCAGAGGTATCGACCCAGTGATGTAAAAAATAGGAAACAACACGTTTAATAATTTAATGCGTCCGAAGCGCTTTTCTGGATTTACCTTCATCAGGAACGCTCAAAGCCAAACATTTGAAATCCGAAGATGTATAAGTACCGAAAATCGTTGAAGAGCTATATGTCAAAATTACCTAAAATAAATAGCCAAATTCATCTAAAGCCAACTTTGCCTGAGGGAGTTGAAACCTTAGTTTCATAATAATTTCAAAATTTATAAACGGACAATTTTAATAAAGTTTGTTAAATCATGTCAGTACTGAAGTACTGACTACCGAGCTGATGATACCCTCGGGGACTGATAGTCCACCAGCAGAGGTATCGACCCAGTGATGTAAAAAATAGGAAACAACACGTTTAATAATTTAATGCGTCCGAAGCGCTTTTCTGGATTTACCTTCATCAGGAACGCTCAAAGCCAAACATTTGAAATCCGAAGATGTATAAGTACCGAAAATCGTTGAAGAGCTATATGTCAAAATTACCTAAAATAAATAGCCAAATTCATCTAAAGCCAACTTTGCCTGAGGGAGTTGAAACCTTAGTTTCATAATAATTTCAAAATTTATAAACGGACAATTTTAATAAAGTTTGTTAAATCATGTCAGTACTGAAGTACTGACTACCGAGCTGATGATACCCTCGGGGACTGATAGTCCACCAGCAGAGGTATCGACCCAGTGATGTAAAAAATAGGAAACAACACGTTTAATAATTTAATGCGTCCGAAGCGCTTTTCTGGATTTACCTTCATCAGGAACGCTCAAAGCCAAACATTTGAAATCCGAAGATGTATAAGTACCGAAAATCGTTGAAGAGCTATATGTCAAAATTACCTAAAATAAATAGCCAAATTCATCTAAAGCCAACTTTGCCTGAGGGAGTTGAAACCTTAGTTTCATAATAATTTCAAAATTTATAAACGGACAATTTTAATAAAGTTTGTTAAATCATGTCAGTACTGAAGTACTGACTACCGAGCTGATGATACCCTCGGGGACTGATAGTCTACCAGCAGAGGTATCGACCCAGTGATGTAAAAAATAGGAAACAACACGTTTAATAATTTAATGCGTCCGAAGCGCTTTTCTGGATTTACCTTCATCAGGAACGCTCAAAGCCAAACATTTGAAATCCGAAGATGTATAAGTACCGAAAATCGTTGAAGAGCTATATGTCAAAATTACCTAAAATAAATAGCCAAATTCATCTAAAGCCAACTTTGCCTGAGGGAGTTGAAACCTTAGTTTCATAATAATTTCAAAATTTATAAACGGACAATTTTAATAAAGTTTGTTAAATCATGTCAGTACTGAAGTACTGACTACCGAGCTGATGATACCCTCGGGGACTGATAGTCCACCAGCAGAGGTATCGACCCAGTGATGTAAAAAATAGGAAACAACACGTTTAATAATTTAATGCGTCCGAAGCGCTTTTCTGGATTTACCTTCATCAGGAACGCTCAAAGCCAAACATTTGAAATCCGAAGATGTATAAGTACCGAAAATCGTTGAAGAGCTATATGTCAAAATTACCTAAAATAAATAGCCAAATTCATCTAAAGCCAACTTTGCCTGAGGGAGTTGAAACCTTAGTTTCATAATAATTTCAAAATTTATAAACGGACAATTTTAATAAAGTTTGTTAAATCATGTCAGTACTGAAGTACTGACTACCGAGCTGATGATACCCTCGGGGACTGATAGTCCACCAGCAGAGGTATCGACCCAGTGATGTAAAAAATAGGAAACAACACGTTTAATAATTTAATGCGTCCGAAGCGCTTTTCTGGATTTACCTTCATCAGGAACGCTCAAAGCCAAACATTTGAAATCCGAAGATGTATAAGTACCGAAAATCGTTGAAGAGCTATATGTCAAAATTACCTAAAATAAATAGCCAAATTCATCTAAAGCCAACTTTGCCTGAGGGAGTTGAAACCTTAGTTTCATAATAATTTCAAAATTTATAAACGGACAATTTTAATAAAGTTTGTTAAATCATGTCAGTACTGAAGTACTGACTACCGAGCTGATGATACCCTCGGGGACTGATAGTCCACCAGCAGAGGTATCGACCCAGTGATGTAAAAAATAGGAAACAACACGTTTAATAATTTAATGCGTCCGAAGCGCTTTTCTGGATTTACCTTCATCAGGAACCAAGGTAGTCCTACTGCTTGAAATTAATAGTTGTTCGATAAACTCGCCATACATAAAACGAAAAATGTTCAGTGAGTTATGTTATATGGCAAGCAGTCAACCGTTAATGATTCACTTTCTAAAATTGACGAAAAGCAAATGTATTCTGATCACCGCGTATTTATACTATCAAATTTGAAGATCAATTTGTTTAGCGCATTCATCTCTGAGCTGACGATTATCTTCAGTATTATACATATTATATATTAATAAAAAGTCAGTGTATGTAATGTTTTTTATAACTTCATATATTGATCAGCGTAGCTTATTTAATAAGCGCAAAAAGCGAATTCCGTAGCTCGTTTCTTACCGTCTACGTTTGTAAGCTGTCGGCAATGGTTTGAAGGTTATTTATCTTGAATTAATGATGACTCGACCTGAGGAAAACTCGTCCAATTCAAACACTCTCACTAACTATTATACAGCAAAATGAAATGTTGCTCTCTCCGTAATACTTTTATGTCACTAGTTAATAATATGTGAAAGGAAAGTACAATTTTGTTAGGTCTTATATATGAAATACATTATGCTTGTAGTATAATTATATAATAGTCCAGACTTATATTAAAAGTAAAATGTTCAACATTATTAGAGAAATGTCAGCTGTAATTTTCTATAATTATACGGAACAACAGATTATATGAACTGCTACCATAAGAAAACAAACAAACATAGAAACTGACTTTTATAAACAACTGACATATTCTTGACTAAGTACAGTACATTTAAGGAAACTAAAATTGTGTGTTGAATCTAGTTTTATGCAAAATGAAACCTCCCGCGTATATTTCAATGTGCAAAATACCGCTTATCTGACATATATACGTGACACATTTGGACAACAACTGTCATTTTCCTCATGAAAGTGGTTGATTGACAACATAATACATTGAACCTGGTTTAATAGCTCGCAAACACTCTCACGTGTATGACAGTTTCTTAACATTCCACCAAATTGGCAACACTGTGTAGACAAAACAAACAGACATGCAAGTTGAATATAACACATATACGAGTAAGCAGTCAACAGTGGGTTATAAATCTTTATCACAATGAAAACTCATTAATATGTCAAGACACATATTTTAAAAGAACCAAACAAGACAACAAATAAATTATGTGCATGAAGTTATTTTAATTAAAACTGGTATAAAACAACTAGCTGATTAAATATCGTAACTTTATCATACGCAAAGAAAGAAAAAATTCAAAACACAACAATAAGACATTATTCATTCCAATCTTACAAAAACATAATAACATAATACATTAATATTTGTTGTGTTAACAACCAGACACGGAGAAATGCGGATTCACACTTGACAAACCAGTCATATTCTTGAAAAGTCACGTTTGATACTTAGCAGACTAGACATGGTAGATAGTAAGCAATAATCTGTGACTTGGTAAAACATTGTTAGTTCGTTTACACAGAGACGCATCGTATACATGTAGATCAACCAGTTGGTAATGGTATCCAAAAGTTTACGGAGTGTAATTTTTAATCTTTCCTCCATATAACTCTGTTGAAGTAGTTTCTGCACAAGGAGCATACTTCTATATATAAAGTCGGTATTATCTGAATATGCAGCCGTCCAACGTATCAACTGAGAAATGTAAACGCCATACAATAGGGCATGGAGTTTGTTACTGCTTTGTGATGAGAACTTAATAATTGTATATTTGGGAAGTTGAAATCGTCCCATTTGTCATAGAGTTTAGGTCACAGTTGTCATCCTAAGTCAATCGTGTGGAAAATATTAAGGTTTGAAGCAGTCCAACAAGAATTCATTATCTATTTTTCTCAGATTCAAGTAAATTATTCTTATTTAGTTAATTTTTATAATACCATACATCCCAGTGTACTTGTTATTTAAGAGATTACTGTAATATGGGATGTAAGAACCGAACACAAAAGGAGCAATTCACTGGTATATAAGAAAAACATATACTATTTTAGATAACGAATTATTTTAAATTTATTTTTACGAGAACAAAATTTTTTAGTTATTTATATGTTTCTATTGTACGCTTATCAATACATGCATCTGAACAGAAGTTGAAAGTTTCTATAAATTTTCTGGTAGATGCAAAGAGAGAGTGATAAAGGGAGAGTGGGAAAAATGTAAACAGATAAAAGCAACAGTAGTATACTGCTGTTTCATAATCTTAAATTGATTAACAAAAACAAATACGGGTCAAAAATTAAAACAAGCGGACGTGTATGTGCTTATTGTTTAAAAATTAAAATCAAGTTTGTTTGTCAATTATCAACATGACATTGTATATTTCGTTTTAGATAACTAACAAAATGCAAGTAAACATGAACACTTCCTTGTAGTTACAATTCAAGATAAAGCAGGTATGTTGTTACAATTGAATGTATACTGAACGAACTCAGTATCGCACATACGATAACATGAAACATATTTGGTGAAGTCAAATTACAAATAAATGCAAGGCAAATCAGTATTACATTACTTTTATGACGTCAAATTATTAAGAAAAACGCACTAATTACCATGCATCCACATTATTTTTAATAGCATCTTACCTCGACATAAACATGACAAGAATAACAACAATGATAAAATAGTTTATCCTGATTTATAGTAATTTATCGCAATTTGATTGGCTGTTTTAGATGAAATATCTTAATATATTTGGTTGATATTATCCTAATAATTGAATTTGAATATGAGAATATGTAATATAACAAAATCAGGATAAATTCGTTACAAAGTGTGTAAATGTCCTAATACGGAATATATCGGGTCTATAAAATTCATATTGGGTGTGGCTATGCCTCACCCGGTATACATTTTATTATTGACCCTAAAGATTCTCGTATAGGGACAATTGCACACTATGTAGCTAATAATCTAATACTGCTATTGTCAAACAAGTTGATTATTCTTTTCTAAAGCAATATCAAACATACAAATATATGCGTATCTTCATTTGTTTAGTATATGTCATTGAATCGTTTATCAGTTGTTTGTTTACAAAATACAGAAATCGAGACCTCTTTATCTCATTTTTTTCATAGGCAAACAGTCTATTGAAATGTTTGACACGATTTTATTTAGTGTGATTATTTTTGGAATAACTAATTGCTATTCCAGAATTTCAACAGTCGGTTCGTAAATCGTGATCTTCAATTATTTTAACTATTTTACTTAATCTGCAAACGTATAACTATATGCTTTTATATATATATATATATTCATTACAAAATCAGCTTAATCACTCGTATAACAAAACTCCATATCAGTTATTCTCATCGTCAGGTACTTGTAGGACGATTTGTGATTTTCAGATGGGGAGGGGCAAGGATTAGATGCTAAATAGTTATCAAAAGTACCAGGATTATAATTTTATACGCCAGACGCGCGTTTCGTCTACATAAGACTCATCAGTGACGCTCAGATCAAAATAGTTAAAAAGCCAAACAAATACAAAGTTGAAGAGCATTGAGGACCCAAAATTCAAAAAAGTTGTGCCAAATACGGCTAAGGTAATCTACTCCTGGGGTAAGAAAATCCTTAGTTTTTCGAATAATTCAAAGTTTGGTAAACAGAAAATTTATAAAAATGACCATATAATTGATATTCATGTCAACACCGAAGTGCTGACTACTGGGCTGGTGATACCCTCGGGGACGAAACGTCCACCAGCAGTGGCATCGACCCAGTGGTGTAAATAGTTATCAAAAGTACCAGGATTATAATTTTATACGCCAGACGCGCGTTTCGTCTACATAAGACTCATCAGTGACGCTCAGATCAAAATAGTTAAAAAGCCAAACAAATACAAAGTTGAAGAGCATTGAGGACCCAAAATTCAAAAAAGTTGTGCCAAATACGGCTAAGGTAATCTACTCCTGGGGTAAGAAAATCCTTAGTTTTTCGAATAATTCAAAGTTTGGTAAACAGAAAATTTATAAAAATGACCATATAATTGATATTCATGTCAACACCGAAGTGCTGACTACTGGGCTGGTGATACCCTCGGGGACGAAACGTCCACCAGCAGTGGCATCGACCCAGTGGTGTAAATAGTTATCAAAAGTACCAGGATTATAATTTTATACGCCAGACGCGCGTTTCGTCTACATAAGACTCATCAGTGACGCTCAGATCAAAATAGTTAAAAAGCCAAACAAATACAAAGTTGAAGAGCATTGAGGACCCAAAATTCAAAAAAGTTGTGCCAAATACGGCTAAGGTAATCTACTCCTGGGGTAAGAAAATCCTTAGTTTTTCGAATACATAAGACTCATCAGTGACGCTCAGATCAAAATAGTTAAAAAGCCAAACAAATACAAAGTTGAAGAGCATTGAGGACCCAAAATTCAAAAAAGTTGTGCCAAATACGGCTAAGGTAATCTACTCCTGGGGTAAGAAAATCCTTAGTTTTTCGAATAATTCAAAGTTTGGTAAACAGAAAATTTATAAAAATGACCATATAATTGATATTCATGTCAACACCGAAGTGCTGACTACTGGGCTGGTGATACCCTCGGGGACGAAACGTCCACCAGCAGTGGCATCGACCCAGTGGTGTAAATAGTTATCAAAAGTACCAGGATTATAATTTTATACGCCAGACGCGCGTTTCGTCTACATAAGACTCATCAGTGACGCTCAGATCAAAATAGTTAAAAAGCCAAACAAATACAAAGTTGAAGAGCATTGAGGACCAAAAATTCAAAAAAGTTGTGCCAAATACGGCTAAGGTAATCTACTCCTGGGGTAAGAAAATCCTTAGTTTTTCGAATAATTCAAAGTTTGGTAAACAGAAAATTTATAAAAATGACCATATAATTGATATTCATGTCAACACCGAAGTGCTGACTACTGGGCTGGTGATACCCTCGGGGACGAAACGTCCACCAGCAGTGGCATCGACCCAGTGGTGTAAATAGTTATCAAAAGTACCAGGATTATAATTTTATACGCCAGACGCGCGTTTCGTCTACATAAGACTCATCAGTGACGCTCAGATCAAAATAGTTAAAAAGCCAAACAAATACAAAGTTGAAGAGCATTGAGGACCCAAAATTCAAAAAAGTTGTGCCAAATACGGCTAAGGTAATCTACTCCTGGGGTAAGAAAATCCTTAGTTTTTCGAATAATTCAAAGTTTGGTAAACAGAAAATTTATAAAAATGACCATATAATTGATATTCATGTCAACACCGAAGTGCTGACTACTGGGCTGGTGATACCCTCGGGGACGAAACGTCCACCAGCAGTGGCATCGACCCAGTGGTGTAAATAGTTATCAAAAGTACCAGGATTATAATTTTATACGCCAGACGCGCGTTTCGTCTACATAAGACTCATCAGTGACGCTCAGATCAAAATAGTTAAAAAGCCAAACAAATACAAAGTTGAAGAGCATTGAGGACCCAAAATTCAAAAAAGTTGTGCCAAATACGGCTAAGGTAATCTACTCCTGGGGTAAGAAAATCCTTAGTTTTTCGAATAATTCAAAGTTTGGTAAACAGAAAATTTATAAAAATGACCATATAATTGATATTCATGTCAACACCGAAGTGCTGACTACTGGGCTGGTGATACCCTCGGGGACGAAACGTCCACCAGCAGTGGCATCGACCCAGTGGTGTAAATAGTTATCAAAAGTACCAGGATTATAATTTTATACGCCAGACGCGCGTTTCGTCTACATAAGACTCATCAGTGACGCTCAGATCAAAATAGTTAAAAAGCCAAACAAATACAAAGTTGAAGAGCATTGAGGACCCAAAATTCAAAAAAGTTGTGCCAAATACGGCTAAGGTAATCTACTCCTGGGGTAAGAAAATCCTTAGTTTTTCGAATAATTCAAAGTTTGGTAAACAGAAAATTTATAAAAATGACCATATAATTGATATTCATGTCAACACCGAAGTGCTGACTACTGGGCTGGTGATACCCTCGGGGACGAAACGTCCACCAGCAGTGGCATCGACCCAGTGGTGTAAATAGTTATCAAAAGTACCAGGATTATAATTTTATACGCCAGACGCGCGTTTCGTCTACATAAGACTCATCAGTGACGCTCAAAAAAAATGTCAATATATCCTTTGAAAGAAATCCTATTGTTCGAGATCTTTAAACCTTACATAGATGTGCATAAAATTAACTTTGTTTTCAAGGTACAAAATAATAAGTTTGTAAATATTCTCAATTTTTTAAAGGTTACGCTATTATAATACTGTAAAGTCACATGTTTTACGACTCTTTTGTGGAAAACAAAGATCTGAAATATTGAACCCCTTGCTAACTGTGAAACATACAAATGTAGTTTTTTATATTCCTCTTTTATAACCTTTGAAAAAACTTCAATTTTGTACCTTATATCCCATCGATACATCAAACACGAAGTATTCCTTTAATGATTGTATGTGAATGTAAAGAAAATGTTAATTGAAGTTATGAAAACCTATGCATTTTTTATCGAAATTAGTTGATGAAAAGAATTTAAACTTGTCTGTGATTTCTGTTTAATAGTATGATTATTTGAAAAAAAAGTCATGCAATAATATTTCATCATACATCTTAGATAGAATGAAAAACGTAATGTGACAATATTTTTAAATCAGTATAAAAAAACAAACATCATTAGTATGCCAGCTGAAGGTAAAATCGTATAAAGAATCTGAGCAGTTATTAACAACTTTCTTTTAATCGTATATTAGGTATTACGTGTTGTGTTTCGGTTTTAATATTGGAAAATATAATACTATAGTCAATTAAGTGTGGACCTAGCCAGCACATCCACATGGAAAAAAATTAGTTAGGAAACAATATGTGTCTATCACCGGGAACAGGCTTCGACGTGTATACACTAGTGAAAATGCCACACATGTAAACATACGTGACACATACGTTTCACATGTGTGTCACACGCATGTGAAAGAGACGTTTCATGCCACGCCTGTGACACATGTGTGAAAAACGCTTGTGATACGCATGATTCACACATATTCTCATGTGTTTCACATGTGAATTAGATTCGTAAGGAAATACACCTGTGATACATGCGTGATTACTGCATGTAAAAGGCATGGTGCCTATATTAAATATTTTTCAAAATGTCCTCCTATTTGTCCAATTACCATGATTGTTGACATGTATCTACGTTCTAATAGAGCTTTCTTACAAATTGACGAAAGGTACGAACGAACGTAAAGGGAGCACGTATTTCATTTCTACAATAACAGTTAAAAGTCAATATCAACAACCCAAAGTCTAGAGAAAAAGTATTACAGCTAATGGAAGACTTTAATCTAGTTGATCCATTTAGAGAATTATACCCCAATTTGAAAAGATTTACTTGGAGGAAAAAAAAACCCTTTAAACAATCTCGTTTAGATTTTTTTCTGATTTCTGATAATATTTTTCACTTTGTTAGCGATGTTAAAATTGATAATAGTTACAGGTCTGATCATTCACCTGTGGTCTTTTCTTTCAAGATTAATGAATTTATAAAAGGCAGAGGCCTTTGGAAGTTTAATAATTCCCTTCTTCATGATACTGACTATGTTAAAGAGATAAAAAACCTCATAAGTATAGTAAAAGAACAATATGCTGTCAAGATATATAGAGATGAAAATTTACAAAATATTGACAACTCTGAAATTGAATTTACTGTTGATGACCAGTTATTTTTAGAAACTTTACTCACAGAAATACGCGGTAAAACTATTTCATATGCCTCTTATAAAAAAAAGGCGAGTATAAAAATTGAAAATGAAATTATTTCAAAATTAAAACAATTAGAAGAAAATGCTCTAACAGTAGAAAATCTGGAAGAGATTGATCAGAAAAAAGCAGAACTTAAAATTTATAGACAAAAGAAGGTTCAGGGAGAATATGTTAGGTCAAGAAGTCAGTGGATTGAAGAAGGAGAAAAACCTACCAATTTTTTTTTAAATCTAGAGACTAGAAATTATATAAATAAGACTATTCAAAAACTTACTTTAGAAAATGGTGTTATAGTGGAAGAACAAAAAGAAATCTTAAATCAGACAAAGATGTTTTATGAAAAACTTTATAGAAAACAAGATTGTTTGAAAAAGGTTGATTTAACACGGGACTTTTGTTATGACAAGATACCGAAGCTTAGCGAGGATGAAAAGCAGTTATTGGAGGGAAATATTATTTTTTCTGAATTAACTGCAGCATTAAAGAGGATGAAAAATAACAAAAGTCCGGGGTCTGATGGTTTCACTGCAGAATTTTTCAAATTTTTTTGGATTGATATTGGTAAATTTGTCCTTAGATCTATAAATTTTGGAAGGGCCAAATGTCTGTCACCCAGAGGCAGGGAGTGATTACATGTATTCCAAAAGATGGTAAACCAAAACAATTTCTTAAAAATTGGAGACCAATTACTCTACTAAATTCTACATATAAATTGGCATCAAGCTGTATAGCAGAGAGAATAAAATCTGTTTTGTCAAAATTAATAAGTTCGGATCAAACTGGTTTTGTTCCAGGTAGATATATAGGCGAAAATTGTCGTTTAATATATGATATTTTACATTTTACTGAAGAAAATAATATTCCAGGAATTCTCTTGCTGATTGATTTTGAGAAGGCATTCGATTCCATATCGTGGTCATTTCTTTATGATACATTAAGATATTTTAATTTTGGTGAATCCGTTATATCCTGGGTTAAAACGTTCTATAACAATATAACAGCTGCGGTGACGCAAAACTGTTGTCTGTCAGAATTCTTCACTATAGAGAGAGGCTGTAGACAGGGAGATCCTTTATCCCCTTATATTTTCTTGCTATGTGCAGAAATATTAGGCATTTTGGTAAGAAATAGTAGGGAGATAAAGGGTATTACTATAGATAATACAGAATTTGTACTTTCTCAATATGCGGATGATACATCATTGATATTAGATGGCTCGCCAGAATCGCTCGATGCATCTCTTCGTGTTCTCCAATTGTATGCTGAAATCTCGGGACTTAAGATTAATATAGAAAAAACAAGTGTTATTTGGATAGGTAGCAAAAAACATAGCCAGGATCAAATTTGTGTCAAGTGGGGATTGAAATGGGGCTCCAGTACATTTAAGTTGCTTGGAATTACGTTTTCAGTCGACCTAGATAGAATGATTAATTTAAATTATAGGCCAGTTTTAGATAATATAGACAACACTTTGAAAAAATGGTCAAAACAGTATCTCACCCCCTTTGGAAAGATTACCATTTTAAAAACTTTGGTCATAGCTAAATTAAATCATCTGTTTCTATCTATCCCTAGTCCAGATGAGAATATGTTACGTAATTTAACAAATAAAATGTATGCTTTTATCTGGGATAATAAACCAGATAAGGTCAAGCGAGATCTTTTATGTCAAGATTATTATAAGGGTGGTTTAAAAATGCTAAATTTAAAAGCTTTTATACAGGGACTAAAACTTACATGGGTAAGACGTCTGTATAATTCGAACTCAAAGTGGGTGAGATTAGTAGAAAATTTTAAAATTGGTGGTTCAAGAGTCTACTATAAAAACTGGGCAAATGCGGGAATTTGGACAGTACAAGATTTGTTAGATGACCAGGGCAAAGTTATGTCATTTCAAAATTTCCAACAATTATATCAATTTAGGCCAAATATTTTACATTATTATGGAATAGCGCACTCGCTTAATGAGTGGTTAAACACGATTAATATTGAAATAAATGAGAAAAAAATTCATGCAATACTACCTTTTAACATAAGTATCTTTTTTGAATCAAACAAAATTTGATTGAAACACCACTTATGTATATTGCAAGAACACATAAGATTTCAATGTTATAAGATATTTATTTATTTTCAACCTATTATTGCACCATCATATTTATTCAATTGTTGTTTTATTATTTAATACTTCCTTTGTGTGAAAATGTCATTCTGTATACCTGTGTTCATACATGTTGTGCTAATCTATTTGTTACAATAAAGAAAATTCATTATAAAGAAAAAAAAAAAAAAAAAAAAAAAAAAAAAACCAGTTAAAAGTCTTTATTTTATCCAGTAAAACAGCATTCTTTTCTAAATCAAGTTTATTTAAAAATTAAAAATAATATCGCAAATAATACACGATTTTAATATAATTAAACAGAGAAATAGTATCAAATACACTTACGTCCGTTACGTTACTTACGTAAACCACGAGTACACACATTTCCGCGGGAATTTTTTAAGCACGAGTTGCACGATTAACATTTCAATGACATTATTGAAGTACGTTAGTCTAAATTTAACGACATGATTCACATTTATTTGTATTTGTTACAGTACACTTTCAGCAAATTGTCAAAGTGGAATATCGAGATTTGCTAAAATAAAATCGTGATTTGCTTAAAAAATGATACACATGTTTGGAAGATAGGCGCGAAGTTGTCACTTATCGTCCAGTGCCTAATATTTCATGAATGTTCAGGACTATAGGCAAAACGCAGTTATACGCTAAAATAACCTTTCATTGCTCCGGTGTATCATAAATACACATTTAGGGGGGCAATGAATATTACCAGGGAAGAGGCGATGATTCAAACGTTATTAAACAGCATATGGCATATAGTATGAAGATCATCTTTTTTTCTTCATTTTCATTTTATTATTTTGAGCGTTGCAAATTTTGAATCAAGGAAGTATTTGTGTTTTTGTTTGGGAAGAAGACAATGTATTTTCTTTGACATTTTCTTCGGTGCAACATTGTAATATTGAAGAGTTGGAGAGGGGCCGGTTTTTAGTCTTCTAGGGGCATTTTTTTCGTCTTACTACTCTATATTTAGAATATTTTGTAGTGTTATCTCCTCCGACCTGGTTGTACCAATAATCATATTCTAACCTATCGTACGTCCCGAAATCATAAATATATCTTAAGAAAAATCCAATTTTATAAGTGTCGTTGCATACACGATAATTTTCCGAAGTTCCACGACTATTATTTAAATATGTCAAAATAAAGGATCCCTAAAACGAGTCTTACGTACGATTCGTCAAGCATACGTACCTTTCGTAAAGGAGTAGGTCCGGAAAGATTTTGACCACTTTTTAAACACTTAAGTGTCTATTTCATTTCAATTAATTTATTTGAAAGATTTTAACTGATTTAGTCATTAAAAACAACTCGATTCAAGCTCAAATATGAAAAATCTACCAAATATGCCGAAAAATGTCATTTCTCAGATGATTTTTGTCAAAAAGGAAAGTGGCCGCATCCGTGTTCATCCTCAACCTTTATATATGTTATGTATTATCATAAAATACAACTTACATTTCAATATTTAGGATGAACACGAATGCGGCCACTTTCGTTTCACACGAAAACTGTCTAAAATTTAACTAATATGCTAGAATTGTGAAGATTTCAGTAATTTAGCAAAAAACAGTCCATTTATATGTAGCAGGAGCATTCTACTGTCCAATAAATAACTAAAAGTTTACATTTTAACAATTTTGTAAAACTGCTATATTTTGGGGCTAAAAAGGGGTCTTACTGGACCTACTCCTTTGTAAGAAAGCTCTAATGTGAATTAAATGTGTTATACATGGATTTTCCATATATATACACAGGCAAATTTTGCTCAGGTAAATACTATGTGAGATTCACCTCAAACAAGCTTATACATAAAACTCACCTTCAATTAATGTGAATTGATCTCTAACATTAAATGCATGTTAATTTTCATATGAAGCTAACGTGAATCGAGCATTCATATTAATTTTTCTTAAATGAAATGAAGGTGAATTGAGCATCAATCACACAATTTCACAGTATTTGAGCATAATTTAGATAAGTTTATGATAATCTAGTGCACATTCTATTTTGATATGTACAAATATTCTTCCTGGTCTTGACTATGTGTTCATACTTCTATTGTATTTTACTTTTTTTATTCTTAACAATACAAATAATATTTATCTATAAACTCCCAACTCATAATATCGCCAATGCAAGAGATAAGATGTAATAAAACAAAGAAGACAAGCAAATATCCAGGTCACCTTAAGTTCACTCCTAGAATTTTGTTGGTTACGATCAAGTCGCAATATTTGTTTTTAAAAGTGATGTAAGGACTGGTGATTCATTTATAGAATATGTATGCACTGATGTATATTTCATTTTTAATATGTATGTATGTATAACTCATTTTGTGGGTATCAGTCATGAGACAATTCAATCATTTTATGGAAATTGTCTGCCAATTTGTCTTTTAAAAGTTTTGAAGAAAAAAAGTTGTTTATCCTGCCACATATTCATGTGCCTGTTTCAAGCCAGGTTTTCAGTGTCTAAAGTCTCATTTTAATAAAAAACATATCTAAAAAAAATTGTGTTAAAAGCAGCTCTTTGATTGGTATAGACTCTGGTTAATTAAGTAGATTATGACATTGTTTAGACATCTGTTTATTGTTGAGGACTGTATGTTAGCACCTTAATGCCTTTTAAGTGTTTTTTGTTGTTGTGTAGCTGTCTGATTGATTTATACCTCATATCGCATTATATTATTAAATTGAAATAGAAAGTCCTGTGAAATATATTTGATATGCCATATTGAATGCCTTGCAGTTATTTACAACCGTTTCCTTCTAATTTCAAAACAAATTTAGACAAACAACAAGTATATACCATAAGAAGATTTCAACGTTTGGCTGCACAATAAGCTAAAAGTTCTTGTTATTTTGGATATTTATAAAAACAAAAATCAATTTAAAACATGCGTTATTCATTTTAAGACTATTATTGTCACTTTGACACAATAATTTAATGTATTATATTCTGAAAGTACTTGTGGTTAAAAAAATATGCACAATATTTAATTTCATGTGTTTTAGATTTCTTAAATACATCACTCCCATTATCCCATATCATGTCTACGTTTAAAAGTTATCTCCTGCATTTAATTGCTGTAATTGCTCTTTGTACCCATGGCTTCCTTCATACATTTGCACTTATCCTTCTAAGATGTTGCTTGAATGATAAAATCCTGTAATATATTATCAGCCATCAGACTCTTGGAATACAGTTGCTGCAATTAAAAACAAAAACATATATTTTTTTGTAAAACAACCATCAAATATTCATGATATTGGCTTACCAAACAAGCAAAACTGATAACATAAATTTAATTAAAGGCATGATTTACCAAATGTACATATAAATATACATAAATATCGTGTGATCAACTGGAGTGGAGAAATAATAGTTTTTTTTGCTATTTATCAGGGTTGTTCTTTTTGCTTATTGTCTTTTATGTAAATCAGGCATGTACATCTGTCGTTCCAGGACCATTTATAGCTTGTTAGATGCTGTATTGGTTTGCTCATTGTTGAAAGCTGTACATACATGTACAGTGATCTATAGTTGCTATCATTCAGTCATTTCGACTCTGATGGATAGTTGTCTCATTGGCAATAATACTAAATATGATTGATTAATAATGAAAACTAACTTTATTCATGCATGTGTACTACACATTACCTGTATATATAATATACATGGCATTTGAACCTTAATGTCGACCAAGTTAAAAACAGGGACAAAATTCCATAGAGAATAATATATGGCAAAATCCTATCATATGCCGTATCATCCCGAGATACCAATATCATCCATATGGCCTTTTTATTGAATTTTAAAGAGGAATTTGTGATTAAACACAAATTCAATACATTTAAGATATTTATAAACACATTTATTTGTAAATAAGTTTCATACTTGTTTAAGAGTCTAATAATATAAGTGTATACATTTGAAAAAGTATTATTCTTGCAACTCTGAGACAAGGGTACATGAAGACACATTAGACAAATGTAAATAGAAAAAAGCCTTTCTCAATAATTATATCACCCTTTTGTTTATATTTGTCAACTGCTTACATTCATGTAGAGCCAAAGAATTCATTGTTTTTCAAATGTGTGTAATTAATATTAAGAATAAACAATTGCATGTAAGAAAAAATACTTTTACTGTAACAAAAAATATTTATATGCACATCACTATATAGCTAGTTAATAAGTAATTATTCAGATTCATTTCTATCGGTGTTAATGACATGACCCTGCAGGTTGTTTTTTTAGCCATATGATTGTATTTCTATTTGAATTTGAATTAACTTAAACACTGGAATGGAATGAAATTTTTGCAAAGTTTGGATCATTGAAACAATGCTAGGAAATTAATAAGCTATCCTAAAATGTGCAAATATTTTATTCTGCCAAAAAAGGATTGGTGGAGAAATGAATGAAATTGAATTTTCAATCTTCTAGCAATGACTTTCAATGGTTTAATATATTTAGCTATAATACTATGAAACTACCATAAGTCTCATAAAGTCTTCTTTGTGTTAAAAAAAAGCTTAAGAAATCAAATTGTCCAGTATTGCCCACTATTACCCAATTCGAGGAGTATTGCCCAGCCTGGGAAAACCCGGGTTTTCCCACCTGGGTTTTCCCGGGCGGGTAATACTTTGCCAATCCTGAATCATACAGAGAGACTGATAAAAGGAAAGTGGGAAACAAGTTAACAAATAAAAGTAACAGAAGTATACTGCTGTATTATAATTTTATATCGATTAAACGAAAACAAATCCGGGTCACAAATCAAAACCGAGCAATTCTAATTAGTTATTTAGATAATTTTTTTAAAATGAAGAATCCGGGTTGTTGGTCAATTATCAACAGGACATTTTAATTCTATTCTTTTTGACATAACAAAAAACATGCAGTTAAACATGTGAACTTCCTTGTAGTAATGATAACAGATAAAGTAGTTATGTTAATGCAATTGAATGTATTCTTAACGAAATCGGTAGCGCACATAGTTATCTTTAATTCTAATGCAACAATATTTGTAACGTTCATTTTGATTGGATAACGTCACGTTCTTACATGGCATCAATTGACAATTGATGCTATGGGACGTATGCGCAAGCGCAGACGGCATATGACAGATTTAAAAAAACATTTTTTAATGTTGTTTTCTGTCAGTTTCATTAGAATGGAGATAACAATATTGTATTTAAGCTCCGACGGCATCAATTGGGGATTTGATGGTCGCAAACACCCGTCTACTGTCTCCGCTAACGCGTCGCCAGTAAACTTAATTTGCGACCATCAAATCCCCAATTGATGCCGTCGGAGCTTAAAATACAATACAGTTATCTCCTAAATGTTAGATTGACATTGAAAATATTTGGTGAAATTAAATTACAAATAAATGCAAGCCAAATCAGTATTACATTACTTTTACGACGTCAAATTATAAACAAAAAATGCATAAATAACCACGCATCCACATTATTTCTATTAGCGTCTAACCTCGCCACAAACATGACAAGAATAACAAAATTGATATAAAAGTGTCTAACACTGCTATCGTCAACAAGTTGAATAATTCTTTTCGAAAGCAACACCAAAAATATTGTGCTTATCTTTATTTGTTTAGTATATCATATAATGTCATTGAATCGTTTATCAGTTATTTTTTTTCAAAATACAGAAATCGATATTACTTTATCTCATTTTTTTCATATGCAAACAGTACATTGAAATGTTTGACACGATTTTATTTAGTGTGATTTCTTTTTGGAATAACTAATTGCTATTCCAGAATTTCAACAGTAAATCGTGATCTTGAATTATTTTAACTATTTTACTTAATCTGCTAACGTATAACTATATGCTTTTTTATATATATATTCATTACAAAATCAGCTTAATTACTCGTATAACAAAAATCCATATCAGTTATTCTCATTGTCAGGTACTTGTAGGACGATATGTGATTTTCAGATGGGGAGGGGCAAGGATGAGATGCTAAAAAAATCGATATATCCTTTGCAAAAAATCCTATTGTTGTAGATCTTTAAACCTTACATAGACGTGAATAAAATTAATTTTGTTTTCAAGGTACAAAATAATAAGTTTGTAAATATTCTCAATTTTTAAAAGATTACGCTATTATAATACTGTAAAATCACATGTTTTACGACACTTTTGTGAAAATCAAAGATCTGGAAAATCGAACCTGCCTGCTAAATATGAAGCATACATATAGTTTTTAATATTCCTCTTTTATAACCTTTGACACAATTTTAATTTTGTACTTTATATCCCATCGATACATCAAACACGAAGTATTCCTTAAATGATTGTATGTGAATGTAAAAAAAATGTTTATTTAAGTTATGAAAACCTATGCATTCTTAATCAAACATAGTAGATAAAAAGAGTTTGCCCGTTTTGCAATTCTACGTGTTTTCTGTTTAAAGATTAATTATTTAGAAAAAAGACATACAAGAATATTTCATCATACATCTTACTTAAATGAAAATTTTATACAAAATTTAATACACAGCATTATTATGCCATTTACATCAAAATCATAAAAAACATCTGACCCGTTATTAGCCACTGTCTTTTAGTCATATATCATGTGTTTAATTATGTGTTTCGGTTTTATTCTAGGAAAATGTATTACTATAGCTAATGGCACGACTGGTATAATTAAGTGTGGACCTAGTGAGCACATACACATGGAAAATATTTGGTTAGGAAACAACAATTGTTTATCACCGGGAACAGTCTACGACGTGTATAAGACTACAATACAAAATATAACATGTAAAAATGTTTCAATATGTACCGTTCCGTTTTTCTCAGGTATACACAAATACCTCAACATACCATATCAATGTACAGGTGGGTATGTTATATCACTAGTGTTCATGTTACGCTTTGTAAAACTATGCTAATTTTTGAATAAATAAAAATGGCACTGAAATTGTTATCTACGAAAAAAACACATACTAGTAATAACCCACTACAATATCCTGCACATATGCAGTATTATACTGATTTACTCATCCTACTCAAACAGAATTGGACTAGAGAAAAATGAATAAGACTTATTTCCATGTTAAAGCAATGTCTGAATTGAAATATAACATTAATACTAATAGGGATACTAAGGCCTAATAACATGAAAAAAGAAAAACAAAACAAAAAAGCAGTTGAAATAAGTGTTTTGAATAATATGACTGAAAAATAAAACAGATAAGTATAAAATCTACATAACTCTATTTAATGATAATGATAGAATTGTAATTTGTTTTAGGTTGTTTATCAGTACCTCCTAATAATCAACGAGTAATCAGTTGTCCAGGACACACCACCATTAATGTTCACGATGTTTGGAGTTCAATGAAGCATGCATGTCCTGCATACAATCAAATCCACAAAATATACATTAGAAATTTCAAAATCCATTGCGAAGGAGGTGTTGATTGTACTATATATAACAGGCATAGCTTTAACATTTCTAGTTTATATTTCCACTGTGAAGGTTGGTATATATGTGCTACACTAGAGTATTTTATTCAAACACGAGGAAGAGTAACAAAAATGTTTAATCCCGCCGCATTTTTGCGCCTGTCCCAAGTCAGGAGCGTGTTTGGCCTTTGTTAGTCTTGTATTATTTTAGCTTTTAGTTTCTTGTGTACAATTTGGAGTTTAGTAGGGCGTTCATTATCACTGAACTAGTATATATTTGTTTAGGGGCCAGCTGAAGGACGCCTCCGGGTGCCGGAATTTCTCGTAGCATTGAAGACCTGTTGGTGATCTTCTGCTGTTGTCTGCTCTATTGTCGGGTAATTGTCTCTTTGGCACATTCCCCATTTCTATTCTCAATTTTTAGGTAATGTTAATTGTGTAACTAAAGGCAACAGTAGTATACCGCTGTTCAAAACTCGTAAATCTATGGACAAAAAACAAAATTGTAAACAATTTGATATGCCTTTTGGAAATTTTAAGCAATTCAAAAAGGATGAATAACGTTTCCCTATTCATGTTATTTTGAATTCACTCTTAAAAGTGTAAAATTTCATTTATAATTGAATATCAAAGGCATTTTATTCATTGAACACCAATGTTTAAAACCATTTTTACATATTGCCACATTTTAGCATGTTAAGAAATATTACATTTTGATGCAATAATTCAGATTCTACATGCTTTACTAATAAATACAAATATATCTATCAAACTGTTAACATTTATATGTGTTGAAATATCTACAGGCGATACTACGTTTGTGATATGTTCTAAGTAATCCACAAATAATTAAAAATAATTGTCTTAAAGTACACAAAATGAGATTTTATACTATAAATTTCTGTTATTGGAAAACAACATTTTGTAAAAGGCCCTATAATTCTACATTTGTCTACCTGACAACTTTCAACTCCAAATACATATCTAAAATTAATTAAACCCCAACGACTGTTTCAAGTTAGAAGCCTCTGGCCTTTGTTAGTGTTGTGTGATTCTAAATTCAAGTTCATTTATATGTTTTGGAATCTAGTATGCAGTCTATTGTCACAGAACTAGTAGAATTTATAATGGAAATGGGGAATGTGCCAAAGAAAAAACAACTCGACCAAGGAGCAGATAACAGCCGAAAAAAATACTTGTTAAGTGATAATGGACGTCATACCAAACTTCTAAATATATAAAAGAAACTAAAATAAAAAATCCTAAAAGACTAACAAGGCAAAATTTAGCGGGATTCAACATTTTTATTTTTAGATCTTAACATTCCCCCTATTCCTCCAACCAATGTAGAAAAACAAACACACAACAATACGAACAGTAAAACTCAGTTCACATGTTTGTTCAGGGGCCAGTTAAAGGTCGCCCTCAGGAACTTGATTTTCACTCTATATTTAAGACCCTTTGGTGGCATTTGGCATTTTCCTGCTGTTTTTCAAATTGTTGTCTCTTTAATTCCACGTTTCAATTATCAGTTTTATAAATCCCAGACATGGAGAAGAACAATATCATTTTGTTTTGAAGTTATACATTTGAACTAACTTACTAATTTAGTGCAAATATTTTACGATAACTATCTTTTGAATACACGCATTGCTGTTTTAGGAATATCAACAAGCTTGACAAATCCAATGATGATACAGACAATCCCATCTTTAAGCAGGGTAAAGGAGAATCATCTATCACAGGTATAACAACTAGACCTTCAAGAGAAATGCAGTCTTTGTATTCTGCTATTGCTTCTACAGAAATAACAAGTAAGAAATAAATAAGAAGATTTTAATGGAATCAGATTGCTGTAAAATTTCAAACCCTGATGTCTTTCGTAGAATAATCATAAGTCAAGAAGAGTCAAAATTTCGCCACGAATATTCCGTTCAGCATTGAAACACGCACACGATTACATTGTTAAGCTTCTAGGCGATTATTCAAGAATATCAAGCAGCCATTTAAAAATATAAGTATGGTTATCACCCAGTTTCTCATTTTTCTCTTTTCAGGCGTATTGATTTGTATTGGCTAGTTCGAATATTTCGCCTGTCTTTTTTATTTTAATACTAACTTCTAGTCAATTTGATAATTTATGAAAAGAAATTCATACAAGGGTTATTTTAATAGAAGGAAAATCATCTACATAAATCTGTTTGGCAATACATGTATAGTTTATGATTTATTATTGAATAATGCAGAAATTCATTACCCGCAACAGTCCAACTAAGGAGCCTATAGCGATCTTGAAACACAATCCTGTATTCAATTGCTCTAAAGTGACGTTCGAAAAAAAATATTAGCTCACTTATGTACATATGTGAAAATCGCAACGGGTGTACCAGTGGCACAGGATCTGCTTTCAATTATTGTGAACTTGTGATACTGTTTTGTTTTGGTGGGTTCGTGTTGCCCAATCTTTAGTCATGTATTTTGTTCTTTGCAAACTGTTGTCTTGTGGTCGTTTTAATTTTTTACTTACAAGTTTGACTATCAGTTGGTATCTCTCGCTTTTAATTGAATTGGTTCCTTATATAAAAATAGCCATGCGATGCCTTGAATTAATGATCCCCATTCTGACTTGATGTATATTTGTTTAGATTCCGAATAGCCAAACATAAGCTCAACCTTGATTAGGTTTTTACTTTTACATGTTCTATGAAAGGAAGAAGTAAAGTATGATATTTCTATCCAAAAGTCACCCTTAGACATTTTACACTTGCAACAGCAAATTCATAAGTTATATTGAATTAATAGGTTGAAAAAGCATTTTTTCAGTGTTAAAGATCGTTTACGTCAGACTAACGTTTCGTTATCAAAAGCCTCATAGCTATAATAACAATCCATAAAGGTAATAAGTACGTAATTTAGGGAAACTAAGGATCTACGTGAATTAGGCATTAATGACGTCTGTTTCAAAAAGAGTCTTAACAATTAAAGATGTTTAATAACTTTGGATAAGTATGTAGAAAACTAGTTCAAATTTTATTTTTCATTGTTTACCTTAAAGAAACAAGAGACATACATATCCTTTCTTGCCTCTAAGGAGACATTTAATTTGTATTTTAAAACATTCAGTTGGCATAAATTTTTTACACTATATACTTTCAGTAGGTAATACCTTAAACCAGCAATCAAAGAAAGTATTTCCAGGTAAGATGTCTGTGTAGGTTAAATTTTGATAACTGCTGTGGATTTTTGGATACGCATTTTTCCTACTTTTCTTTATTCATATGATATAGTTTCGGAAGTAGACTAAGCTACATAATAAAAAATGTAGAATTTAACTTATCGGTCTAGATAAAACAAAATAAGATCCATATAAAAAATCAAACTTTAAAATACGACAAAAACTTTCGAGATCATGTGACTTTCAGTGACATGCCTGACAAAAATTGAAATTGTGTCTACAGCATATTATTTACAAACAAGACTAATGATTCGATATTTGGATAACTGAGTATATATTTACGGAAATACACCTATCATGGCAGAAAAAATATAATTATATTTGCCAAAATTCACATGATAGAAAACAAGACCTATAGCTAGATGCCTGAGTTTCGACCATCAATGAAATAAGCATTACTAGTATTAGAATATAGGTAAAGCATGTTACTAAAGTTTATGTAGTTATATATTAAAAAATTCAACGGAAAAAAATCAACGGTATGTGTTATGCACAAAACAATAACCGAAACACAAGTACGATACACAAGTTAGCACGACAATAACTAAATATAAGGCTCCTGACTCGCTTTTGTTATACTTATGTTTTATAGTTGGTGTTGCGGCAGGTGCAGTTGCAGCGGGAATCATTGTACTATTTATTCCATTTGCAGTGTTTTTGTACTGGTAAATATCTGTTTTAGTATCCTGTGTATTACTTCCAGATAAAATGTTTGAAGTGTTTTTTGTTCATCTGTTCCATTTATTGCCAAGTACAAACTTATAGGAGTATCCGTTGACAAGTTGGATTCTTCGTTATTAATATTCTGGCATAATGGATTATGATCATAAATATACACAAAAATAGCACATATGGAGCTAGATTTATAGAGTTTTAAAAAGTTATGGCACCTAGTTTCAAAAAGAGGTTTAATAACAAATAGCTAATTTATAACCAGACAAGAAAAACACACTTTTCCTAATAAAAAAAACATAAAAAAAACAAAGAATTAACAACATACATTGTTTGTAAGATACAATAGATAGAAAAACAGAAAAAGCATTAAAATAAAACACAAATGAGGATTATCTTCAGATGTATCTTATTTATATAACATATGATGTTATCAATTTAAAATGTACGTGTGCGTGGTAGAAGTGTGATATTGTCTCTTTTTTTACTATAATATGAGTTATAAAGCAGTTAAAGCTTAATTGAATATCATACATCATACAAGGAAGTAGATGTATTGCACACTTTTGGAAATCTTGAAACTTTCAGCGATGTATTATCAACATTAATGACTTGAAGGGAAAGGGCAATACCAGACAAAATGGACAACATATACGTTATTCGGCTGCAACATGGCAACTACAGGAGTACCTACACCTTGGGGTTCATAGAAATTATTCATGTTTACATGTTCACGTTGTTATGGAACGAAATCGTCTTTTTACATAATCGGTGGTTGTAAATTTCCTTTTGGGGTATTTTCTTCAATTATGACCTGGATTGTTTGATGTATAGAAAGCATCATTTACTCAGTCGACAGAGCTTATATTTTATTTGAAAGTTTTGTGTTTAGTAATTTTTACCTGTTTGGCTTCTACTACATCCATTTTACTTTTTTTTTTACAGGAGACGATACAGAAACTCCATCCAAAAACCAAGACGAAAGCTTGATACACGGTCAAACCTAACATGTGAATCTGAAACAAATGCAAAAATAAATTATGGCCAAAATCTAAATATGGAAAGTTCGATATATACTGGGCCTGTTGAATTAGAAAATGATCAGGATATTGTCAGAACACCTCATGATTATGTAAACACTGACAACATAACGTATGACTATGCAAGAGAATCAAATTATCTTAAAAGTGACAACTCTGACAACATGGAACAAAAAGTTGGAGTCACATGTCAGACAAAAGAGATGAACTATAATACGTATTCTCATTTGCAAGATACTTTTATTGATTCTGATAACAGAACGTATGATCATGCAATACATAATAGAATTATAGAAATGTCGGAGAACGATTACTGTGTGTCTCGAAGTCAAATGTCAGACGATGATTATGACGTATCTGGGAATCATAATCGTTCTAATCACATGGATAGTTCTAATAATATTTATAACTAAGTCTAATACATAATTGTCCAAAAAAGAGAATTTTCCACTGACTGATATTTGAAACATCACTTATTTTCCTTCATTGTATTTGATTACCTAAATATAATCATGCGTATGTTTGATTGCATAAAATATCATTTTTTATGTTATTGATGCATTTCATATTTTCTAACCCCTATATACAAAGACTTTACAATAAGTTTTGAAAGTCATCGATATATACTTGTTATAACGTCTTTGTATATACGGTAAAGAAATTATAGGTGTGTATGTTCAATCACTACTGAATATAAAATAGTGAAAGAAACAAATGCTTTTAAACAACAGGTCAATTTCGTCAAAATTAAAACATCTCTAATAAATTATTGATTTCAGGTTAAATAATTCGACTGATTAAATTTGTATGTATGTGACCTTCACTGTATCCCCTTATCTAGAAATGGATTCCTCATGAATTGTTCCTGTTTAGTTATTAATGGGGAAAAGAATGTTAACATTGAAAGTGTATCAAAGATAATCTATTTGTTCACCTAATTCGATTCAAACAATCTTGCTTATACCGCAGTCCAACTAGCCCAAGATTGCACTACGATCTGTGAAAAACATGCAAATTTTAATGATCGTAGTACGATCGTGTAGATCGCAGTAAGGTCGTATCACGGTCGTGGTGAGGTCTTCAAAATCGTGATGAGCGTGGCCAACTTTGAACCTGTTCAAAACAATCCTGGTGCGGTCGTGGCGAAATTAGGTCGTAGTAGAAGTGTATCGAGAGCGCACTAAGGTCGTAGTAAGATCGCAAAGGTCGCTGTACCATTGTAGCGAGAGCGTAGCGAAAGCGTGATTCTATACGGAGAGACAGAAGTACAATCTCACAGCGACGTTATTACGACCTTACTACGACCACCAAGTTTCACCGCGACCCATCTACGCTTCCATTACGACTATACCACGTTTACAACACGCTGTTCAAGACCATAGTACGATTCTAGCACGCTCTTGCCGTCCTCATCACGCTCTTTTTTCGACCCGACTACGTTCATACGACGACCATCATTCTCATTGTCATTTTCACATAAAATATATTATATATCTCCAGATTTTGTTTATCTGTATGTAATTCTTGACCATTTTCTCTAACGGGTCAAGCATGCTTCTCGTTTATATAGATTATACCGTTTGTTTTCCCGTTTGAACAGTTTTACACTAGTTATTTTTTTGGGCCCTTTATAGCTTGCTGTTTAGTGTGAGCTAGGGCTCCGTGTTGAAGGCCGTACCTCGACCTATAATGGTTTACTTTTATAAATTGTTACTTGGACGGAGAGTTTTCTCATTGACACTCATACCACATCTTCCTATCTATTGACACATCTGTGTCATCTCTGCTATCGTTCACTAAAATATCTTCATTTGAGCTTTATGGACCAGCAAAAGGTTGTTATCTAGGTCGGATTGGTCGTTCCGAAATATCTGCTTGATCAGGATTCGTTACTATCAAAGCTCCCTCTGCCTCTACGGTCAACCCTTACCACCACGCCCACGTGTTCTAGAAGATTTTGGTGGCATGACTGTATTGTTTCGAGAAATCTATGTATTAATCAGAAATAGAAGGAATGGAATTGTATTGATATGGAACACGATGTTGACGTTATTACTGATAACGTAGTATAATTGTGTTAAGAACGTACTATAATCGCAGTAAAAGCGTGGTAAGATCGTGTTGGAATTGAATAACTCATAGTTTGGTCGTAGTGAGAATGTGTCGAGCGTAGAAAGATCTAGATAAGCATAGTGAGGTCGCAGGATAAGCGCGGTAGGAACGTGGTATAATCGTAGCGGGATCGTTGTAGAAGCGTAATGAGGACGTAGTTGCATCGTGAAAGCAACGAAAATTTACATTTTCATGCCGCTCATACCGAGAACCTCACCTCGATCCAATATAAATTCAGATCGTGGTGAGGTTCTCGTAGTGCGATCGTGGTCTAATGGGACTGGAGCTTTATTCAGTTAAAAAAACCAAAAAACAAACAAACAACGAGGTTGCTTCTATTTAAATCTATATTTATGCTCATATTGGGTTATATGACCATCTACTATTATTGTAAAAATAATTGGATAAAGTACGAGATGGCATGTCCGTTACCCCAGTGCCTCACTTCTTTGTGATATCCTGTGGCGTCTGCTGTTGATTGAAGATGTAAGTTGTTGATCTGTGGTTTGCATGTTTTGTCGACTGTTATATTATCTGTTAATGCGTTTCTCGCAAATAAAATCGAGAATGGAAATGGGGAATTTGTCAAAGTGACAACAACCCGACCCAACAATGTTTGAAGAATTTTATCTTTGAAATGTATGTTTATCTTTAAAAAAAACTTTGTATCCAGAGCATTTAGTAAGATGCATTTAATTGATAGAGTGGTATTATGCATGTAGAGAGGACCTAAAACACAGGAATTAATAAGTCAAAGTCGACAAAATATGGAAAAATATATGAAGAGCTGTCACATCGGCTCAAGAGAGAAAATCAATCTCGTTGAGTGACCAACGACAATCTATAAATATATATAAAACTGTGTATCTAACTATTTTCACTTTACTTGGGAAAATTTCAAATCAAAAATATTATTGTATGGCCGGAAATTTAAGTTGTATTTCCCTTTTTGTTTCCTTATCAAAGCATTTATTTTTCTGGCATATTAAATAGTTTTGATTGTAACATTATTAATAAATGGTAAAAATCCTTATTTGTGACATTTACTCCAGTCAGTCAGGCGTACAAGTGTTATTTATTTACTGGTACAGGTAAATAATTTTGGAGGTAGAGTTATATCCCTTTATATATAGCTATATAGACATTCAGATTGTTCTTACTACATTGTAGTTTATAAAAAACTTATTATCTGGTCTTCAATTTCCTTTGACTATACAAATGCACATTGTTTGAAGTCAGATCGAGTTGTCTAAGAATTTTGTGAGTACAAAATGTTTGGCAAGCAGGGGAGTAGCTGCCGTTAGGCACTTTTGACTTTAGGCATGTGTCTACACATAATTTTTTCACAAATATGTTTTTTTTATAAAAAGAATATAAACCTTATCTGTAGATGCATATGTCATGTATGTGAAGTCATCAAAACTTATAATGTCAATTGTACACTATTCTTTTATCTTTCATGAATCAGTCATTGTCAGTGGAGTATATTAACTGTATTTCATTATATTCCATCTTATATAGAAACTAAAACTAGAACTTTGGTTCAGATCATTTCACTTTTATCAACAAATACTTGAATGAACCTCAACTTAGATTTAAGTAATTTTTTTCATAAGTTTTTGTTCATGTGTTGTTGGACAAAGTTCAAACCGATGCTTAGTGTTTAGAGAATGCCACACTCTCTGCACATTAAGAAACTTGCAACAACTCTTTGAGAAGTTAGTACATGTAGGTTGTCCACTAGAAGCCAAATTTCTGATCCTATCTAATCATGCCAATAAACCCTCAATTTCCAGTGCATGGCATAAATTTCAAAATTTCCAGACCTTCATCATTGATGACCCCTATTTGTTTTAGTCCTGAATATGCATGAACTATTTGCTACTTGAATTAAGCAACCAATCAACTACAAGTAGCTTTCACATGTTTGAGTTACTTCAACATGTTCAAGAACTCTCAAATCTGGGTGTCATTACCATAATTATTCAAATTCCTAAGCAGGTAGGGATTTTATATATCATATATATATAAATAGTACAGGATATAAGGAAATATGAATTTCTTGAATTTTGTTAATCATGTTAATAGTATGAACAGAATGGAACTTTTGCATGACGTATCGACTGTGTGTGGATGTGTTTGTTTGGCCCGGGGAGGGTGAAGGTTTAAAAATTAATCAAAAGATGAATGTTTGATTTGTAATACCATTTATCAATGTTTATAAATAATATTATTATGTATAGTTGTCAGTGTTTATATGTCTTTTTTTTAAAATGTAGGATCATCAATATGTAGTACAGTACTATCAATTATACTCAATCATGTCAATCAGACACAGGTTGTGCTGCTTAATAAACAGATACCCTGATCCACATTTGGCAATATAATTATTGGAAATATTGTTTTTTTTATATTTCTCATTGTTCTGTGCTGCTGGTTAATTCATCAATCAGATATAATTGTAGAAATATGCACTGTTTTCATTATACTGTCATCAAATTACCAGTAAATTTTATGTTTCTTGTACATAAAACATTTTGTAAAACTTTGCAACTAAAATGCTGAAAACATTTCTGTGAGAGGGAGGGGAGGGGTAATAGGGTTTTGGTGAGACCTGCTTGGGGCCTTTATATAGAGGCCCACAGACCCCCTGACACTATTTGTGCCAACAGTTTATTAGATACCTAGCTTTGCCCCTGGCAAGTATAATTTCTGAACAGTTGTGCCCCTGTCAAATTTCTCTATAACCATGATACCAATTTTACAAATTAAAAGACCATTCCCTCAATTGCACTTTATGTTTAAACTTACATTATCAAGATTTGGTTCAAATTTCAGTCTACCGCTTAGGATAAAAATATGATTAACTGATTTGAAATGAGCAGATGCTCATACATTGGTTTGCAGATACATTTATGGAACCTCTAATTATACAACAAGTAGACTGTAGCCACCTCTCATATAATAGACTTTATGTACACTTGTGTTCTGAAACCTTATATATGTCTTTAACAATGTTTAAAAAAAATAAAATTCTTGTTTGTTTACATACATGACATATGTACTGGCCGGACCAGTGAGTGTAACCTAGATGACTGGGTTTAAGTTAAGATAAAACATTCAGGAGCTGACTTTTATTTCACTACCAATCCAAATGGTGAAAAACTGAAAATACAAATATAAATACAATTTTACAATGTGTTCAATGATAATTAACGTCCATAAAAATACGGATAAACAGTTCATATATAAAGCTGTTAAAGTTCTTTATAATAATAAATAGATGGGTATTCTTGCACACGTCGGGTTCTGTCTTGAATTATTAAGTTGTTTTATCGCAGATACGAACAGTTTGAACGGTAAAATGTTCATAATTTCTTAATAACATATGGAAATATATTAAAACAGTTCATCGCTGATGTAAATACATAATTTGTAATGTTTTAAATGTAACTCACGCTGTGGTTAGCCACGAATTGTTCCTTTGGACAACGTGTCCGCTGAATGTTCTTTGCAGTTGTGCACACGGCCTGCTGAGCAGTTTCGTTACTGAAAAGAGAGGGGAAAGTAACACGGATTCCTGCACTGTCCTGTATATAACTCATAAAACTGGCGCACATAAAGCGATGTACGCGATGAAACGTTAACAATATCAAATGATGATCACATGAAGAATAAATGGTGAATTAGTTGCAGAACACTCCCCGTCTGAGGTCTATCTGACATCACTATTCCATTATCGAAAACTAATAAAATGTTAAATATATAACAACAGTACAAATATTCACTTAGAAGTAGTCCAACGGGAGGCTGGGTATTTCACAGGTTCTATCCTAGATAAGGCGGTGTATCCGACGAGATCGCGGCGATCTAAGATCCAACTCCATGACTGTAGTTCTGATGGAAGAATTCCCTTTCGAAACGGATATGCAATCCAACGAGGACGTCTTGAAAGACGGACGCTTTCCTTTACGTTTACGGCATACGGTAGACAATCTGGTGTCATATTCCATTTCTCTGTAACTTAAGTTGGAATTGTCTATCCTGCTTTCTTCTTGTCCTTGCGTATTCAAAGACGAATTGAAGCTTTTCTTGGGAATTGAATGTTTTCGGATGTACTTTTCCTTGACGGGATTCACTTTTGGTGCGTTGCTTCGGAAGTGAACTTTTCGGCTTCTGCAAACCTGACGATTGAAGTTGCTGATTTCGTATTCGATTGCCGATGTACACGAGAATAATGTTTAAACGATTCAGCATGAATTTCATTTGACTGGGTGTTGGTTTTATTACACTGATGTAATTTCTTTGTCTGTGGTTTCACAACGCTGCAAGTTAAATTCGTTTCCTTTGTATTGAGTTCAAGGTGAACATGTTGCTTATCGGAGCGTACTTCTCCAACGATAATCCAACCCAGGTTTAACTTTTGCGCAAATGGAGTCTTTGGTGGTCCTAGACGTTGATCAAGGACATGGTGTGCCTCCATTAGGTCTCTTCCAATGAGCAATAGGATTTTGCATTTCTCATCAATCGGGAGAATATGTTTTTGTAGCTCTTGCAAGTGTTGATATTTGCAATATATCCTCAGGTGTAGCAATTTCGTTCCGATTATTGGGAATGTTATCGCATTCAATCAGTTCAGGCAGATTGAATCTAGTATTGTGTTGTACGGACTTCACGACAAAGCCGTTTCCTCGTTTACCGGAAGTAACCTTGCTGCCGGAGCATGTGGATAACAAATAGTCTTTTGTTTCTGCCTGTACGTTGAATAGGCTGAAGAATTCAGGAGCCACAAGAGACCGGTTGCTTTGGTCGTCAATAATTGCATACATGCGAATTACTTTGTCCTGATTATCTTTGTGAAAGACATTCACAGGAAGTATCTTGGCACAAGATTTACTAATATTGCCGTCTTTGGAGATATCTGTGCAAGTTGAACTAACAGAGGTTAGCTTGGTTTCAGCTAACTCAAGTTGCTCCCCGCCGTCGACAGATCTAGGCGGTGAAGGCGGTGCACCTTTGGGTTGGTACACTCGATTTGTTTGTAATGAGATCGTGTGTTGCTTACTTCCGCATTCATTGCAACTGATACTCACGTTGCAATCACGACTTCTGTGCATAGTCGAATCACAGCATTTGTAACAAAGATTATTTTGCCTCACTAGTTCCTTGCGTTCCTCTATAGTTTTAGCTCTGAACCCACGACATTCATTTAGCGAATGTTCGGTATTGTGTATAATGCACAGATTGTTTTGCTGTGCAGTCCCTCCAGATCGTTGTTCGATCGCTGTCTTGTGAACGTTGATTTTTGTTCCAGGCTGAGGTGTGAACCTTGGCGCAGCACCTTTTGTACTTGGTGTGACTTTTGACCCGAATATGAATCCAGGATCGTTCTTTATTTTTCTGATTTCCCTGATGAAGGCAGAGAATTCTGTGAAAGGTGGAAACGCAACTTCATATTTAGACTTTTATCTTGAAGCCCTTGTTATCCACTTTTCTTGGAGTCCGTATGGCAGTTTTTCCACAATGGGATTTACCCCTTTCGAAGAGTCGAAGTAAGCTAGCAAACATCCCAGCTTGGGATTTTCTTTGTGATATTCTATTTCTGAGATGATATCTGACAGTTCGTACAGGAGTGAGTTGTCTTTATTTGTTAGTGTTGGAAAGTTGTCAAGTTTGTTGACGAGAGACGTCTGCAACATTATTGGAGCACCATATCGATCGTCCAGTCTTTCCCATAGTCTGTGTAGGCCTCTTGTTGGGTTGTTGGCATTTGATGCCCTTATACTCATGGCATGTTTACCAGACTCTGGTCCAAGCCATTTAATAAGCAGGTCTATCTGTTCCGAGTCTGAAACTTGTAGTTTGTCTATGACGTTTTTAAAGCTGGCTTTCCATGTATGAAAGGATTCAGCCTGGTCGTTAAAGCTTGTAAGCCGGGAGAACAGCAAGTCCTTGCGAAGGAGAAATCTGGTTATCTCTAACGTAGGATTGTTTTGCTGCAGGTGTGCAGAAGGGGTCTCTTCTATAACACCTTGTTTCATGTGTGACACAGGGATCTCTTCTATAAAGTCTTGTTTTATGCGTAAGACAGGGATCGCTTCTTTAACACCCTGTTTTTGGTGTTCAGTAGGGCTCTCATCTGAATGACCTAGTTTATGTATGCCAGTTACTAATCCCAGATCTGGGATAAGGTAACTTCCGGTGACTTAGTACGTGTAGGCAAGACCTTAGGTGTTTGTGATGGCAGGTTCAGTGCCACAGATTGCACGAACGCTGGTGCTTCATGACTCAGCTCAATTTTAACAGGAATTTGTTTTTTCTTTTGAGGCGCTGTTAAACCGTTTACAGCGGTTGATACAGGAAGTTTATTGACGAAATCTTGCACACGCTGGAGCGGGTCTTCCTTTTCGTCAGGTAGTTCGCTAAACGCTTGGCTGTCAACGTATTCCAGGATACGAGCCTCGGCTTCTGCGGCTGCAGCTTCTCTCTGTGCTTCATGAAGGTTAAATTTGGCTTTCAGCTCGACTTTTCCCCGGCTTACTCGTGCGGCTTTTTGTTGCATTTGAGCCTTCCTGCGCATAGCCTCTTGTTCTAATTGAGTTTTTCTGTGCTCCAGTTCAGCCTGTTGGTGTGCTGCTTCCTGTTCCATTTCAATTTGTCTGAACAGGGCTTGTTCCTCTAACATTGCTTCCTGTTGTAGGATAAGGGCATGTTTTTCGACAAAGGCTATCTTCGACTTTGCAGCCTCTGCCTTGGCACGCTTTCTCCGTGCCAGGCTTGACATGTCTGACACGTTAGAGCTACCGCTGTGCGAGGTTTTCTTACCCCTTGAGGTCTTTGTTTTAGTTGATTTGGCCTTTGTTAGGGCGAGGCGATGCTTGTGTAGTTTTTCCATGACCAGTTCCACTTTGAACAGACGTAAATCCAAAGAGAGTTTACATGCATCAATATCTTTTTGACTCTCCAATGTTCTGGTCCTTTTCAGAAAGTCAAGGTATTCATCTGTGAGCCTACGATAATTATTACAGGCTTTAACAAGTTTGTCCTGGACTGTTAGGAGTTGCTGGAGCTCGTTAGGAGGCGTTGTGACTTCCAATAACTGGGATTCAATTTCTGTCCAGAGAGCCTCTTGTTCCTGACAGGACTTGTCACGTTTTTCAGCGAAAGCTCCTTTTCCTTTTTCCGTGAGGTCACGTACTCGCCTAGCCTCGGGATTTTAATCTGACTGTGTTGTATCAGACGGATTTTGTAATAGTTCTAGATCTGGGACATTTCCCTCTGGGGGCTGTATTTCTTCTTGTTGTTCCACATGACTGGGATCCATGTTGACTCAACGTTGTTTTGTTGCTGTCTTGAACACACAAGTTATGTAGTCCACTATCAGTGTAAAGGTATGCACGTTGTTACGTTGTCGTTCCTTGTCTGGATATGTAAAGACAGGTAGTCGTCAATTTACTAGCACGAAATGTTCTCCTTTAAACTACGTTGTTGGTCTGTTCACTGTCGTGGAGTGGCGTACGTTATCCAAGAAAAACAACAGGCAAGTTGTAGCTTTTTCACTGTACTGGCCGGACCAGTGAGTGTAACCTAGATGACTGGGTTTAAGTAAAGATAAAACATTCAGGAGCTGACTTTTATTTCACTACCAATCCAAATGGTGAAAAACTGAAAATACAAATATAAATACAATTTTACAATGTGTTCAATGATAATTAACGTCCATAAAAATACGGATAAACAGTTCGTAAATATATAAAGCTGTTAAAGTTCTTTATAATAATAAATAGATGGATATTCTTGCACACGTCGGGTTCTGTCTTGAATTAAGTTGTTTTATCGCAGATACGAGCAGTTTGAACGGTAAAATGTTCATAATTTCTTTATAACATATGAAAATATATTAAAACAGTTCATCGCTGATGTAAATACATAATTTGTAATGTTTTAAATGTAACTCACGCTGTGGTTAGCCACGAATTGTTCCTTTGGACAACGTGTCCGCTGAATGTTCTTTGCAGTTGTGCACACGGCCTGCTGAGCAGTTTCGTTACTGAAAAGAGAGGGGAAAGTAACACGGATTCCTGCACTGTCCTGTATAAAACTCCTAGAACGGGGGCACATAAAGCGAAGTACGCGATGAAGCGTTAACAATATAAAATGATGATCACATGAAGAATAAATGGTGAATTAGTTCCAGAACAACATACATGTAGTTACTAGTCCAATATCAAAGAACTTGGGTAGACAACAGGAAGACATCAGATGGAAAACACACTCCCGTTACAAATTGACATAATACAGAAACTTTCATGTATAGTTCATGTGAATTCTAGTCAAATCGGCACCTGGTTAAATCGGCACCTGGTCAAATCGGCACCTAGACAATTTGGCATCTGGTTAAATCGCCACCCGATATAGTCATTTCGGCACCAATGTTAGATATCTTTAATATATGTTTTTTTTCAGTATTTTGAGCAAAAAGATGAAAATAAAGAAGGGGTTATTCAAATTGTTTGGACTTAATTACATTTTTGGAGAGTTTCTGTAAAAAAAAAATTGTTCCTTCAACTTAATTTGTATTCAAGGTTTTATTTTTTTGCATGCATGTTTTAACATTTGAGCATTTTGCATGATGGTTGGTTTAAAACTGTTTGAAGTTTCCTGAAAAAACACCTTTTTAATTGCTGTTAATTATTTTGCATTTGAAATTATATGATGATATATATTGAATAAAAATTTATCTTATTAATAGAGATTGTTTTAAAGTCATTTTCGTTTAACATTCACATTGGTAACTGTCTTTTTCTCCATTCTTTTTTTATGCCCTCGCTGTTGCGGAGGGCCATTAATTTAAGTTTGACCCTTGATCAGTGAAAACACGGATTCATTGTTTTCCCTTTTATTGTTCTAATTTTCTCACAATTAAACAACAGTTTGGGTGAGGGCTTCATTGTTTTTTTGAAGAAAAAACAGCAATAACTACCTGCAAATAGTTAAAACAACAAAAATGTTAATTATGTTATTCATAAAAGCTAATTGAAAACACTAATCAAAACATTGGTCATATATATTGAGACAACTTTCAACAATAAATTTATGAATTCATTTTTAACGATGTACTGAATGAATCTATCCAACCTCAAAAATAATTAAAAAAATAGAGGGATCATTTATACATTTTTAGAATTATTTCTTTATTGGATGCCGAAATTGACTTAAAATGGGTGCAGATTTGACTAGATGCCGATTGAGCCAGGTGACGATTTGACTTTTTCTTTGGGTGCCGATTTGACTTGTACCCAGTTCATGTTTCATTCCAAATATTATGATTTTATTATAAAACGTTTTATCGTATGCGGGTACACGTAGCCTAAGAAGGCCAATTTGGCTATATTTCCCCACATGCTGAGTCATCATGGTCATGCAGACATGGCAGACACTTTCTACATCAAACATGTAAAGAGGGGTGTCTTCACAGAAGAACACCAAATAAAATTGCCATTTCACGATGATCAAACAATTAAAAATTTATTGCACGTTGATCTTTTTAATGATTTCACGAAACATGATGAATAACAAATCTTTTTTCACGGCTTCATGTTAAATAAAAATGGCAAAACGTGTTGCATAAAAAATTTACCACCCTCTGAAAACATGGTCAATGATGTCTAAAATTTAGGTTTATCCTTGCTTTTCTCATGCAAATGAAAGGCTTGGAAGGCATCACCTGGTCACTACAACAGTCAACACATTAAAATAGCCTTTTCTGATGGATAATTATTTGCCTTTTAAGTATCACGATAATGTAGCATAGCCGTGCCTAGTTATCTTTGCCGAATATACATTTGTATCTCTACACCGCGTCGGTCTCGAGTAGTGAACCATGACAGATGACAAACTTATAAATGTTATACTTATTTGACTGTTTAACCTTCTTAATTGACATGACAATCATTTATATATAAAAATAAACATAATTTAAAATAGGAACTGCAATGGAAACTTACATTTAAAAGCATTCTGCATGCTAGTCAAGTTAAATCGGTCAAATACACGTGTTCTTCTCGATTTTTCGTGTGTAAATATAAGAGACAAGGGAAATAACTAAAATTAAAAAATAAAAAATAAAACCATTCCGGTGTGTAATAAATTTTTCCGGAAAGAATAATTTAGTTCGGAAAAATCAAGTGCAAATACATCTGCACTTTCAATTGTAAAGATGGTAATAACCTGCGGCGCCAGATGACAAATATCAGAAATTCAAGTAACAAAAACAACAAACCAAAATTCAAAATGCTTTGGGAGCAAATGAGAAATAAATTAAGGGATCGCGCTGCAACAATAATATACAGCAGGATATCAATTCAAGAGGAAAAGGATGTCAATATACCAATATACAATTAAAAATATTAATTGAAACACTTACTAAGGCAGGGAAAAGAACAGACCAAACCGTAAATTGTTACAAACAAAATGGCAAAAAATGGAAAGCCTCGCCAGAAGTACTTACAAATTTAAAATCATACTTTACAGAGAAATAAGAAATGGAAAGATATAGGAATCATATACATATTTACGATCATCCTGGCACTTTAAATTTCTAGGAGGTGAGATTCTCGGGGTTTTACCTCAAACTCTATGGAAAAATACAATTTTGAATTCCAATTTAAAACTAAATGGTAAAAGATATCACAAAGATTTTTAAAACACATGTTTAATATGATGAGGAGATTTGAAAAAACGATCTCAAATTAAATTTTAATGATTCAACAAAAAATAAATTGAGTTTTAAGTTTGTGTACCTATATAAGGTAAAACCCGAGGATTTGCCACCGCTTCAACTCCAATATTCAAATAGATAAACACAATCTAATTATCTGATTGGTCAATCTTTAGCTGTGATGCAAGCATGAAATTATGTATAGGGAAACACAAAGAACACCACTTACCAATTGAATTAAAAAATGAGAAAAAGAAGTTTGAAGTAAGCAAAGAGCAGAACACGCAATAGATAGACACACATTTATATCAACAAATAGAATAATCCGAATCAGTACTCAGCTATTTTACAGACTGATCAATTTAGAGACAGAAGCAACAGTCAAGCAACAGCCAACTGTCTGAAAAAAGATGGAGAGCATATCTTTTTCCATGAAGAACAAAAAAAAAAGATTTGCACAATAATATGAAGATCTCAGTGTCCACAAAGTAGAACTATATATGACAATTTTGAATTCCTATCTGAATCTATGAAAAATTCGACAAAATTATGTACAAGAGGCCATACAAGAGTACGAAGACAATCATGCACTCTTTTCAAACTTGGTCATACAAAAGGAACTGTTGGATACAATGCTTAATCAAGAAATTTATCCAATATACTGGAAAATATTAACAGACCTTTATGCTAATTTGACTACAAAAGTTTAATGACTTGAAAGGGAGGAATACTATCAACCCATCTATACAAAATCTTTGTCCAAGACCCCCTGGAAGCTAGAACTGGAACAAAATTCAATACGATACCAGTTAGGAAACATATATATGTGATCACCAACTTGCGCCGATGATGAAGCCTTTATATCGAATGACAAACATGAACTGCAACTAATGCTAAATGTACTCGGCAGATATGCAAACGAACATCACTACAGTGTAAATCAAACAAAAACCCAAATCATAGCTATTGTTAAAAAAGTGATTACAACTGGAAACTAGATGGGAATGCTGTAACAATAGCTAAATCAGGTGTACACCTAGAACTAACAAGAGATGAAAACAACGAAAGTCGCATAAATGTACAAGAGAGAATAAGATTAGCAAGAAGAACTAAATACGCTCTCATGGGATCAGGCTATCATGGAACAATTTAATGGTATAGATCAACCAACCTCATATCAAATTTACAAAACCTACGTTATTCCAAGGTTAATGTATGGGCTAGAAGTGCTACAAATAACAAGATCTAATATTGAACAGTTGGACTAATTTCATAGAAACAATCTTACGGTCAGTTACAATCTCTATCAGAAAGAACTACCAATTCGGCAGTGTTCTTATTATAAGGAGCTCTACCAATACAAGCAGACATTCATAAAAGAGCTTTGTCTCTTTTACTTGCACTACTAACTTGCGAAAATGAAAAAAAGATAGTAGCTTCTTCTCAAGAGTTATGGATATATATTAGATTTGTATAAACTTCCAACCATAATACATCTTGAAAGTAGTTTTCAAAAGAAAGAACAGTGGAAAAGAACCATCAAGCTGAAAGTAGAGAAATGCTGGAAGGACAAGACTCTAATAGAATCTGAAAGAAAATGTAGCTTACAATTTATGAATATGGATAATTTTGAGATCAATTAACATCATAAAGTCTGGAAAGTAAAGCAATTGTCGACCTTTGAACTTAGGAAAGCAATAATCAAGACAAGAATGATCGCTGGCACATATATACATCAGGCAGACAAACATAAATTCACTCCCTATACAGTAGAACCAATTGACAATTATGCAACACTGACAATGGAGCCGACATAACTCATTTCCTGACAACCTGTTCCATACTCAGTACTACGAGAAATTAGAAAAGAGATCACTGATATAAAATTACACCAGCAAAATCGAACTGTACCTTCACGAAGGTGAAATAGTGCAATAGTACAATTGCTAATAGATTGTTCAAAATATAAGAGACTGTTTGATAACTGTAAAATATTCATAGAAAATATTGAAAAACAAAACCAGAAATATGTTATTCCAAATGCATATAGAAAATTGAACATTATGGACAACAAATAGCAAGACATATATTGCGTATCCGTATATATATAATTATATCTCAAAATGGAGGAGGGGGCCTCGGTGGCCGAGTGATATAAGTAGTAACTAGCCAGTCAAAGTCAACACTGAGGTTGTGAGTTCGAACCCGATTATAAAATACTATCGTAGACTTGCATTACTAGTGGTTATTTTCATAACCTCTAAAAACCAATTTATAGAGGCATTTTAAAGTACAACTAATCTACAATAATTTGACATATAATCTATCATCTCAAAGGATGATATTTTATATAAAAAAAGTTTTGCTCCTGAAAAAAAAAAACATCTTATGGGCTATAAAATAGACTTGACATTTTATCGAAACTTTTTTTTCTAAATAACCCGAAATTTGCTTTTAACATGGTAACAGGAGAGACAAAATATTGCATCACCTATCAAAACAAATTTCAACATATTCTTTTATGACGTTATCAAGATTGCATCTTTTGTACATGTTGTTCCATAAGTTACTGTTTGATTATGAAAAGGGTTGCTTGAAATAATAACTTCAAATCAATTAAACATTTTATTTTTTTAAATGACCCATATATGGCTTATCTAATAACTAGGAATTTTCATGCATACTGGACGAAAAGTCATATAACAATTCTGAGGATTATGGACTTTGACAACTCATATCAGGTGGATAAATGATCAAAGACATACATCAAATGCTTACACAAGAGTTTGAAACAGAAACAGGAATTACATAATACAGTCTAACAAAATTAAATTCAACAATAATGATGTACCTGGTACATGTCAAATCTGTTGCAAAGACGAAACTATAGCACACTTCTTGATCTCATATACTCATATACCAACTAGAATCTGAAAAGTAAATCTTATAAACTTAATATGTGAGCAATTTTTTAGATTGTTCGAACGTTTAGCATTACCATAGATGTAGGCTTAAGCCATGTGAGTAATTAATTCACACCACCTTATGAGGAAACGTGATAGCTCTTCTGGTATGTATTTTCTCACTGCCGAAAGCCCAAACGGTGCGACATGTAGTAGTTAGTTTCTGTAGCAGTCCAAACTCGCTGTGTCGAGCTGATTTCTCGATCGTGGCAATATTTCCGTTTCATTTATGTGTTTTAACTTCTGATGAATTGAAATTCAAATCGAAATTTGTTTCCGGTTGTGAACAGACTGTCTTTTTATTTGTTAACATATGTAAACTGATAATATTACCAATATTACAGTAATATATTTGATAGATGAATGTGCATTTTCAGGATTATATTTAAAAAAAAACTTCGATTTGGTAATTACAGTTTTTAGATACCCCTGGTTGAAATGGTTACATCAGTTTCGATGTCAAATATTTCTAATCATCATAAACCGTGCCACGTGATGGAGATAGATCGAGAGTAATCAAGAGATCGATCTCTCGATTGATCGATCGAACGATCGAGAAATTGTCTTGAGCAAATATCCCATGCTTATCCAGGACAATAATCACTTAAATAAACACGAATAACTACAATGGGTTGGTTCCACGTCACTTTGGGTTTAGCGCGATAACGCAATAAGAGCTTAAGGTTATCATTGCAGTTACCCGGAATAAATACACGGCGGAATGAAAGAACGCTTTCATATGTAAAGCCGATGGAATATTTCATAGCTAGACCGAGCTCAAGATTAATGTGGTCTTTTTGTCAATAACAGGGAAAATAACGACTCATGACTCCACTTTTTACCTGTAAAATGGTCACATACTTCCTAGTAGATAAGGTCAAAAACAAATATAAGAATACAACTGAAAGCATTTATCTAATGTCAGTTATTCGGTTATCAGTTGTTTGTTTACAGAAATCGATACATTATGATCATATTTAAAATAAAACAAAAAACTAAATCGCATATTGTAATGCATTCATTTATTTTGTTAAGTGTGACATTCTTTGGAATACTCATAAGCTTGGATGGATATTCACCAAATGGTTCGTTTATCATAGCTATCCGTTCTTTATTTTTGAAAAAAAAAGCTTTTTGTTTACTAGGTAATTTTAAACAAATGATCACGACATAAAATGTGAATTTTATAACAAAACAATGCTTAAAAAGAGAACTTGAATATAATAACTTTGATCAGTTGGATATTTTTCCTTTCTCTTTCACGTTTTTTTTCCTTTTTTTCCAGATAAATGTGTTCCTATCGGCAATAACACATTTGGTAGAATTAGTTGTGAATATGGTAAACATATTCATATTGAAAGTATGTGGTCAGACCAGATGGCATGCAAAACAGAACCATCGACAACTAGCTTCATAGTAACTCAAATTAGGAACATAACATGTCAGGGTATTTCAAACTGTACTGTTCCTTTCAGATCGGATGTATACAGATATTTCAACATATGGTTCAAATGTACCGGTAAAAAATATTTTGTTGGTGAAGCTATATTTTGTATTGTTTAAACGTACAGAAACAGCTAATATAAAAATCAAAATCCATCCGGTTTAAAAAAAAAAGGTCAAAGGAAGGGAAACTAACGTATGCATATCTTAATAATCCGATTACGTATGACAAATACTGTGAAAATAGGTACTGTGTTAGAATAACTCTCAAAATAAAAAAAGTTAAATCCCCAAAAACTTAAATCCCGCGGAAAATTCTAAGCGGAAAGTCCAAAATCAAATGGCAAAATCAAAAGCTCAAATACATCTATGGAATGGATAACAACTGTCATATTCCTGACTTATTAAACCTTATATGGGATATTCAGTTCGAGTCGGTCACTGTATCAATCATCAATTGCAGTGTTCAGTCAATTGTGGTAGAGTTTCGTATTTGGTTTGAAATAACAACATGTTGCTAAAGTTATTCCTCAACTTCGGCTCATCACAACGTGTTTGAAACAAGATAATGAATACACGTAGACAAAAACATATAAAACACATTAATGGTAAATTCATGTTTGCATCTTAACACAAACATTCAGTAAATCTTTTGCTTTGACATTATGTGTCACACTGTTACCAATGCAACGACCGTGTAAAAATAAACCACGGTCAACGTGTTATACGATTATCAGAGATGTAGATGTATGATTCTCTCATTTATGCAATGTATATGTATGTTCTTTTATGAAAAGGGGAAAGGATGCCATTAACATATTAACAATACTACATGTTCTTGTTAATTTACACATCTAAAGTAATGACCCCTCGTAAGTGGTACCAGTTTTCTCTAGTTACATTATTGGTATGTATTGGTAGACTAACAGTACCTTATTTATACCATTAGACTGCCAATCCGTGTCTCAGGGCAAGCGATTGTCAATTAGTTGTCCACACAACACCAGAATACGAATACAAGATGTTTGGAGGGACGGGTGGTCTTACTGTCCAGCTTACAGATTTACTCGTCAAACCAACTTTGCGTACCGTGATTATAGAAGAAGCTGTAATGGTAAACAATTATGTCACATTGCCTCCGACAGGAAACCAAGTATTTATTTTGTCTGTGAAGGTATGTATGTCATGAAGCACAAGTATATATGGGTCAAGTTTAGTTATTCATTTGAAATTGACATTTCTATATAATTTGTCGTTTACTAATGTCAAAATAAGGAGATGAGGTATAAATAATTGCCAATGAGACATGTTTCGACCAAAGTTAAAATAAAGTTGCTGTAAGTAATAATAAGCAATCATACGACTTTCAGCAATGAAAATAATCATGACGTTGTCAGTTTTTTTTCTTCGATTTATGAATTTGACTGTTCCTCTGGTATCTTTCGCCCCTCGTTTATAGCTAGTGCTTGCAATAGAAAACATGTGTAACAGATAAATAAGGACATATTCCAAATATCGTAACTATAATCCATTCGTCCTGCTTGAGACATCACAGAATGACATCCATCACCGAGCTATTATAAAGGTATATTCAAACTCATTAATTGAACTATATCAACGGCATGGCAAAAAGTGAAAAACATCGTACAAACAAATATTACACGAACAAGTCTACGAAACACAACATAGAAATCTAACAACCTAGGAGCACGAACCTTAAAGGTAATATTGAAAAAAGGTAAAATAACAAAAAAAAACGAAACCGAGGAAAAATCAAAACGGAAACTCCCTAATCACAGGTTAGATTCTGTTCCACGTGTGACATCCGTTATTTGAAATATAAAACGGGTTCTAGCTTCTTTGTCTTTGACTAAACCTGCTATCATCAAATTTGAGGTAAAGTATAAATTGATATTGATTATATTTTTTTTTATCGTATATAAACATGTGATAAACATGTTTTTTTTTGTTATATATAAATCCATGGAATGGCCAATTTTTTTTGCAAGAAATTAGATACCAATAGAATGTATTTTCTGTCTAAGGATTGTCGACAGGAAACAACTTGAATGGTTTAACACCTGCTTCAACCTTATACGTTCACTCGATAACAATGCCATCGGATATATCGAGGACCACATCTTCATTTTCAACATTTATTCCTAGAGCTGTATCTTTAGTAACATCATTTCAATCTGCAAGTAAGATATATCAGAAATAAGAAATGAGATAAGAAAACTACAGATAAAATGAAGAAAAACAACAAAAAAGTGTATGAAACCATACCGTTTTCAAAATTCTTTCATTTGGTAGTATTATTAATACATGAAGAATGCATGAATAGTCTAAACATGAATATTTATAGGTTCTATAATTTATACTTGGTATCTGAATGTCGGTGTATTGTATATGATTAAATGTTTATTTAATGGAAAAGAAGCGAATTGCTATGTAGATTCATAGAGAAAAACAAATACACATAATCAGCCCCATTCAGTCCCAGGAATAACTGTCCGTTCACACATAGCGTGAGATGAAGTCCTCCGAAATATTGAAAAAGCGAACACTGTCTTGCTATATAGCAAAAATAGCACCTACTTTCATCCTTAGGGCGGCTCTAAATACTACTTTGCAGCGGCATTACTTAGTAGTTCATACGTTCCAAACTCATATTTAAAGGATGAATATATTACTTCAAACAAAAGCTGAAGAGTTTCTAGAGAGTTAAATGATGTTATGCCTTCGTTTTTGTATGTATGATTACATGTTAAATCGATTGACGAGATTTGAGTAAACTATTGTTATCGACCTTTTAAAATTGGTTTACTAGACACTTTTGTACGTAATAAGTTGAACATGAACGTTTTACGCAGCAGTTGCATTTTCAGCATTACAAGTTTCAAACAACTCTTGTCCGATTTGCCTTCAAGAAGAAAAATGCGAAACTATTAAGGAAGACAGTACTACATCCATCAGCTGTGGAAATGACGACATGCTATATATTTCCAAAGCTTGGATTGACAAATCCTATTGCAAAAGAGCAAAAATCATCGCAAGGAATGCTATAAACAAGACACTGGATATATTTAGTATTTGCAACGGAACATCAAAGTGTGACATACCATATTACACAGGGAAACACGAGAATAATCAACTTAACATAATTTACAAATGTAAAGGTAGATATAAACAGTAACATAATGCACACTTCATTGTCAACACTTTATACTTTTCAACATTCACGTTTTCTGCAATCATTGCTAACTCCATACGTTTCTTTTTTTTTTGGCTATTTTGGATTGTAGACAAAAAATATCTCAGAGTGTTATCAATTGAATAAACAACTGCTATAAAAAAATGTTGTGCGAAGGGCTAGAAATTTAATTCATAACGATATCGGTTGGTATATCAACTCGAGTTATTTAATTTCTATATGACAGTAACGAACGCTGATATCAAAAGATATTCAATTCTCATGATTTAGTAGCCCTATTTCTTTTATGGTAAACAATTGAATTGGTAATCTTTTCTTTTGTACACACCATAAATTAATGATGTCATATACATATAGATTTATATATTAATCCCTTTCAATGTAATAAGTTTTGACACACAGAGGAATTTCAGATGATAAGTAGAAATTACATGATTAATACATGGCCTTTCCCATACCGGCCCGGGTATCATCCCGAGACCCCATATAAATGTTTGTAATATATTGACGGAATTTTTCGTATCATTTTTGTGAATCACACTCTATACAGTGTGATACAATACATATCATTTAATGCGAGACCTAGATAACATTTCACAATTATAAGAGAATATTCATTACACTTTTAAAATAGAAAACAAATGAGTTCCATCTGATGAGTTAAGCCTTTTTCAACTGATTTTTATAGTTCGTTCTTATGTTGTATTGTTATACCACTGTCCCAGGTAAGGGGAGGGTTGGGATCCCGCTAACATGTTTAACCCCGCCACATTTAGTATGTATGTGTCTGTTCCAAGTCAGGAGCCTGTAATGCAGTGGTTGTCGTTTGTTTATGTGTTCCAATTTGTTTTTCGTTCATTTTTTAAAATAAATTAGGCCGTTAGTTTTCTCGTTTGAATTGATTAACATTGTCATTTTGGGGTCTTTATAGCTGACTATGCGGTATGGGCTTTGCTCATTGTGGAAGGCCGTACGGTGACCTATAGTTGTTTATTTCTGTGTCATTTTGGTCACTTGTGGAGATTTGTCTCATTGGCAATCATACCACATCTTCTTTTTTATATTTTAAAGAATTAAACTCAATTATGAGTATGCCTAGGCCTGTTAGAGAAGTGAAATATCAGAACAGCATATATATTTTTAGGAGCGGAAAAACATACAGATGAACGTATTTGTATTTTCATTTGAAATGTATCATATTAAACAAGTGTTTATTATATTAAACTATAACAAGTATTTCAGTAAGCTTATATATTATAAATTTGCACAGCTCCTATTGGAAGTCGAGTTGAAGATCAAATAAAGAAAAAAATTCCAGGTAAGAATCGTTCAATGTTATAATAAATATAGGAAGATGTGGTGTGAGTGCCAATGAGACAACTCTACATCCAAATAACAATTTATAGAAGTAAACTATTATAGGTCAATGTACGGCCTTCAACATAGAGCCTTGGCTCACACCGAACAACAAGCTATGAAGGGCCCCAAAATTACAAGTTTTAAACCAACGGGAAAACCAACGGTCTAATCTATATCAAAAACGAGAAACGAGAAACACGTATAAACTGCATAAACAAACGACAACTACTGTACATCAGATTCCTGACTTAGGACAGGTGCAAACATTTGCAGCGGGAATAAACGATTCAATGGTACCAAACCTTCACCCTTTTTCTGAAACGATGGTATAACATCACAACATAGAAAAACACACGATGAAATATCAATTGGAAGACTTCACTCAATCAATATTCATTATCTGATTTGCATATCACAGTGTAAAAAAGACAACACTGACTACTAACACCTGAGTTTAAAAAATACCCCAAAACATACAAACATAAACAAATAAAAAATTACACGATTCGGTTAACATGGTTAAGACATACAATGTTGTGAGGTGAAATCAGTATTTCATGCGTACAATCATCCCTATGCATATCTCAACTTTTTCAAACATTATCAATAAACTCATCATAGATACCAGGATTGTTATATTTCACAACTGGTGCTAGGGGTAATCTTAAACCTACAGTGCGATTAAGCTTTTAATGTGTTTTTGCTCTGTTTTGAAAGTCTTTAATTTTAGAAGAAAAACAAACACAAAAGCCCTGTTTCTTTGTTTTGTATGACTATCGCTGTTCTGATTTTGTATCATAGATGGATTCCTCATAATCTCCGTTTTTCTATCATATGTCGTACAAATTAAACTTTTAAAAAGCTTTTGCTAAGTTGAGTTAAACATAGGATGACCATGCATGTGAACAATTTCCCTGTTACAAGTAATGAATCTGAAAACTTGTCATGAAAGGAGAGTTTTTGTTAAAGGTTGATCAATTCAGAAAGCAAATATGTAAGTTTGACGAGCATACGAGGTAAATATCAAGAAAGAATTTATTGGTCTATTTTGCTCACAGCTGCTGTTCAACATTAAAAATATGGACGAGAGATACCAGAGCGACATTCAAACTCATAGATCGAAAATAAACTGACAACGCCATGGCCATAAAAGAAAACTGGGGGAGATCTCAGATGCTACGGAAGAGTGAGGAGATCCTGCTTCACATATTGCACCCGTCGTGTTGCTCATGTTATTAAAAACCCGAAAAATAGTTTAATACAGTGGACCACATTCTTGAAAAGGGAACGGGGTTGTAGTTACGATATAAGGATCATATCCTATATCATCTATGAAACGGATAATCCATATACCAGTTATCCAACTCTTGATGATGTCTGTAACATTTAAAAGTTACGAAGGGATGATCTAAACTTCACAATTTGGAACTCTTGGTTTAATAGCTTCCTTGTGTAAATTTGTTGAAATCTTCCTTTCCTGATAACACTGATATGGTCATAATTATGAATTAACTGTTTTCAAAACTTTACATTATATATGGAGGTTTTTAACGACATTGACTGGCTATACAACCCCTGCAATCTTTTGAAATATTGGGGCTTGTATAGCTCAGGAATAGATTAAAAATAAAATCACAAAAATACTAAACTCCGAGTACAATTCAAAACGGAAAGTACCTAATCAAATGGCAAAATCAAATGATGAATCACATCAAACGACAACAACTGTCATATTCCTAATTTGGTACAGCTATTTTCAAATGTAGAAAATGGTGGACTGAACCTGGTTTTATAGTGCCAAACCTCTCACTTGTACGACAATCGCATCAAATTCAATTATATTGACAACGATGCCTGCACAAATTTTCACAAATTGGGGTACAACAACAACACGAACATCACCAAAAACGGGGGAGGGGGGGGGGGGGGGGGGGTTCAGGTGCTGCTCCATATGTGACACCGGTCGTGTTGCTCATGTTATTTCAAAGCCGGTAAATAGTCTAATGCGGTAGGTCACATTCGTGAAAAGGGAACGGGATTGTAGTTATGATATAAGGAACATATCCGATATCATCTGTATAACGGATATTCCATAACGGTCAACCAACTCGTGATGGGGTCCGTTAAATCTGTTTTGAGGTTACATTACCTGTAGTTGGCAAAACTTTTACAAATTTTTGGTCCTCAATGCTCTTCAACTTCGTATTTTATGATGAGTCTTATGTAGACAAAACGCTCATCTGGCACAAATACAAAATTTCCATCCTGATATCTATGATGAGTTTATTTAATTAAAACACAATTAATGATTTTTTACCGAATAAGATCATCTTTTGAAACAAATAAACACACAGAGAAACCCGTTTTAGAAAAATAATATATTTCTACAAAGTATCAAGGTCTGATAAGAGTATCTTGCCAAATAATTAAATATACTTATTTCAATAATATACCGATTATTTTGAATTACATTGTGTATATAATATACATAGGACAACACTTATATTAGCTATTAACCTGCATATTCGTCGTCAGGTGGTGCCATTGCAGGCGGGGTTGTGGCTGGATTCTTACTTATATTTCTTGCGGTTGGAGTTCCGTTGTACAGGTACAGTATTCATATAATTAATCACGTGTTTTATCTATTACTAGAAGTAAACAAAACAATGTTTTGAAGAAGTGATAAATGTCTCAAACGAAAAGCATTCAACGGAACTGTTACAGGACATTTAGAAAAATCGTTTATTAATATCAACAATCTTATTTTTAGAATGCAAAAATGCACTTAGATTTGAAATCGTAGACGTTGAATATACAAGTAACTAAAAGGGCAAAACAAACCCCACTCCATGTAACACTTAATCAATCGGAACTGGTGATACACAAGTAAGGCCGTGTTCACATTGACCCAAACTCGGTGTTGTGTTAGTGTAATTCACGCGTAAACTAAACACACTTTCGTTTCAATTGATAAAACTGAATGTTTACATGTAGTTTTAAATGATGTTCTGTCTACATGCAGTCAATAGTCAATGTAGGCCTTATGTGGATTAAGTGTACACAAAACTAGGTATTTAGAACATGAATTTTACTATGTGTATTTATAGAAGAAACGAGTTTTGAATAAAATTGATATTTACAACAATTATCAATAAAGTTCTTTACAGAATTATTTGTCTAAATTTGAATTCTTGATTTGTTATACAAAAAACTTTAGGTAGCTTTAGGTAGACTCTTTCAGATCCGGTAAAATGCAAAAATCATCAAAATGGCTTTCATAAAGGAGCAGCCATTTAATTTCTAGAGGGATACTATGGTTTTTCTGAGGCAGTATTTTTTTTCATACGAATGTTTTTATTCCTTTTTTTCGATTCTATCTATATAAATTGGGGATCAGAATACTTTTTTTTTTAGGAAAAAAACATAACAATACCCCCCCCCCCCTTTTTTTTAAAGTCAAATGGTCGTTCCCTAACAGCTTGGATCGTTGTCGAGAAATTTGAATTCGATTTTATGTAATGAGCATTCAAATGATATATAGTTTAAAAATATGAAAAAATCTTAGGTACAGATGAACAAACCAGGTGTAAAGATGCGAACAATTTAAATGTGAAACTAGTGTACATAACATTAAAGTTATTGTAATCCTAGAGTTGTAATCATATTTACTGTATATGGCGTTTGGTGTGAACACGGCTTAAGTTGAACAATATAACTAAAACAACTAAAGTTATCCCTTTTTAACTTTTACATTGCTGTGTTGTCAATCTTAACAGTCATTCATTCATTGGTGGGTATAATAAAAAAGATATTGCTTTAAAACCATTTAGACTGTCAAATAAAAAAACAATGCATTTGGAAAAAGGACAAAACACCGTTTTAATTTACATCAAAGACTAGCTTATTGATACTGTATTGCATGCCATAGGTTAGAATTAAAAGACCACTCAGTACTTTCATATCCAATTATAAACTTTTTAAGACTGGATTTTGTTTAGAAATGATTTGGTGCTGCTTTCTTTTTATATTAAGATCATATAAAAAAATAAAAGTTGCCACTATAATCGTTTTTAAAGTCAAAATCACCTCTTTCTTTTTCCTTACAATAGAAAGTTTGTTACTTTTTGCGAAAATCAAGTTTTAACAATTCTTTCAATTCTTAAATTATACCGACTGTCAGGTTATAAAGTGACGTATGTTTTCCTACCAAGGTGTGTTTGAATTTGACTATTAAGTAGAACTTGTTTATGCTGTCGGCTTACATTCAATTTTACAGAAGGGACAATCATTCCACCAAAAACCCACGAAAGCAGTTTGTCACACGGTCAAACCCAGCATATGAATCCGACATGGACGTAGGAACAATTGGTAACCCCAATAAAAACAAGGAAAATTCATTATATCATCAGTATTATGAAGTACAAAATGATCAGGATATTGTAAAACCAACACATAATTATATTAACACAGATAGCATAACGTATGACTATACAAGAGAAAATGGTCCTTTTAAAGATGACACCTATGACAAAATGAAACAAGGAGATGGTGGCAAACAGCAATCAGAGGAGATTGACTCCAACACGTACTCACATTTGCAAGACACTTGTAATGATATTGACGACAACACATACGATCATGCAATGCAAGACAGATTTCCAGACACGCCAGAGAACGATTACTCTGTGTCACGAGGTCAAATGTCAGAAGATGATTATGACGTGTCTGGAAATCATTATCGTGGTAATCACATAGATGGATCTTATACTGTCTATAACTAAGTCTAAGAAAATTGTATGATGTTTTTCAGAAAATAGAATTTTTGCTGATTGACATGTATATTACATAACTTTCTTCAATTGATAACTGCTAACACATTAGAAAACCAAACCGTTTTGTAAAACGAATAGTGCATTTGTATTCAAGGGGGTTGAAAGATACCAGAAGGACAGTCAAACTCATAGATAAAAAATTAACTGACAAAGCCGTGGCTATTAAAACAGACAAACAGAAAAATAATAATACACAAGACACAACACATATATAACAAGAATATAAATATATAATAATTTTTGTTCTCACATAAAAATGACAAGGAAGTAGAGTATCTAAAAGGTGAATTTATACATAATGATCAGATTATATGACGTGTTATTTATCAAAATCGTTTGTTAGGAAATATTAAAATTATCTCGATTATATGTCAGATATGATACAAAACTTCCGTCTCTATTGCGTTATCATCATATGATCACATGAATGTTTAGCTATGTTATTCTAAATGTAGTAAATTTATATCGGACAGTCAAGATATGTTTGTGATATTTGATTTAACAGTATTTATCATGTTTATTGTGTGATCTCTAGGTTGAATCGACTATATTCTACTACAATCTTAACAATTGTTTTCAACTACTATATAAAGGCTTTGTACATTTATCATGTTTATAAATTCATTATATTAGTAATGTCAACCCCGTAAAAGAATAGTGTTACTGACTGATACTCGAGAAATCGTACGGATACATATCTACAAAATTGCTAGCCATTGATTTTTTTAACATTTTACATGTTTTACCTCATGTTTTATTTTCGTAAAATGGACGTAAATGAATGGCAACAGTAGTATACCGCTATTAAAAGTCATACATCGATGACAAGAAAACAAATCTAGGTTACAAAACTAAAACCGAGGAAAAACATCATTTTTAAGAGTACTCAAATTTTCTTTTGATTTATATTCTAATAAACTAATTTTGAAAGAGCATTTCAAATTCAAATAAGATAAGGCAACATTATTTGATAATTGTTAAGAAACCACATCTTAAGAAAAGAATGCGTGACACGAATTGATACTTCTTTAGACATATTATATTGTCCACTTGTTCTTAACTGATTTGGTTTCTCAGTTTTGTTACGTACATGTAACTAAGAGTTCTGCTGACGAATATGTTTGATATTCATATATTTGGAATCAGATATAGATAGAAGAAGTCAGAATAAAAACACTAATCACATTAACACACATTACATTACGAACCACATATTCAGTGTAAAAAATATATATTAAGGATGATCGACACATATGACCATTTGCAACAAATAAATTAATGCAAACGGGAATACAAGGCGAAATATACTATTGCAAGTTTGTAATTTCATTCCAATGGTTATACGTGTGGTAATAAAAGGTTGGACAGAATTCATGGTCTCAGTAAAAGGGAGAAGGTTTGGTACCATTAAAACGTTTAATCCCGCTGCAAATGTTTGCACCTGGCCTAAGTCAGGAACTTGATGTACAGTAGTTGTCGTTTGTTTAATTTGTAATTTATACATGTTTCTCGTATCTTTTTTTTTATATAGATTAGACCGTTGGTTTTCCCGTTTGAATGGTTTTACACTAGTAATTTTTGGGCCCTTAATAGTTTGTTGTTCGGTGTGAGCCAAGGCTCCGTTTTGAAGGCCGTACCTTGACCTATAATTGTTTACTTTCATAAATTGTTATTTGGATGGAGAGTTGTCTCATTGGCACTCATACCACATTTATTAAACCTATTGTCAGGTGTTTACTATTATTTGTTAAAATATCAAAGTACAGACATTAATCATACATCATCTGATAAGTACAATTGTTCTAATGATAGAGACAAATCTTACACTGTTTATCAAGTTTCATACGTGTTATTGCCAGAAAAGTAGAAATTCAATATTCTTGAAAATAGATTTTTCAATGGCCTACATTTATAACATAATAAATAGTTTAATTGATCTTCCTGAATTCGAATGTATAATATTTAAAAAGGAAGTGACAATAAACAATTTCAATAATAATTTTTCCGGGTGTTTTGTTTTTATAATTTCATATTTGTTGATTAATCAATTAATGTATAAAATAAGAAAAAACTCTTTCCACAAGAAAACAAGGTTCAATTGGATTAAATTCTATCTGCCAAGTATGAAAGTTGGAAGTCTACAAATACTTAACAACACATAAATGTTTCATGTGTTTGGTTTAATTCCGTATTGCAAAACAATTATCATTTTAAAGAATAAACCTGTCATTTTCTTATTTATGTTAATATGAAAGGACTGCGTCTTTGGTGCTCCTATCGACCAACTACATGTCAACAAAAGACTTTTCATTTACAGGTTCATTGCTTAACACTTGGTATTAATAGGAATGATTAATGACTGGTTAGCTCAGGGTCCATATAAAGTGTTCATATCAGTTGAATGGTTCTATGAGAACTAACATACAATGGAGTTCGAATTACAGTGGTCTTTTCTGTCCTTTTTTTCTTAGTTATGTTTTTTTTTATTTGTCCTTTATGATGAGACATCTCATTTTCCAATAATTTTTATAGTTTGTTCTCACGTTGTGCTGTCTTCTTTAATTCGCCCAAATAGTTCATACAGTCACAGTACATTTTACTAGCTGTAATATAAGACATGCAACACTACTTTCCTATGTTATGAAGATTTTTAATTATTTTGAATACCGAAAATTTATGTTTGTGGCAGTCATAATTCAGGAGTCTTTAATTCTTTGGCAGTCTGTGGTTGAAGTGTTATGTTTGATTTTTGCATACTGTTTTTTCAATAACCAGGACCTTGTTTTTTTTACGTTACATGTTTCCAATTTAGTCATGTATTAAAGATTTTATGATTGATAATAAACTGATGGGTATTGACGAAAGCCGTATGAAAACCAGAAATTGCATGAATCCGATTCATTTTTACTCTGGTATAGTCGTCTCGTTTTGACTCGTGCAATAAGATAAAATATAAGCCTTGTATATAAAAGCTTACAAAAGATTATGGATAAATGAACTTTTATTATTGAAATCATAATTCTTTAAAATCTTCTAAATGCACTTTTCGTTTGACGTTTTTTTTAAAAGTTTCTACTTGTAGAGTATGGACTATCAGAGTATGGACTATCAGCATTGATGAACACACTTTAAGTTTCGGTTATAATTGCATGTTACATTTATTTTCTTATTGATTAAGTCCCGTGTTTTCGACTTAATATATGTGTACAACTAAAGTTATAAACAATGGACATCTTGATCTTAAAGTACATTTTTTATGTGCGGCGAACATAAGTTTGAAAATTTAAGACGGCAGTAGTTCACCAATTTCCAGAACTCGTTTATTGATAAAGTAGAGACAAATTAAAGTAACACTAAAAACCTTAGAAAATTACACGAACCACAAGAAGAGCGAGACTGAGTGTTGACATATTAAGACCCTCCTGCTATGAATGCAATTTCACAGTCGCTCAAAAAATCCCAGTAGAAAATAGTTTTGAATCTGGTTAATTCTTATGACGTTTCATACAGCTTTTAAAAAATCGGTATTCTAATGACATTTGGTTTATAGCTATCTATTTTTCATTGACAAGTGGTGATTTCATTCAAGAGTATGCACGATAAAAGTTTGTGTTTTATTATAGTTAAATAAATCCAATAATAAAAAGCATAACACAACGTTATTGTTTGATTTATTTCCTTGAGTTTTGATTATTTTATTGAATGCGACCTAAATTTGCAGTTCCGGCCTGTAAATTATCGTTTACATTGTTCTAATTGAAACAATTACATATTGTTTTGAAAAATATACATTGGTGCAGAATGAATATAATATTAACTGTTTTATGTCTCATTAAATTTAGGATTATATATGCATTTGCTCTTGAAGGTCTGTATACACGTATCTATAGTATCATTTGTGCAACGATTCTTGAAATATTTGAGTATTATGTAGTTTTTTTGGAGAAAAACGTTCTCCTAAAACCAATATATAAGTAGCCATTGTCGTTGTCGTTAGCATCTTTAAATAAACAAAATATTTCACTTATGATAATTTTTGATTGGTAAGTATGCTTTCATGCAGCTATGGAAATGATATACTATTCATTTACATATTTTACTCGAAGCTTTATCTTCTCACTTCGACCCGTGTTATATCATTATTTCTACATTTGTAAACTGAGTGCTTTTGGTTGTTGAAATACTGAATTTCTCCTGATTTTACCTTTTCACGACAGTGGCTGTAGGCATATAAATAAAAGTTGATTGTGAGTATTTATGTTGCCTTTCATTTTAGAAGGAACCCGTCATAATTTTAGACAAAACAGGGCTGTTCAAAATAAACGGACAACAACCACGATTGAGAAACAACACATGTGTGAATATCAAAGATATTCAACACGTTTTTCCGTAGGACCAAAGGCAGCAACATGGTATGACGATCCCAAGTGCTTTGTGACTTACCGATCACATAACATATATGATAAAGGTTGGCCATTTTATGTATTTATAAATATATATATTTACATATTGTAATATATATATTTATATATTGTAATATATATTTATATATTGTAATATATATTTATATATTGTAATATATATTTATATATTGTAATATATATTTATATATTGTATGTACTTATATGTTGGTCGAAACAAAACATCCAAATATTCAAAGTACAATTCTACAGAAACTACACTTTTTCATCTATTTAAGGTAGATCATAAGTAAATGTATTTTGAGACAGAATTTTCTTATAATTAGCCAAAATGAAGATTTTACTATGCTTCTTTCAAAAATAAAATAAAAAGTATGGGTCACCGTGCTATTTTCAAGCTATGAGTCGTTGAAAATTGCCTAAATTTGGTTAGTTTGTTCATGGAAAAACACATAAGAGTGCATAAAAAAAGTTCTATGAAGTAGAATTTTGAAATAAATTGTGAGAAGATAGGTTTCGTAATATGCTTTAAGAAAATAAAAAGAAAACATGGTGTCACCGAACTTGTTTTCTTGCCACAAGCAAAAATAAAAATTTCCCTATTAGCCTAGTATAAATTTTGTACTAAAAGAGTTATCTCCCCTTAAATGGCTCATATGCAAAAAATGATTTTAAAAACCAAAAAGGTTGATATTTGTTAAAATATTTAGGATAATACAATAAATAAACAAGTTTTCTTTATATAAATAAACAGTCTAACCATAAAATTGCCAATCTGTTTCCAAATGTGCTGATTTGGGCAAATAACTAGGCCGATTTTGTACTGTGATTGTACAATCCAAGATGCGGTATACCATCAATCTACCTTAAGAATCAGTATTTGTTTAAGTTAATTTGAAATATGTGCAAATAGTTCAGACAGGAAACAATGCATCTTAATTAAACTTTAAACCAATTTGTCTTAACACTTTTGTATGAAATTGATAGAAAACAAGAACGAATCCCCCACAATTTGTCCTTTTCGTTAGAATAGTTAAATTATACCATTATTATGACGTTCATATTTCTGTTAACATAACCCGGTCAATATATCGCAAACATAAATGTTTCGTTACTATAGTTATATTAGGAAGGTTACTTATTTAGAAAATCGAGACATGTTGAGTTTAGCTTATGCTGAATTAACATTAGATATTCTACTCTCACTTTCGGTTATTTCTTAGTTAGATAATTGCGGATATAAAACGGAATTTTACACTGACACCGATTCTCGATAGATATGGCATTGGACGTATTGGCTATTGTTATGATTATCTTAATCGTGAAAGATACCAGGCTACGACAATATGTCCCATCTATTTGTATTGTAGTCCTGTCATGTAATGTTGTCATTTAAATGTTATATTTAACAATGCCATACAAGCGGGAGGTTTGTGCACAAAACCAGGTTCAACCCACCATTGTTTTCTTAAAATGCCCTGTACCTAGTCAGAAAAATGGCCATTGTTATATTATAGTTCGTCTGTGTGTGTGTTACATTTTAATGTTGTTTTTCTGTTGTGTCGTAGTTCTCATCTTACATGTGATGTGTTTCCCTCAGTTTTAGTTTGTAAACTGGATTAGTTTTTTTCTCAATCGATTGATGAATTTCGAATAGCGGTATACTACTGTTGCCTTTATTGGATATGCACGTTACTATATATTCCAGAAAATTAAATACTTTTTAAAACTTTGAAATCATAATTTGCAGGCTGTCTGTTAATAGATGCCGGTAAAGCAGCTGAAATAACTTGCCCATCTGATACAGTAATTGACATTTTCAACGTAATGTACAATTATAGTAGATGTCAGAATGACAAAATCTACTATTCTGACAGTCATTACAAAACACATTGTACAAAATCGTTCGAATGCAACCTTCCAACTGAACCATATCGTCAGAAGAGAGCAAGCATCTATTTTCAATGCAGAGGTTTGTATATGATAGAAACGACATGTTAGAAGAAACATGTCTTTGTAGCTAAATATTGTTTAAAAGTTAGTATCTCTGGAATTTGTATAAAGCATTTGGTATATATATCTAAAATAGCACTTCAAAAAGTGCGTACGTAACGTCCGAAACTCTTTTAGATGATTGTCCTTCCCTATGATCGCTTATTATATAATTAGGTAGACATGTTTAGAGATGTATGTCCTAAAGAATCTGAAAAGTAATGCAACATTTTTAAAATGTAAACGGTCCATTCAAATGGTAAGGTAAAACATTAATGATAAAAATCGATGATGATTTTGATTTTAGATGTTTACGAATAAAATAATGTATAAAAAAGAAGATGTGGTATAATTGCCAATGAGTCAACTCTCCGCAAGAGACCAAATAACACATTCATTAACAACTATAGGTCACCGAACGGTCTACATGAGCAAAGCCCACACCGAATAGTCAGCTATAAAATGACCAATCAAATGTAAAACAAGTCAAAGAAAACTAACGGTATAATTTACAAAATGATTTATGTAAAATAAAATGAACGAAAAACAAAAATGTAACACATCAACAAACGGCAACCATTTAATTACAGGCTCCTGACTTAGGAGAGACACGTTCATAAATAATATGGCGGGGTTAAACATGTCGATGATATTCAACTATTTTATTTCAGTTGCTGTTGCTAACACGATATATACCTGTTTCTGTCTATAATCAGACGATACTTATTCACTTTATATACGAATACACTGTGCAACTTAAAAGTGAAAATAATTTTTAAATCAGACACATCAATCTGTCACAAAGACATTTAAAATACGGAAACACAGTTTTGAATAAGCGTTAAACAAATATCCCAGAACTGTTGTTACAAAAGTCACAAATGTCACATGTTTTTTTTTTAATTTCGTGGTGCTCAGTGTCAAGTTTTCGGTGTTGTGTTTTGTGTACTACACAGCAAAAAGTGCCACGCATGTTTCACGCATGGTAAAGAAAACGTGTGTAAAACGTATGTTTTTTGTGCGTTTAACGCATGTTTTTTACAACATGCGTTTAACAGGCGTGCAAAAACATATATTAAATATGCGTTACAAAACGCATGAAATATTTCACATGTGTAAAACATGTGTAAATACAAACTCATGTAAAATACATGTTTTACATGCGTTTTACATGAATTTCAAAATTATATTTTTTTTATGACTGATTTTTTATCTTTGGCTTATTTTTATTTAGTTTTGTAGTGGAAATTAACAATTTATAAATGAAAGACATGATTGGAACCCCTCCTTTATCCTTGGTTGGGAAACCCCTTTAAAAAATGGGCTTTTGGCTGGATCCGCCACTGAAGAATGTAATAACTTGAAAGTTTTAAAAATAAATGTAAATTACAAAAACATGTCTGCCTAAAGTATTTAATATTTTAATTTCAAAGCATTTTGTTAAGCTTGAATAGACAAAATTTACACATAGTTAAAATGAAATGCTGTAAAGTATGTAGATGAATTAATGTGTTAACTGACTAAATATACATTGTGATATTTGATATGCTGTCATTTATTGTCTTTTCCTTTACTTCTCATCATTGATGTCCTCCAATAGAAGCATGAGAGTATTATCTGACACAAGTTTGGTAAATTCTATATTTTGATTCAGTTTATATTAAAGTTCTATTCGTCACAGTCCTGTTGCTACAAATGACTGGAACTGCTTCCTAGCAGAGTTACTTCTCCTTTTTAATTTGCCCATTACATTTCCGTGTGACAATTTCTTCTGTAAACATAAAAAAGGTGATTAAGTAAAAAGACATTTGTGATGTTTATATAAGAGATGTTGAATTTCACAAGAACTGAATGTAACTGAAAGTTAAAAGTTCACGAAAGGCAAATATATACTGAACATTCTTATGAAAAAAATGCGCAAAATCAACAAGTTATTATACTTGAAATAATAACAAATGCAGTTTTCTAAAGCAGCTTAACTCCTGCAAAAAAAGCTAATCTGCAACATTTATTGAACTCATCCATGACTTTGGCTTGCCAAACTAACCTTTGAATTTGATAAAAAAATTACAAAAACAAACATGAAGTTGAACAATAGGATTGAGATTGACAATGCAATTTTCATTATACTTTCCATTTTAAAGGGGAACTATTAATTCCTGTAAAAATAGTTTCTTAGCACTTAATTTTTAAACTAGAAAAAGTCAAACACCTTCCTTTTTAACAGAATTTCAATGCATAATTGACCAAAGCTGATTATTTAACTGGTCTTAGCAAAGGTGGATTTAGAGTGGGGCCAGGTAAACATTTGGTTGATTATATAGGGAATCACTGAAGCATGACCGGAGCAGCGCCCTCTTTGGCAGTCAGTGGCCTCCTACTTATGAACAAATGATGAAAATTTCTAAAATCCTACAACTCACATAGGCTTGAGAGAGCTCACAATGCTATTTTCCATATCATTTATATTTCCAAGTGGCAACATGTTTACAAACTACTATTATTTAACTTCACCAAAACATTGTATGGGAAAGAGAATGTGCAAACATGAAAAAAAAACTGGATAAAATGAAAACTTGTTGCATTTACTTTATCCCTGCAATGTGTTGTTTTGCAAGACAAAATTTTAAAAAGATGAAAAAGTACTAACCTAACTAGATATGCAAATGCAGTGAAAAATTTGCGGCTAGCATATAGACATAATATAGGACAGATTTTTTCTGTAAAATTCCTGTTGCATATATTCATACCTTCTTCAGATGAAGGATAATTTATAGCATGGCACATTTGGTATTAACTTTCAGTAAGCAAAATATTTACCACTTGATATCTCTTCAGATTTATTGTTTGTTGGGATGCTGTCCCACTAAAATATCCTTTACACATTATTTTATTCAAAAACAGATTAACTATTAAACAAAAGTTATTGCAGAATAAAACTTCTTACCTGATGAGTCCATTTTTTCTCCAGTGTCGATTACAAGTACATTTCCTTTTCTTTTCTTTGGTCACGTTTTTTAAACAGTGTCTTCTGTCCCAAAAGTTTTTTGTTATTGCATGTATTGACTTGCTTGGAAACTTTAATAAAAAATATATCAGTTATAGATAATTAAACATGTGAAACAAAAATTGTAAAACGAATTTCTCTGATAATTACCTTTATACATATATATATGTGTACGGGAAAACATGGTTTATATATAATGTTTGAGTTTTTATTAGCTTTTAATGAGCTTTCATTAACTGAAAGTACTATTAAGTTTTGATTGTTTGTCTTCATGTTAGAATTTTTTAGCTTTGTACCAATCCAATGAATCAAAACAATTTCTAACCGATTTCACCACTTTGTTCCTCTTTTGTGCTGTTACACAACAGTCACAACATTCTATTTATGCCTGTTCCAAGTCCGGATGAAATTTAGTTGTTGTTTGATGCAGTCTGCCATATTTGATTTATTTTGGCAAATCATTTTACATTTTGTCATGTCAAGCCTTGATGAGGGGGGGGGGGGGGGGGCAAGGGGTTTAACTGTTATGCTGTTATGGGGCAATTTAATTCTTTGTTATCTGTTATTCTGAAAATATATTTGCTGTTAGCTGTTATTGTCTTATTCATTGTTAGCTGTTATTGGACTATTAGGTTTTTTGTTATCTGTTATGGTGATAATATATTTGCTGTTAACTGTTATTGAAAATTGGAATGTTAGAATTTTTTTGACAGCCCATATTCGGTAGAAATTGAAGATTATTGGACATTGGGGTCTATACCACTAGTAATATGGTGGTCCCGTATTCGGCGAAGGATTTCATTAATATATACCAATCACAGATCAACACATAAACATATTAATATCATTGAAATCCAGGACAATTACAGTATATCTTATGATTATCCTTTGTAATAAAATCCATTTTTTTATGAACATGTAGCTTGCTGTTAGGTGTGAGCCAAGGCTCCATGTTGAACGTTGAAGGCTGTTTTTTTTTTTTACTTACAATGGTTTACTTTTATAAATTGTTACTTGGATGGAGATTTGTCTCATTGGCACTCATACCACATCTCGCTTTATCTATGTATTTAGAATTTTCTTTTTGTATGGGGATAATGTTCCTTGTTTCCCATACGTTCATATTAAATTCGAGCATTTCTTAATATGACAAAAAGGAAAGTATATGGCCAGGGATATCTGATGAGGATCTCAATTAAGAACTACATGGAGGTCTCTACTACCAGTTAACATTTTATATAATAAAGTACACAGACTTAGATCTGTGATTCTCTTCAAAGCAGAACCAAATACATTGTACAATGAAAGTTCAAACCATGTACTGGGTTCCGAAGCTGCACATAACTCATTACAAACAAAGATGTATTTCGTCTTTAAGCCATTGTTCCACTACTATAAACTATGTATTCTACTTACTAGTACACTTGGTACACTCAAAAACCTGATAATAAGATGTTCTAATGAGGACTTTGAAAATAGCAAGGACGTATATTAGTTATACGTCCTTGAAAATAGTGGAATAATTGGAGTGTCAAAATTATTTTGAAGTACTTGATAAATTGCATGCTTATAATTTGTGCTTTTGATTTTTCTACCCTATATACCACTGTGACTCGTAGTCTAATTAAGAAAAAAAAAAATCCCACACCTCATGCATTGAACGTGCATTTAAAAAAAAATCAGAATGCAAACATATATACATGTATTCAAACTCTTTCAGGTCATTTTTTAGTAATAACAAACAAAAGAACTATGTCAATTGGACCTGCTTTGATACCATTACTGCCCTTAATTTTTTACTAGATATCATTTTTGTCTGCTATGGAGTTTACGTATATTGTCAAGCTATCAGTTTTCCAATGGGAAATAACTGTGCACCACTTATTGCTGACCTGTTTCTGTTTTGTTATGAGTTACAATTAATGAAAAAATACAGCAACGGAAGGGATTGTGCTTGATTTTCATATGATGGAGACATAATCTTTCAATCAGTCCAGGACCTGACTTATTTTAATATTTTATTTACTGTTATCTGTTTTGGTCCATTTTAATTCCTTGTTATCTGTTATAAGCCAAATCAATTTGCTGTTATGCTGTTATTGGGACCCCCCTTGCCCCCCCTCTTGATGGCCTTTTATACATTTTTTGTAGCTGACAGTATGAGCTTTGTTCATTGTTAAAGGTATTAAGATGTCCTATATAGATGTTTAAATCCAGTTCATATAAACATTAGTAGATAGTAATCTCATAGGCAATCATACTACATTGATCTCCTTATTTTCAATATTATTATTCAAAATTGTATTATTTTTAACACATTTATAATTAGTCACAAGGAATATAACTCAAGTTACAATCTAATGTAGCTTAGTTAATAAAGCTGCCAGTGTAGTGTGCATTCCAACACAAAAATGTATATATCTTAATTTGTTTAACACTGTGTCTGAATTCTAGTCATTTTGCCATGTTTGGAAACCTGGTCAAATGGGCACCTAAGCCACCTTTGATAGTTAATATGGCATAACAAGTCAAATCCGCCCCTTCTTAATTCGGGTAACCCGCAGTAGTTAAGTCCATACCCAAAATTAATATTATGTTTTGCAAGTGAACTGTTGAAGACTCCCATAACAGTGGCGGATCCAGAACTTTTCCTAGAGGGGGGGGGGGGCTGACTGACCTAAGGGGGGCCTGCTCCAGTCATGCTTCAATGATTCCCTATATAATCAACCAAATTTTTCCCTTTCGTGGATCCGCCTATGCATAATTGTTTTATAAACTATCTAATATAATTGAACTGATCCTTAATCCTCCTTTGAAAAAGGAACCATATTTTCACAGGTAGAATCTAGGTGCTCTATTTATATACAGTGTTGTTTCTCCATCTACAATTGGACATTTAACCAAATTTACATGATCTTGTGTGCTCTCTGCATAAACAATCAATGGAGCCACAATAGATCTGCATGTTCCTACTGGAACCTATATTTATTATTATAATGAACTTTTATTTCATGACAACTGCACAATACTAGCAAATAATAGTATTTATTGTTTTCAAGTATACAGGTAAAAGCATAGGCGGATTCACCCCCCACCCCCCCTATTTTGTGGGAAAAATTTGGTTGATTATATAGGGAATCATTGGAGCATGACTGGAGCAGGCCCCCGTTAGGTCAGTCAGCGCCCCCCCCCCTAGAAAAAGTTATGGATCCTCCACTGAAAAATCAGGAAAATCAGGAAAGGCAGATTATCAAAAAAAAAAAATCAATGATAAAATTTCTTTTTATCCTCATCTGTATATCCTGCAGTAGAGAAGAGAACTAATAATTACTTTCAAATTAAAGATGAAAACCGTTTTTAATATCAGGTGACAGTTAAAAAATCAATTGCAGAAATGTCATGAAAAAAGGTGCCGATTTGACTTTAATAAGGTGACGAATTACCATGCAGGTGCCCGTGTGTTTTGTGTCCAGTAACATTATTTAGAAATTACAGAGTTTTTTCATGTTAATTAATTCACCGTATCGATATACTTACACTGAGTGAGTCTTTGAAAAATTGTTCATTCTGTTAGGTACATAGTGGCAAGTGATAGTCATACCGTATTTTATTTATAAGTTGTACAAAAATAACCGCGGGAAATACCATTACACTGGCATGGAGACGCAGAGAAAATTATGGAATCCACATTCATATATTTTTTTTAAGGTCCAATCGGTTATATTCAAATATTAATCATGTTTACTTGTTTTTATTACTTATAAATCTACGCATGGATTTTAATCATTTAATGCCGTTTAAATGGAATTTTTAATGCTTCACCTTTGGATTAATATTAGCCCGTACGGTTCACCCGGAAACGAGCGTTCAGACAGACGACACTGATATTGACATCATGATTCGTGAAGCAAAACGCAAATTTTATGGAAGATATGAGATGCAGCTAGGACAAATTATGTAGGATATCTTCAATCTAGGACACTAAAGACAAGATGGGTAAGAATTCAACTTAATATTTTATTCGATTAACATTTCACGAAGGATTTTTAAATGCCATTTCCAAAACTGATTTATTTATCCACAGGACTCAGAAGTTTGAAATCCTATCAATAACGGGGTAAACATACACCAAACTTGAATATCACAGTAGAGCTTCACTCGAATCAATCTTCTGTGATTTATCCAGTTTTAGTAAATTATAAAGACATGCACGAACTTAAGTTAAGACCGTAAAGTAGAACCACTAGATGACCATTTAGGCTATACCATTTATGCTTACACTTATGCTTACACTTCCGTAGTCCAAATAATTATGACATCTTGAAAGGCTATTATATTTTTTTCTTTGACGAAGTAACGCTTAAGAAAGGAAATATATATAACAGCCTTTCAAGACGTCATAATTATTTGGACTAACACTTCCGGAGCACCCGCGATCACCCCTTGTTTTTGGTGGGGTTCGTGTTGTTTATTCTTTAGTTTCCTATGTTGTGTCGTGGGAACTATTGTTTGTCCTTTTCATTTTTAGCCATGGCGTTGTCAGTTTATTTTCGATTTATGAGTTTGACTGTCCCTCTGGTATCTTTCGTCCCTCTTTTATCTGTTTATAACCATTGAAATGTATATGTCTCTTTAATTTGATAACTACATTTTTTGGTAGCGAGTGAAACCGGAGTGAGGTTAACACTGGCTTCGTAATATTCCTGTTGTCTTCCCAAGTTCTGAGATAAACTATCAAAGCACGTAAACAATAAGATGTTTATTTAAAAGACATATATATAAATGGTTGAATATAAGTTATATACATGTACAATACCATAAATATACAGTGGGGCTGCCGCTAGTCTACTTGTTAATGTTATTGTAACAGTCCCTAAAGTGGGAGCCATAGGATGAGCGTCCTCTCAATTCAAATCCTATTAGTAAACTCGCCTGAACCCAATGAGTGACATCATACTTATAGTTCCTAGCTAGGGACAAAGAGTCCAATAGGGTTTGGAAGTCTGGCAAGATCAAAGTCCTGACAAGAATAATAACTTGGCAGGTGCCGGTCTTGGGAGAAAGAGTTACGGAACTATAACTGTATAAGTAATACATTTGTACTTAAGACATACCTGCCAACTTTTCAAAATGCCCATGGGGGTTTTACGTGCAAGATGGCTATAGTGTAAAACAATGTAGTCCTACAAAACCTTCAAATACATTTTAAAGTTGTTTTTTGGCTTCTCCTTACTTTAACAAGCCTATGGCCATTTTGATTTTAAAATTAATTGTTTTGTTAAAAATTATGGACAAAATTGATCTTTCAAAATTATTTTTTGGAGCCTTCATGGGGGAAATCCCCCACAAATAGTGACAGTTGGCAGGTATGCTAACAATACATGTACATAACACCAGACTATAGGATTGTGAAAACAAGTGACCTAGCAGAAAATGAATATCCTGGTCTGGTTTCTCAATCTGGGGTGACTGGTAAGAACACATTCATAAATCATGGGCTTTAAGGAATCTTATTTAAGAATGTCATATCAAATTAAAATTTTCAGAGAATTGGATTATAAAATAACAGAACCAGGTGCTCTGCAGGGAGCAGCTTTCTACGACCAGCTGAGGGTGAACCATGAATAGTTGGGGCTAGTATCATGAGTATTGACACAACATTCAAGCTTGATACAGGTCTGAATTTGGATTCTGATCAAATTTTTGACATACATGTAATATGAGTTTCTGACACTAAGCAAATGTCAAGATCTTACAAATCTATTGCGCAATATTGTGCAGTTAAAAATTTCTTTGTCATTTTTTTATTAAATCGCTATTGGTAGTAAAAGCTTGTCTGGCCTACTAAACAAGCCCCTGTGAACCACTAAAAAACAATAAATTAAGCAGCTTTGACTCCATAATAAATGAGATGCTCAAGCGCAGCCAATCATATCTGCTTAAATGTTTTGTAAAGATATTTAACATGTTTAACAATGTCAATATTAATGAATGTATTAACAACAGGAAAATTTCCTGAAATATGGGCTAAAGGATTTATTGTCCCATTACATAAAATCGGATCTAAAGATTACCCATCAAATTTTAAGAAGCATTACGATAGGAAGTTGTGTAGGAAAACTCTTTTTAAAAATACTCAATAATAGATAAGAATAGTTCATATAAACTATAAGAAATATAGTTGGTCCAAAGTGGACAATGCTCATTGTTGAACGCTGTATGGTGACTATGGTTGTTAATTTCTGTGTCATTGGCAATCATATCACATCTCCTTTTTTAGAGGACGACTGCAAGTTCTGGTGGATGGTCTTAGAAAAATATCATAACATGTACATGTATACCAGTATGATAGAAAAAAACATTTCTCCGATTAGTAACTGTGTGGATGATGAATAAATGACAGGGATTTTAACCTCACTGCAATAATATATAATATTGTAGCACTTGGTACAATCACTTTTTAAACGACCGCAAAAATTAAAAAAAATTTGGTCGTATATTGGTATCACGTTGGCGTCGTCGTCTGCGTCGTCGTTGTCATCCGAATACTTTTAGTTTTCACACTCTAACTTTAGTAATTTCAAGTGAATGGAAATCTATGAAATTTTAACACAAGGTTTATGACCACAAAAGGAAGGTTGGGATAGATTTTGGGATCTTTGGTCCCAACATTTTAGGAATTAGGGGCCAAAAAGGGCCCAAATAAGCATTTTCTTGGTTTTCGCACTATAACTTTAGTTTAAGTAAATAGAAATCTATGAAATTTTGACACAAGGTTTATGACCACAAAAAGAAGGTTGGGATTGATTTTCGGAGTTTTGGTTCTAACAGTTTAGGAATTAGGTGGTCAAAAAGGGGGCCCAAATAAGCATTATTCTTGGTTTTCGCACAATAACTTTAGTATAAGTAAATAGAAATCTATGAAATTTAAGCACAAGGTTTATAACCATAAAAGGAAGGTTGGGATTGATTTTGGGAGTTTTGCCCCAGCAGTTTAGGAATAAGGGGCCAAAGGGTCCAAAATTAAACTTTGTTTATTTCGTCAAAAACTGAATAACTGGGGTTCTTTGATATGCCGAATCTAACTGTGTATGTAGATTCTTAATTTTTGGTCCCTTTTTCAAATTGGTCTACATTAAGGTCCAAAGGGTCCAAAATTAAACTTAGTTTGATTTTAACAAAAATTGAATCCTTGGGGTTCATTGATATGCTGAATCTAAAAATGTACTTAGATTTTTGATTATTGGCCCAGTTTTCAAGTTGGTCCAAATCGGGGTTCAAAATTAAACTTTGTTTGATTTCATCAAAAATTGAATAAATGGGGTTCTTTGATATGCCAAATCTAACTGTGTATGTAGATTCTTAATTTTTGGTCCTGTTTTCAAATTGGTCTGTACATTAAAGTCCAAAGGGTCCAAAATTAAACTAAGTTTGATTTTAACAAAAAATAATTTCTTTGGCTTCTTTGATATGCTGATTCTAAACATGTACTTAGATTTTTGACTATGGGCTCAGTTTTCAAGTTGGTCCAAATCAGGATCCAAAATTATAATATTAATTATTGTGCAAATTAGCAAGAAATTTTCAATTGCACAGTATTGTGCAATAGCAAGAAATCTTCAATTGCACAGTATTGTGCAATAGCAAGTATTTTCAATTGCACAGTATTGCGCAATAGCAAGAAATATCTAATTGCACAATATTGCGCAATAGCAAGAAATATCTAATTGCACAATATTGCGCAATAGCAAGAAATTTTCAATTGGAGTTATTTTCTTTGTCCAGAATAGTAGTTGAATCAACTTAAATCATTGTTTTATACAATATACAATATATATTCACTTTTACTACCAACTGATAAATTAAAACAATCTTTACCATTCAGTGATAACAAGCACTTTTTTTACATTTTAATATTTTATGATGTATTTAAATGAGTAGTTATTGTTGCAAACTCCATTAGAAATTTGAATTGAGATCAGTTTTGGAATAAGGGAAAGGGGGATGTGAAAAAAAAAATTGGGGGGGGGGGTCAATTTTTCTCATTTCAGATTTCATAAATAAAAAGAAAAGTTCTTCAAACATTTTTTTGAGAGGATTGATATTCAACAGCATAGTGAATTGCTCAAAGGCAAAACAAAAATTTTAAGTTCATTAGACATGTTAGACCACATTCATTCTGTGTCAGAAACCTATGCTGTGTCAACTATATAATCACAATCCAAATTTAGAGCTAAATCCAGCTTGAATGTTGTGTCCATACTTGCCCAAACCGTTCAGGGTTCAACTTCTGCGGTCTTATAAAGCTGCGCCCTGCGGAGCATCTGGTTATCGTTATACTATGGTTTGTTTTAATACAAAAATGTATATAAAATATTAATACAACTGTTCAAAATATATAGCATGATATTCCCTCAACCAATATAGTGAGATCAGTATAATATACACTTCTTAGTTTTATTATTTGATTGACATGAATTGTTTATACTGATATCTGAAATATTTGCCATTGAGACATTATGCAGACTGCCTTATGTAGGCATTAAAAATTTAAGGGACTGTTGGTCCATCTTTCAGTATTACATTGGATGATGATTCATTTTTTGTTTCCTTGTGTTAACTTTAGTTTGCAATTGCCTCATGCAAAGGATTAGGTCCAGTAAGACCCCTTTTTGGCCCCAAAATATAGCAGTTTTACAAAATTGTTTAGATGTAAACTTCTAGTTATTCATCGGAAAGTAGAATGCTACTGCTACATTAATGTGGGCTGTTTTCAACAATACAACACACATGTATATATCGGGTACTAGCATCATTAAGTCATGCTAAATTACTGAAATCTTCACAATTTTAGAATTTTAGTTAAATTTTAGACGTTTTTTTGTCTTGAATGAAAGTGGCCGCATTGGTGTCCATTCTTAAAAATATTGAAAAGTAAGTTGTATTTGATGATAACACATAACATATATAAAGGTTGAGGATGAACACGAATCAGCCATTTCAATTAATATTTTATAGTGTGTCTTTCTATGTTGTGATGTTACACTATTGTTTCAGATAAGGGTGAAGGTTTGGTACCATTTAAAAGTTTAAACCCCCTGCAATTGTGTGTCACCTGTCCTTAGTCAGGAATCTGATGTTTAGTAGTTTTCGTTTGTTGATGTAGTAACTAAGTTCATAAGTTTTTCTCGTTTCTTCTTTTTATAAGCCCATTTATGTGAGTACATATGTATTACATGTTGTATTATGGTATACCGTTGTCTGTCTGTCCATGGTCAACATGTTGGACATTAACTCATAAATGCTTTAACCATTATGCATAAAACTTCGGTGAATTGTTTATATCTATTGACATGAGCTGCCTTTCATTTTTTATAAGGTTTAGATTTTAAGTTTCTGAGTAACAGGGTTGTTCATAAAAAAAGGTGATTTTCCAGTTTTTAGTCAATAACTCAATAACGTTTTCTCCTACTTGCAAGAAATTTTGGTGAATTGTTTATATCTGTTGACATGAGATACCTTACAATTTTTATAATTTTAGATATTGGGTTTTTGAGTTACCAGATTTTATTCATAAAAAGATGGGGAATTGTTCCAGTTTTCGGACAATAACTCAAAAATACTTTCAGCAGCTGTTGTCGTGAAATTTTGTGAATTGTTTATAGCTTTGATGGAAGCTCCTTTTAGAATTATAAAATTTTAGATTTTACATTTCAGAGTTGTGGCATGGGGTTTTATTCATTAAATAAAGGGGATTTTCCAGTTTTGGACAATAACTCAAAAATGCTTGCAGCAATTCTCATTGGATGGTTTTACTCTAGTAGTAATTTTTTGGGCCCTTTAAAGCTTGCTGTGCATTGTGAGCCAAAGCTCTATGTTGAAGACTGTACTTTGACTTTTAATGGTTTTACTTTTACATGTTTTATAAATTGTGACTTGGATGAAGAGTTGTCTCATTGGCACTCATACCACATCTTCTCATATCTATCATCTTCATTTTGGCTTTCACATGAACACATGTGTCTGTAATTGTAAAGTAATATGAAAATAGTTTCTGTAAAATTTTTATGAAATGGATTTCTTTTTATCCTATAGGCTAGTTATCAAATTTGACCTCCCCTAGTTTGTCAGGAAGGTACATGTACATGGATGTTTAAAAAATTCCACAAATGGTGAAGAAAATGGCAAGGGAAGACACCTAGTAAACGTTTCAAGTACAATTCAGCAATGGTAAGTATATTTTTTGTATGGTGCAAGATTTTTTTGCTGTGTTGAAAACAATTTGTGGCCTTCCGTTGTTTTTTGCTCTTTGTCAGACTTACTTTATTGAATATATATATGTACTTTGTAAGACAACTTGCTTTCAATACATTATGTATGCTGAAACTTTATTACTATATATTAAGGTAACTTTGCTGTTACAGTCTTTGCCAAACTGAAATTTGAACTTTTCTACTATACATTCAATTAAAACATCTTGAAAGTTCTTTCTGTCTGAATTGTGTCTGAGACTTGTTGGTAAGACAGAGTTTGGGATTCACTGCTGTTACAAATAGTAAGGAGAATTTATTAAAAAAAGATATTATTAGTTACATAGTGTGTTAGTGACCTAATATGATATATACAGGGTCAGTAAATTCCATATGGGGTGAGAGCGAAGCTCGAACCCCATATGAAATTTACTTACCCTGTATATATCATATTAGGTCACTAGCACACTATGTAACGAATTTATCTTACCGACTATCTTTATGTGTTGAATTTAGACTAAAGTTGTCTTATTTGCTTTCATAACACATCTCCTTATTTCTGTAATAAAGTGTTCAGGTGTTCAATTTTAAGAACCTACTTCAATTGATATGCACTAAAAAAACTAATGTAAACGATAGATATTTATAATAAACAACCTTGATATAACAATATTAAAAAGAGCTTTCAATATTTGAAATAATCAAACAGTGCCTAAGTCGCAAATTCACTACTAACCTAATATTGAAATAAGCCCCGCCTCCCTACTAACCTAATATTGAATATACACGGTCTCCACGAGGTCGCTTTTAACCAATCATATTCCTAGAAATGTATAGGAGGTAAGATAAAATGCAATAGAGAAACAACTGATAACTTATAAGGGGTATACTATACATGGTATATATCAATGAATCAACATTAGTAAATACACAGCGAAAAAAAAAGAAACACATACAATTGCAAGATGGCCCCTCATGGAAAATTGACCATCAGGTCAAAATACAGCTATGGCAATTTAACCCCCTTGTATGGAAAATTGAACATTGGGGTAAAATATAGATTTTGGCTTACAAAAAATGTATATCTCTGAAAACAAAGCATTTAGAGCAAATCTGACATGGGGTAAAATTGTTTAACCAAATATTATGAAACTTACACACCCTGATAATATCAACTAAATGCAGATCAAGTACAAATTTGGGTAGGTCACTTTTACTGTTCTGGAGTTATTTCCCTTATTATAACATTTTACCTATGCAAGAGGGGGCATCATCTGTGTCCCATGGAGATAAAAAAAAAAAAAAAAAATTATGAAAATGGACAAATCTGACATTTTGATAAACCAAATATTTATAGTAAATCTAGTGTTTTATTTAGAGATGTCTAAAAGAATGGAACATCATGATCCAGCATGTATTACAGCTGATTTCCTTATGCTTGCAAAGTAAAACTTTGGTTGGCTTGCTTGCTTTGTTTGTATAATTGTTTATACAAGCTTTGTGAATAAGATTGACATCTTTAAACAATATATATATAGCTATATAGGCATAGTTAAACCTGTATATATTATATTTGAATTCAATTGGGTGTTATCCTAATATGATTGTACAATATACAAACAAAGCAAGCAAGCTAACCAAAGTTTTGCTCTACATGCATTAGGAAATTAGCTGTAACCCTGTATGGAAAAACACTGTCATTGAGAGTGAATTGAAACTATGTGTACCTTTACCATGTTCATAATTAGTACAAAATGACATCTAATAAAGAATTAATTCAAAACTTAATTTTAATTCATTTATGTTACAGGAGTTTCTGGAAAGCCAAGCAAAACCAAAGGATATTTTCATAGAAAGGACTTCTGTAAGCAAAAAAAGTAGGTATGTGTATAAATATATTTATATTTATGTAATATTTGGAACGAGATTTTAAACAAAAATGTTTTAATCCTTGCTCTTCCAAACACATTGCAGTTGTTAAAGTTTCATGGGTTACCTATAAATGAATGAATGAAAAGTTTCAACTTAATTCTTATGGTTATAACACTTTAAAAACTGCTCGATTTTGTAAGTAAAAAGATCAGTTGTGGTTACATTTTGTATTGCAAGATTGTTTTTATTACAAATATTAATTGCTTCCAATTTTTAGCTACATATATTAAAGTTTAATATAAAAATAAGAAGATGTGGTATGATTGCCAATGAGTCATTACTCTCCACCAGAGACCATTGAAAAAGAATTTAAAAATTAGCAAAACTCATGCCAAATGTAAAATTAAAAATCATGTGTCTAAGACTTAAATATCAATCAGTAAACATCTAATTCATTTAGAGTCTAGAGAATAGACTGCCATTAATCATAGGATAAGGACATGATGTTGTACAATGCCAAAATATAGGTATCAACAGTTTGTAAAACTGGTCAACATACATATGTGTATAACAATAATGTTTAATTTGGTTTTTATTTACTGATAGCAAAATCAATATTTATATTTATAAAATACTTTCCAGTTTTATTCAAATATGTTGTTATATCAAAACGAGACAAATATAAAAAAGTAGATGTGGTATTATTGCCAATAAGACAACTCTCCACAAGAGACCAAAATGAGACAAAAAAGCATGTTTAAAAGTCACTGAGGATATGTCATTATTTTTAAAACTAGCAACTTACAGTATATGGGAATAAATCAAATTAAGTTTTTAAATGTATGAATGTAATTTATTTTTTTCAGATGAAGACAACTTCAAGAAGAGTGACATTTAGAAGATAGAACATTCTATTGATATTGTTATTATGACAACAACAAAAAAACATAAAAAGTTGTGTAACGTTTTGAGATTGCTGTATAAAATAAAAATAGAGTGAAATCAAATTTTTGGAAGTTTTTTGAAAAATTTATATTCTGCAACAACTAGACAACAGAGAAAAAAAATATGAATGAAATTCTTTAAAGTGGATTTATTGAATTTTTCATTTAACATGATTAAAAAAATAATACAATCTCAGATTTCTCAAGACATTGGTTATTATCAAACCGGCAAGGGACACAACTTCAAAATTGTATTTAAATTGATGCTAGAGGAAACATCTTATACACTTTTGGGGTTTTCCTTTTCATATTACATGCATAAGTCAACAAATGTGTTTGTCAAAGTTTAACCATACATTTGTAAGTAACATTTTAACAAAAATTGTCAAATACATGTACAACATTCCACAAAATCCATTTAAGACAATTTTGACCTCTTTTTAAAAGAGTTGTGGTATTACTGCCAATGAAACTACAGAGACAAAAGATTGTCGGTTTATATTCCATGAAATATTTCATATCATGGTCTTTTCAATCATCTTAGTGTCAAATGTACCTGATCAAGGTTTTAGAAACATGAAAATCATGTTACAGATATTTCTTTTGTTTATTGGTGTATTCAAACAGGAAAATTTTAAAGACTGATGAAAAGTGAAGTCTGGTCTGCAATATATGATTCTGATGTTGCTTGTCAAACATGTCAAAAGGAGATTTGTGGTCAAAATAACATGAAGAGATGTTGTATGATTGCCAATTGGACAACTATCCAACAGAGTCCAAATTAAACTGATTAAAGCAATTATATGTCCAGGGAACAGCCTTCAAAAGTAAACATAAGTCGTCTTGGTTGTGTGGAACATATGGAATGTGAACTAGTAAACTTGACAAAGGTTTTATGGATGACTTGGAATGTGAACTAGTAAACTTGACAAAGGTTTTATGGATGATTTGGAATAATATCTTATAATTTGTTTGAAATATGCATTATACGCATGTTTGTTACACACATGCTATACGCATCATTTAAAACGCATATTATACACATATTTCTTACAACACATGTTTAACGCATGATTTTGAAACATGCGTTTTACATCACATATATTTTTCATGTGTAAAACGCACGAATAACGCATGTTTTAAACATGCGTTTTACATAACATGTATTTTTCATGCGTAAAACGCATAAATAACGCATATTTAAAACATGCGTTTTACATAACATGTATTTTTCATGCGTAAAACGCATGAATAACGGATGTTTAAAGCATGCGTTTTACATGCGTGGTAGGAAAAAGACGTTTCCCATGCGTTACCAAACATATGTTTTACATATGTAAAACATGTGTAAAACATGCGTGGCACTTTTCCCTGTGTATAGTTTGTCTGTTGGTTTCTTTTTTTCATCATTAATAATTAACGTTTTCGACGTATGAGTTTGAATGATCATCTGGTAGCTTTATAGATTGTCATTGATTTATTATTAAACAAATTTTACATTATCACTAAGTATGGAATAGTAAGTTTATATTTTTGTCAATCATGTAGTTTCCATAGGCGCAATCAAACTCGTTATAAGAACAAAATAGTGACAACGAGAGAAAACCGAGAAAACCGAGAATGATTAGTAAATGATTTCACCTGCTGCAAATATATCTAGAATACTATCTGATCTAACTTGGATTCCTGCATATTGTAAACAATAGAAAAGACACAAGACTATACACTGTTGAATGAGAGAAAAGTGAAAAATAGCGTAGACTCAGCTAGAAATAAATAATGAAATTGAATTTTAAAATACTGTCCATATTCATTCGCGTTGAATAACTCACAAACCACTGAAAACATAACAGAAAAATGATTTTTATAACCACGATAAATATTTAAAACATGTTTGAGGTGTTGCGTCGATGTCAAAACCTAACATGGAAAAAATAATTCAAATAACGAAAATTCATAATTTGTTTGTCTCTTTGAACTTTGAACAGCCCTTACTATTAAAAATAAAAAAAAAATACAGTTATATGTAATTTCATAATTGTATTTAAAGAGATAACTTTAAATGGAACTGCAGGATTTAAAGGTGTGTAAAGTACATTATCTAAAAACAAACAGATGCTAGTTTGCATATGATGGAATACATTATCTAGAGAATATATTATTTTGGTATTTTTTCTGACAACTGAAGTATGTAAAAAAAAAAGCATACTCATTTGTAAGCCGTCCTAGACTGTTCAGGGTTTATTTATAGCAGCTTATTGGAAATAAAAGAGATAATTCATGACTGATTAAGCATGAGGGATTCGTGTCGCCTTACTTTAAAAACTGTGTTGGTTGCTTCAAAACAAATTTGATGATAAATAAGCAAAGTAAAAGTTGAAAAACAGTTTCATGCATTATTAAGACGATTCAAAAATTAAACAACTCAACAAGACCATGATTAATACGGGGAAAATGTAGATCAGTTTGCAGGGATGTATGTGATGGACATATATCATGTACTAGTATAAGACAGATGCTGATGCATGATTATCTGGCCTTGTAACACACTGAATTTCATAAATGTACTAGAACACAATTTGATCACATTTAAGTTCGTGTTTAGCAAAATGTGTCGCGTTTACACTATCGGATGTAATCTTGTCTCAACGTAGAAATTCACAGAATCAAAACTCTCAATTATTTAGCAAGTCTTTTCACAATGGAAAATAATTCTACATTTTACTAGAATAATAATGAACTTCGAGAATTTGTTTTGCGCAGCAGTTTTGTCTTAAAAAGACAATAAGCTTTATGCAGCATACATTATCAAGATATCATTGTTATTTCAGCTGTAAAACCAGTCGATGTCAAGAAAACGGAATCTAATTTTAATTTTATTTTACGTTATTCAAAAATCAATTATTATGTAAAAAAACCTCTTCATACTGGTTCTTGGTTTGTTTTTTTGTTTGTTTGTCTATGTTGATTTTTCAGGAATAGCTTTTTTGCGTTTTCTGTACTTTTTCTGCGTTAATCATTTGCCTTTTAGAGCTAGGCACAATGCTGTACAAGACAGAAATCTCTTCAAGGTTTGATTTTTCCCCCATATTCTAAGGCTCTTTTGCTATTTGAACATTTTACCTGATTGCTTCTGTTTGATTTGTCTTATTTTCATTGATAATACAAACATCGGTTATTCTAAAATTTCGATTCATATATAAAATAATTCTACCTATAAAGACCTGTATTCATCAGTCTAGACACTATAGGTTGCATTGCTGTAAATATTGACAATACAATTTCCCATAGGAACTCTTTTTTCGGATATAACTGTACCACTTTTACTTTGAAGATTTGAAAATAATCATATCCTAGAATGGAGAGGTCATATGCACTACTACTTTTTTCAAATGTCAAAATATAGGTATGTGAAGCATATTTACAACGTGCATATGCCCCGAACTTGTAAGAGTTTTAACTAATACTAAATTTTAAAACTACCCCTACTTCAACTGTAGGATTACCACAGATTTCAATTTAAACAATATGGATATGTATATGCACTGATAACATTCCCAAGTTATGTCTCTATGAGATGAATCATAGCGATCATAACTTGGAACCAGCATGTAAACAAAATTATTTATCTATGCATATTCTATATCTCCCCAAAAGAGGCGTAGTTTGCGAAACAACTGTATTTTCAAATTGCAACCTTCAAATGTATCAAGTTAAGTATGACTCCATTAGGGTAAACATACATTATATGCCGTGATGAGTATGCTATTCAACACTGTTGTATGTTTTAAGTATCATTGTTATTTTCCTTTCAGTTAATAAACCAGTTGATGATAGAACTACAAAATCTAATGGTAGGTTAATTTAGTAACTATATGCTTGTCCAACTAGCTCCTTATATTATGATTTATAATATGAAGGTCTTTAAAAAGATTGCTTGTTTTGTTTCTGAAAAAAAGAACGGAATAAATTTGGTGGTATTTGAACTTTTCAAAGCCATGTTTGTCACAGTGGTTAGAATTTGACAAACATGGACATATTCAGAGATGAGGATTTTTCAATATGTTACTTTATCTGCATTTTTGCCCAAATATCATTTCAATCCATAATTTGATAGTTACCATCTTAAAGAACACTGGTACAATGTCTTTTACATAGTTTAATCTGTAAGATACTGACAATGTTAACCGTAAACAATTATTATATTTCAACACAACAGTATGAATTTAACTCTTTGAAGACGTTTAATCATTCGACTTAAAAATAACCTTGCAAATAACAGTAGTATTTATATGCAAAATATTCTTATTCAACCATCCAAATTGCTTATGCCATTTATTTTGCTTCATTTTAGAAAATTATAATGTTTTGAGAGTAGGAAGGATAACTTTTTGATATTGCATGCGACTATTTATTTGACATCTTTTACAAAATATTACAGCAACGGAATATATTATATCTAACCATTTCAAATTTAACAGAAACATACAATTGGGCAAATTGGCATTACTCGAGATTGTTCAAACCTATTGACAATTTCTGATTTAGAAATATTTCAGAGGTTTCAATTTGTTTTATCCGTCTGCACTCGAAATGCTTTTTTAAATTCCATAACTACTACATCTGTTTGCTAACAACATGTTTTTGGTGTCATCATATCTAAGGAGATGATGTTTTACGTTAATCGAAACGATTAAAATGAACAACAAGACCGCAATCAAAATCGAAATCATGAAAGTAAGTTTCAACATTTTAAAAATTTCTTTCGTTTAACTCAAATACATTAATTTTATTTACAGTATAGCTTATTGTTCACAACCATTTATATATGGACAGAAGAGAAAAAAAGGATCATTTTACATATCTATAATGTTAAGATTGTCAAAACTTTTGACCTGTTCACTGTTCCGAGAACTTAATGCATTTGTTAACATGATATTTGATGGTATCAATGAATTAATAATGTATTGCAGTGCTATACCACACTTATCTTTGATTAATTTTCCAGCATAAATCATTACGAAAAATTGAAAATAATAAAATCCTTACCTAGTTAGTTGCTATATACATGCATGTATATGTTTGGTACTACGTTGTTATATTTCATTAATCTGCGACTTACGACAATTTGTACTTGGACTACTGAGACTATAAGATTTATTGTAAATGCTTACAATTCACGAAGCACAGATTTGTAACACGTTTTATTGTGTTTTCTCAAATTATAAGAATATGGTTATTTAATACTTCATCATAACATTTTGTGCGAGAGAACAAGTGATTGTTTGCCCATATTTTAAATCTCTGTTAAACATATTAAGGGTAAAAAAGAAAAAGATTCCGAATTACAACGAAATTGCAACATGTTCAAATTTGCAAGTCCTTTCTCAAACACATGAAACGAATTACAAACTGTCACATTTCTGACTTGTTATGGGCATTTCCTGATGCAGAAAGTAACCTTTTTATTAAGAGTCTAAAAATATTTGAACTTTATACAATTCCAATTTTTCTAAATCAAAATTAATTTTTTTGTGATAATTTCCCACTTTTTGCCAAAGTTTGCATAGGTTGCGGTGATAAACGATTACATGGGTTATTAACGATTCGTTTTCTTCCTACACATGGGAAGGCTAAACGTTTTTGTTATGACTTGTTTTCTTTGATTTTGACAGGATTAAAATAAAGAAACATAAGGAAATTTGAAGGGGTTCTGTGAAATTTCGTGTCTCGCCAGAAATTGCTGCTGTCAGTGTTTCATTGTAATGTGGACTTAAACAATGAATGCCTTAATCAATAAAATACAGGATTAAAAAAATTCAAAATGTTTCTTTGGATTCGATTTCAAGTCTTGAAGATTAGCATCTGTCGAAGTTTCATAACAATACATGAAAGTTTACAAATGTATCATATCAACAAAATTTATTCCAGACTATCTGTTAATCAGGCATAGATTACCTTAGCTGTATTTGGCAACACTTTTAGGAATTTTGGATCTCAATGCTCTTCAACTTTGTACTTTATTTGGCTTTTTTTTTTTTTTTTTTTTTTTTTAACTTTTTTGGATTCGAGCGTCACTGATGAGTCTTTTGTAGACGAAACGCGCGTCTAGCGTATATACAAAATTTAGTCCTGGTATCTATGATGAGTTTATTTATAAGTCTATCCATGAAAAAGAATTTGAATAGTGAAAACACATATTTTCAAATATTTTGACAAAGTGATTGAAGTTTAATAATATACATCCCTAAGACGAAGCTACAAAACATGGTTGAATTTAATACTCTTATCTGTCGTTTGATACCATATTGAATTTACTACATTTTTTCATATTGGTATGTGCATGGTGTTGCAATCCAATATGCAATACAGTAGTCCTGCCATTTAAAGTTATGCATGAACATCTTCATTTGTATGATAACTAACAAAATGTGCAATTTTTCTTGCTTTTACCATACTTTGATTAATTATGACAAAAACAAACAAAAAAAAAACAGTTAGTTGCTGAATTTATAGTTGCGCAATTTATGTTACCAGTTATATATGTTATTCTCTGTTCTATGTTGATAGATGAAACAGATGCATAACTATCAATTACAATATCACATTATTATTTTTACGCTTTGCTAACATTAATTTTATCGCGTTTGTACTGTAAAATATACTGGGAATTATATCTAGGGTTGTGTGTAGGACAATGTTTCAGGTTTACTACTGAGGCGTTTAATTTCGTTAATACCCTTTCGAAGAACAGTTTCAAAAGTATCAATTATTTTGTCTCTTAAGCAGTAGGAACATGCATATCATCAAGGAAGGGATTAATATATGTTTTTATGTCAATTTCAGGTGGCATACCAGTTGATGACAAAAGTACGAAATCTCATGGTATTTCATTTTTCTTTTCTGCTCTGTAATGCTAAATGATTGTTTTTCTCTTTGCGTGATACTCCTCTGAATCCAAAACATATATGTTTAGCTGTTAGTTACACCACGAGGTCAATCTGAATTCATGTCATCTGACATACGACACGAGTTGAATTATAATATTATCAAAATTACTTAACCAATGCATGGATAAAAACTAAATTAAATACTCTTTGTATTTTCTTTTACATTTAAATTGATTCAATAACGTATTATCGACAAGTAGTATTGCATTCAGTGACAGTTGATCACAATTAAATTGTCTTAAGAGTTTTTTGCCGATATTTACCTAATTTTTACATTAATTTACATTAATCACAGAGCATGTGGAGCGTGCATGAATATCAATAATGTGGTAATTTTTAAAAATTTCCTGTTTACAAAACTTTGAGGTTTTCGACAAACTAAGGATTTTTTTATCCCAGGCATAGATAACCTTATCTGGCACAACGTTTGGGCATTTTGGATCCTCAATGCTCTTCAACTTTGTACTTTTTTGGTTTTATAGATATTTTGATATGAGCGTCACTGATAAGTCGTTTGTAGACGAAACGCGCGTCTGGCGTACTAAATTATAATCCTGGTACCTAATGACAATAAATTATTATAATATTAGATTTCATATTCTCGAAATGTACATTTTGGATTAACTGTACAGTAGTGCAAATACACAAAATATCATGTTTAAGGTTGTGGTTAGCAATATGCTTCAGGTTTTTTTCATTTTATAGCATTGAGTTTGGTTTCTCCGTGAAACGTAACAGATTTAAAACTTTCAAATATTCAGCATGTCTCTTTACAAAACAAAATAATGACTTACGAGTTTTTTTTAATGATGTTGTTAGATATAGCTACAGAACGTTATGCAGCATAGCAATGTACAAACAGTGACATTGCACATATGTTTTATGTTTTAAATATCATTTTCAGTTGTGAAACCGGTTGATGACAGTACAAAATATCATAGTTGGTTCATTAAATCATTAAATATTTGTCCAAATCACTCTTCATTTTTGTTATTTTCAGTATGTTTTGTTTGTTTATTTAAGGATTTTCTCGTTTTGTCTGTACTTATTCGTCTTTTTAGAACATAAGTACAATACTGTACTTAGCATAAAGCACTTTAATATTGTTTTGTTCATACTTAAACATGTTAAAGCTTTGCTGGTATATGATTGTTTTTAATTGATTGCTAGTCTTTGACTGTCTCATTAGTTTATTTGTTATACATGAAATTGGTTTCCAACGAATAATTATGAACCGACTATACCAGATCATGGTGTACGTATGGTTGATCATGCTTAAAAAATGGGTGTTAGTTTATCAATGGTCATGCTTAAATGATTGTCTTTTAATGAGGATCTTATAAAATTAAAAAAATAATAGGGGAATGTGTCAAAGAGACAAAAACTTGACCAAAGAGCAGAAACAGATCAAGGCCATCATTTTGAGTTCTTCATAGTTAGTTTGTGTTGTTGTATGTATTGACTTGCTGCCTTAATAGAATATTTTTAAAATTACATTCTATTAGTGATCACACTAAAATGAAGGCATAGGCTACGATGCTGCATTAATTATATAATTAATAATGTTGGAAAAATAACTGAAACAATACCAATAAGTCAAAGTTATTTATTTATTTAAATTAACTTATACAGTACAAGTACATAGATATCATTCAGGTACCACAAATTCGTTTTCGATGTATCTGAAAGGAACACAATTCATGTATATGTTAGCGGCAATAAGTGAAATTAGGCATTAAGCTTTAATCCTAGGCAATAAGCTAACACCTAGGCAGTAGGTCTATTGCCTAAATGATTTAAGCTTAAATCCTGAAAAATGTGGGCAGGTATTAAGCTTAATGCCTAAAATGTAAATGCGAGTAAATAAAAGACATTTATTCATTTAAATTAAAATACATTTGTTACATAATAACATTATGATAACTGTGGCCTGTTTATCGACACTGTCCTAAGTATAGTCCTATAAGATATTCTTAGGACAGAAAATATGATATAGTTAGGATCGATTTACGAGTCGACATTTCTCAGCATGCTGCACATCGAAGCTATCTAAGGATTGTATTAGCTGGGATGTCCTAAGTATTGGCGTAAAAGAAAATAGCAAATGAAAAAAAATGAAATATTGTATCAAGTTCAACCAAAAACTTTAATTCATAAACCGATTAATTATTAGAAAATAATTATTAGTTTTAAATGAAAGGTTATAAATATTTTTTATATTATAATTGTAGATCTAAACTCTTTTAAACAAAATATAAGTTAAAAAATATATTAGAATTGAACAAAATAATTGTAAATAGTTAAAATTAAATATACAATCGGTAAAATCATTTTATGCTTTGAGGGACCTGAATTTGAAGCGTCACGGGTTCATACTTAAGAGTTCATAGGAAAATCTCGTGCATCTTTCATATAAATACTAAATACTTCAACTATTTTATTTTATTACTGCAAATAACATACGTTTAAAAATGAGTAGAAGATAAAAATCGAATTTCACCGATTTTAACGATGCAAAAGTACAGGGCCCAGTATCATTCTAAATATAAAAAAGAAGATTTGGCATGATTGCCAATATGACAAATTTCCACAAGAGACCAGAAATAAATTCACTATAAATAAAGTATGTTATTTATATTAAAATGCATCAAATTACAATTTAGAAATATAAAAACTTGATAGAAATGAGTGTTAAAAAATCATTTTGCTATCACAAATTGTGGAACTATTAACAAAGACAATTTACTTATCCAATAAAAAATTTGGAATATGGTGTGATAAAAAAAATCATATCTTAATTTGGTCTACTTTTGACCAGTTCAAACCAGCTCGACTAATGAAGTGTACAAATTTTCAAATAAATATTATTATAATTATTCTATAGAATCTCCCCCTTTTTCAATTGGATACAATTACTTTTTTTAAAGTCTTTTTGATACTTAGTAATACCACACAAACATGCAAAATTAATAAAAGAGTTAATTCTGTTTTTCAACTGCTAAAATTACTAAATAAACTTACTAAATGTGAAGATCTGTCATATTTATGTATATTTATAAATGTAGAATTAGAAATATAATTAAAAAAAACGACTCTATATCAAGAATAAATGACCCAATATGCATAAATTCCAGAGTTTACTTATTGCTAAAATTGTGTTCGGCAATAGGATGAATAATCATCTTCAGATTTTAGGCAATAAGCGTATTGCTTGAAAATTTCAGGCAATAACTTAATGCCTAGGCGTTAGCTTATTGCCTAGGATTTAAGATTAATGCCTAATTTTACTTATTACCGCTAACATATATAATGCGTGACAATCACAAACGTCTAACGTGAGTGATCTCTAAAATATGAAAGTATATACTAAATAGAAATACAATTAGTATAGTTTTATGATGAAGATACTTTAAAAAGACATACAAATAGACGAACAATATCATCAACCAGTTTAGTTATACAATAATGTTGAACTTCATGTCTAGCTTATATAAATTGTAACACAAAAGTTATCAAAATTCAGTAACTGCTTAGACGGGACAGTGAGATAATTTATTATATTGTCATTGATGTGTTTGTAGACATGGCTCCTAAACATTGCTAAAGAAAGGCAACATTATACATTTTCAAGTTCAAAATTCAAAATTCATATTCTTTACAATTAATATCAATAATGCATGCATAAGAAAAGAATGATTTTATAAGTCAAGACAATTTCAATGTGATACGATAAGTATCACTCAATAAGTGTAAACACCAGTTCCAACACGCGATGAGTTTGATAAGAAATAGGTTGTTTATTTCTACATCGGTTTTATGTTTTGTAAATCATTTTTGTTTTAGTTGTCAAACCAGTTGATGTCAGAACTACAGAATCTTATGGTAGGTAAAAATAATAAAAGGTTGTCTAACTAACTTCTGAATTTGATTTGTTGTTCTAGATTTTTCGGCTTGTGAATTATTTGCAGTGAAATATGTCAACCAATCGTTTGATGTGTTAAGGTGTTTGATTTTGACAATTGATAATGGGCTTTCGATTTGCTTTCCTTTTAGTTTGTTATTTTTATTATTTGTACTATTTATATTTTTGAGATTTTTTTTTTCAGTTGACAATATGATACCAGGCCAGGACTCACACATGGAATCCCATGGTAGGTAAATTTAAATGATTGTTCCATATTTGTTTAGAATTACTTTTATAATTTGTCTAAGTCATGAAGTCTCTTAACCTTTCCAGTGGAAAAAGTTTTGCTTTTATTTATATAATGTTATTTTGTCTATCAAAAATTGTCCTTTGGTTTTTAACTTCGTGTCTTTAATCGTTGATGAATCAAGAACCAAGAGTTCCAACGGCCTCCAGCAATGTCTACCTTAAATGCATTTAATGTCATTTTTTGTGATATTGCTCTTAATACGCACGTTACGGTACTTTCATCCCTTAAGTATGGGAATTTAAGAGTCCATGTAAAGATTAATCCAGTACAAACACATATATAATATATCGCTACCATTTCTTGGGTGAAGATCCAACATTGATGTCTGTTTATTTTTTATCAACATATTTATTACAAATAAATAATATATAATCACCAGTTCTTTGATAGTTTAACATAATAATAGTTTAAAAGATGGACGAAAGATACCAGAGGGACAGCCAAACTCATAAATCGAAAATAAACTGACAACGTCATGGCTTAAAATCAAAAAGACAAACAGACAAATAATAGTTTACATGGTCCAACATAGAAAACTAAAGAATAAGCAACACGAACACCAACAAAAACTAGGGGTGATCTCAGGTGCTCCGGTAGGTAACCAGATCCTGCTTCACATGTGTCACCCGTCGTCTTGCTTATGTAATAACAAATCCGGCATATAGTCGAAAGGTCACATTCGTGTAAAGGAAGGGGATTGTAGTTACGACGTTAGGAACATATCCGATATTATTTGTGAAACGGTTATTCCATAACGGCAACCAATTCGTGATGGCGTCCTTAAAATTTACGAAGGGATGATTTCAACTTCCCCATTTGGAACTCTAGCTTCCTTGTGAGCAGCAACCCTCTATCAAGAAAATCATGATATGAAATGCAATCACGGGAATATCGCATCATTTTGGAGATATATATCCCGTATACAGGTGCTGCTAGAATGTTGCTACTTAGAAATGGACAATTCACAATTAGAGAGCTGAAATTATCTCTTTTGTCGTAATGTTTTGTTTTCAACCGACCCTCATTGTCAATTTCTAGATGTAAGTCAAGATATGAGGCAGACTTAACTGTATCTGTAAATACGGTACAAAATTACATACATCTAGATCTTTGATATGGAGCCACAATGGACAAATAAAATTATTCCATATGATACGATAATGCAAATATATAATTATTTGATATGGTACGATAGTGCACAGATATAATTCGTCCATAGTAACGTTAATGCACAAAAAGATTTTTTTCATATTCAAACGTTGCGATAATGCAAAGATACAAAGATATAATTCGTCTATATTGTACGAAAAGACAAACATATAACTCTTTCATGTAGTACACAATGGCATTATATTTCATATGGTACGAAATGTAATGCTTGTTATCGTTAATATGGCACATATATAACTATTTCATAGGAAAGGTCTTGATACAAATGCATGTTACACATTGTTATAATGGGTCGACTATAATTCATGTGACAATTGGTTACTTTATCTTTAAATATTCACCTAATATATATATTGAAAAGTATTTTGGCGTTATCTTTATAGGTATTCCGGACTATGTTTTAATTGTCGGAGGAATAATAGGCGTTTTACTCATATGCCTTATTTTTGGAGTAGTTATACTAAGGTATTATTCAAACGTCTTTATCTGTGTGGTATAAATTCTGACCAAATTTTAAAGTTGATATGATATATTATATGTTATCATTAAATATTTAATATCATTGAGACAGAAAGCAAATTAAAGTACGACACAATCAGTTTGTATTGAATATTTGTTAAATTATGTTCACATTCAAATACTCGATAATTGTTCAGGATGAGAACACATGCGCAAAATATATAATCGCACATTCAATAAAGGCGCGAGAAAATAAAAGTGTTTTTGACCACAACTTACACACATAGACTTACGATACATTAACAATTATTTACAAACAAAATTGGTGAAAAGAGCGGATTTGAATTCGATGAATTTGTTTTTTTGACTTGCTTGTCAGAAAAAGATAAACTCGCAATACTACATAGCTCGATACATCAAAACTATATACGCGTTTTTGTTTGGTTCTTTTATATGTTAAAACAGTAAAATTATGAGGAGCTACGGTTACCTACATTTTCTTCATGTGTAATACTTTCATATAAAAAAACCAAACTACTTTACACTTATGATACACATTTAATTTTCCGCATGTAGGAAACACAAAGCACGGAGGCCGAACAAGAAGAAAGGGATTACAAAAATAAATATAACTTGTGATATAACTGATAGACAAAAAGAACCAGAGAATTACGAACGAGCTTACTTAATGAATTCACCTGCTGCCCTGCATTTAGCAACATCACATGAAGGTAATTTGGACAGGACGGATGATAATTTGCGTTCTAATGACGTTAATCTATGCCAGCCACAAGAACGAAGTATCATGATAAATGACGGTGTTTTAAAGGAAGACTCAACTACGTATTCACATCTACGGAAGATTATGGATGATTCAGACGTCATGTATGATCACACAGTGCATATTGCAGTTCATGACACCTGCGATGGCGATTACGGCGTTGCACATAGGGGAATTACAGAGGATGACTACGATGTGTCTGGGAACTATCATCAGTCCCTTAGCAACAATGCAGATCCTGTTTACAACTAAAGGGTTAAAAGTTTAATTGTTTTTAATGATTAATGACTAATTTGTTCAACAAAATATTTGATTGTTTTATATTTGTTAAACAGGTGTGTATGTTGGGGTTTTACAATGTCATATTAATCTCTGACTGTTTATGACGTCTTTACAATCAATCTATTGGAAGTTGGATGTGTAATGATTGATAGTTTAGTCGTAGATGCATGATTTTTTATATATTAGTTGTTTCTGGCTTTGAACTAGCTGTTAGTAACTGCGATTACTCTCAGATCTGTCTTTTATGTCTGTTTGTTTTTGTAATGTATAAGTTTCCGATCACGGCCGCTTGATTTTGTTAAGTGTATTTCTATTGCTATCCATCTTCCCTTTTCAACTGATATTTATAGTTCATTATCATGTTTTACTGGGACATCACTGTCCCAGGTAAGGGGAGGATTTTGTTCCGCGGATATGTTAAACCCAACCACATTATGTAGTATGCCCCTGTCCCAAGTCAGGATTCGGTAATTTGGTGGTTGTCGTTTTTTGCCTTGTAATATATTTGTGTTTTGGTTCGTTTTTTTGTACATTAGTTAGGCCGTTAGTTTTCTCGTTTGCATTTTTTTTTGCATATGTGGTTTCGAGGTTTTGTTTTATAGCTAACTATGGGGTATGGGATCTGCTCATTATTAAAGGCCGTACGATGAGCTATAATTGTTTATATCTGTGTCGTATTGTCTCATTGGCAATCATACCACATCTTCTTTTTTATATTTAGCATGCAACATCAAAGAAATATAACATGAAACTCTACCAACTAATCATGTCTGTCATTCCGATGCATTAACTCTCTAACTGTTTTGCGTTGTTAAATCAATAGCTATTAAGGTCTATCTAAGGGTAAAATGTATACAAGGTTGAACAAATTATAGTTAGAATAAGAGTCTTCATAATGACAAGATGTGGTGAAATGTTTAGGTTTAAACATTCTGTAAATAATCATATATTGACATGTTGTCACATGTAATTTACCGGACCATGAAGAATATCGAAAGCGTATTATTATTAAATGTGTCTGTAAATAAAGTTTTTTTAATATTTGTAGTATAAACATTTTTAGATTATTTTCGCATCTTAGTTTCTATGACATTTCGAGAAGAATTTAAACATTCACATTTACATGCTTAGCAGGGAGATCCGTTATAAAATATGTTATAAATTATTCAGCTGAAATGGTTATTTTTTGACGATGGTCTGACTATTTCATTTACCACACGTCTTCCCTTAAAAATCTGTTAATTTAAATAAGAATTGTTGGCAAACGTCAAACCCTTAGTCAGCACTTCGGTGTTGACATGAATACCAATTGTATGGTCATTTTATAAATTTCCTGTTACAAAACTTTGAATTTTTCGAAAAACTAAGGATTTTCTTATCCCAGGAATAGATTACTTTAGCCGTATTTGGCACAACTTTTTGGAATTTTGGTTCCTCAATGCTCTACAACTTTGTACTATTTTGGCTTTACATCCATTTTGGTCTGAGCGTAATTGATGAGTCTTATGTAGACGAAACGCGCGTCTGGCGTATTAAATTATAATCCTGGTACCTTTGATAAATTCTTATAGTTTCTAATAGGTTGTTTTACTGGATGTTAACTTTGAACAAGTTTAACATTGATATACATTTCTATATTTTTGCAATTTTCAATTCAGTCATCTGCCTACATGAGAGCTTTAATGTGCATGGTTATTATAATGCGTTTTACATGTTTTGAATTACAACTTATGATATGGATAGGTGAAAGTGGGATGTGTTTGTTAGTATAACTAGATTTTCAATATTTTGTACCAAGTTTGACTGTGCGGAGAGCGTGTTGTAAATTGATGCTTGACTTTGTATGCAAATATATTCTATGAAGGATCAGATGAAAGTTGTTTGTGTTTTTGGGTACTGATTATCAATTCCTATTATATCTTCGATTTGTGCTGCAATAAATATGTGCTTCCCGACGGTTTTATTCTACCTTGATTTATATTATTCTTAATTCAGAAGGAATGGAACAGCAAAAAAGAATCTGGTTTGCCTAAAAGTCAGATCGATTCTGTTTTTATTTCGAAAAATAGAAAACCCTTCTTTTCCACACTATTATGTAGTGCTAATTCAAAATTTTACATTTCCGTTTGAACAATGTGATATTCGTATATTTTAAAACCCAATAATGAAAGTGGAAACCAGTGAATATATAATCTATGTACATAGCCATGCAGAAGATTTGTACATACTTAGTGAGGAGAAATGGTAATCTAAATATAAGAAAAAACGCTCTTATACCTATCTTGTCAACTGTTATCTTTTTTTGTTTGAAAACCAAACCTTATTTAAGATCAGGCATAATCCTTTAGACCCAAAGTTTAACATAATATATATGAATACCTGACTTGTGATCAAGAAAGAAATTTTGAATGTACGTTTTTTTGTGTATTATTTTAGTATGTTTGTTGTTGCAATCATATCTAAACAGTAATCTTCTATCATTCTTGGACGTAGAAACTTTTACATGTCGATTGCATAGTACATCCACTAACACTATTTTAACTTTATATCCACATGTATGTTAAGTATGACTAGTGTATATAATGTTGATTGTAAATACTTTAAATAAAGTGTTCATCCTCTTAAATATTATGTCTTTTTTTCTTAGATGCTGATATGTATACGCCATATTAAAAGATAGCAACGGTGCTCTCGTTCATATATTGAACTACGGGTAAACAAAATACAAATGACTAATCGTCTTAGATTCCATATAATGTGTTCATGTATGGCGTCACATTTTTGAGTAGTCTGGTTCCTTGTGAAAATGCGGGTGTAATTCCGAGTGACAGTGTCAGTCTAGTAAAAAGCAATTTTTTTTCTGTTCACCCCTGACAAAACGATTGGTATGTAAAAAAAAACATTTGTAAATTCTAGTATTCCTTTAAACATTTCAGCCGTTTTAGGTTAATCATCGACTTGAAAATTACAAAATTATAATAACGGTACAAGGATAACATTCGTAAATATAAATCAACATGCAGACATGTCAAACGTTCAGGAAATTTCACATCTTATCTTGGTAGTATTGTGATATTCTATACAAAGTACAAAAATGTCAGCATTCATGTCAAAAGTTATGCATACCTTAAAACAGACTTATACAGAAGTAATATAGTTGCGATACTATTGTCAGATACATAAAGATGGCTTAGGGTTTTTGCATCGGATTCCACCTCAGGCTCAGGGATCCGGGTTTTCTTACTGTGTTTTGAGAGAACTAAACCCTCTCCTACACCGCTAGACCTATTGCGGTCTATAACGAGACATATATCATGTATATCAATGAGTGCTGTATCATTATAGATAGACACAACAAAAATCAACAGCCGTGGGCACTAAAAATGTACTGTCTTTTATTTCTCTGACAACGTAACTTTTTTTGTTTATAATCTACACACCATAACCAGTGATGCGATTCCGAATAGGTCTTTAAAGGTTTCCTTTTTAATATATTCCAGAGAACTTACGTTAAGTATTTACAAACCCATGTACATATGATATTGACATGTACCACACATACAAAATAAAATGACAGAAAACATTAATGTGATTTGTGTTACCGGAACGTGTCAATATTACCAATTTTCTGTTTTGCATATATGTTAAATATGTTGTTATATATATATAAATACTGAACTATTAGAAAAATTGAAAACGAAAAGTTTCCAATCAGATGCAAAAATCAGAAGCCCAAACACACCAAACGAATGGATTAGAGCTGTCAAATTTCTGACTTGGTACAGGCATTTTCTGCGGTAGAAAATAGCGGATTAAATCTGGTATTATAGCTAACTTAAACTCTCACTTGCATGACAGTCGCATAAAATGCCACACAAATGATGTTTAATCATTGTGATACACTTAAAAGATGAAATTATTCTCGTAGGGTTGAAAAGTACCAAATGAGCACAGTATTTTTATCCATCAACATTTATCATAGCGTCAACATATAAAAAATCATCAAAACCATACCGGTATTCAATAAAATGAAATGGAGAATGGAAATGGGGAATGTGTCAAAGAGACAACAATCCGAACAAAGAGCAGATAACAGCCGAAGTTCACAAATGGGTCTTCAACACAGCGAGAAAAGTGTGTCTCTGAAATATCATAGCTTGATTATCCCTTTATGACGTTGATTAAAACATGCTACGCAAAGTTGTACTGAAGATTTGCATGATATAGTAATCAACACGCAAAATATTATAAAAGGTATATTGACAAATATGAATTAACAATAAACAATGCAATCCCCAAGTACATTTGTAATGTATCATATCATTTTTGATTTCTGTTGTGTTAATTATTCCCGTAAACAATTATTAATTTAAGAGAGGACATGCAATAAGCCACTGAATATTTGGTACGTAATCGAAATTTTGTAAACAATGGATCTGCAATTAGTTATCAAAGTACCTAGGCCTATAGTTTTATACGCCAGACATACGTTTCGTCTGCATAAGACTAATCAGTGACAGTTAATTAAACAAGAATAAAAACTATGGTAATATGTTGAAATTGACTATTAAGCAGATTCTGCTCCACATGTGACACCCATCGTGTTACTACTTTAAAATATATTGATAAGTGAAAGCAAGTGATCAGACATCATGCAATAGCGATTTGGTAGCGCAAAAGCGGATTGGTAGTTCACCATATACTAGACCATCGTCCATGTTATGTATTACCAAGAAACTTGATCGAATGGGAAATTTTTAAATTGAAACATTTTTTTCATGACAAAGAATAGACCAGAATATAACCGGTATAAACAAAACAAACAATGAAAAAATGAAAAGCAAAAGTGAACATTCGACAAAAAAACAAACACAAGTTAAAATGTTTTTTCCATGGTACATGCACTTAAGTTATAAAAAAAAAGTATCTGGTAAACCACATTATTGTTTGATATACTTCCTTGTGTTCATACTGTTTTAATTATTTGAATGGATGCGACCTAAATGTCTGATTCCGGTCTGTTAATAATTTATTGTTATAAAGGAAACAATCATCCTTTTTTTGAATAATTGGTTCAAAATGCATATAATAAGTTTGTTTTGTCTCACAAGTTTAAGGATACTTTTTGCGTTTGACGGTGTGTATACTTGTAAAATCTTTCGATTAAAATTGAAATATTTCAGATAATATATTTTCAGGTTAATGGTCGAAAGTGTTTTTGGATATCATTATACATTGTTTTTGGCTGTTTAAATTGCCGTTTATTGTTTGAATATACAATATATATTCAAATATATTGTTTTTTTATGTTTTAGTTGTAGATATTGATATATATTATTCTTTGTCTAAAACATATGTGTCAACACGGTAATTCAAATTTTGACACCTTAAAAAAAACCACGTTTTAAATATCTAAAGTTTTTATTGATAATAAGTGCGTTTGATACTTTAAATTGAGAGTATAAGGAGTTTTGAAGTTGATGGTCAAAAGTATTGTTGATAAACATTTTGTATTTCATGAAGCTGTAGCCGTAATCGTTATACATTTTGAGTATACGAAACATTTTTCATTTTTTCACTTCTATTGTATGCCTATATATATATACAAAGTTTAAGGTATATACATGATATACACACACAATTCGATCTTTTTAAGGACAAAGCTGTATCTCAACTGAAAAAGGCAGGTTTGTTAAACTTAAACGTACAAGAAGTACAGCTGCACACATTGACCAGATTTCGTTAGACAAAAAACGATGTGAATCACATAGATCTATAAGCAACGTGGAATGGCCTGTCCTAGTAAAATGTGACGTCAATTCCAAGTGCTCCGTAAATTTCAAGCTAACACGCCGACGCCGACATGAGAGTGATATATACAGGAACATAAGCTTTCAATGTACAAGTAAGCCACTAATCATTAAAAATTTCATTGTTTACTAAACTGAGTATCAGATCTGAAAATTGTATGGAGATAGTCAAAAAAAAAAGAGAAGTTATTATGTTCCTTGTGTTGATTATCTAAAATGAGTGACTTATCTTTCCCGTCATCTATTATGCAATGGGATAGACTAGACATATCTTTGCAACATGCAGAAACATTAACCGTCACTTGTTACTATGTATTTGATCCAAGAAATCTCAATATCATCTTAATGCAATTAAAATTTTCAACTACATTCCTTAATTTTGATCTCTTTCAATGAAATATTGAATCACATCCATTTTATCGCTGTCGGTTTCCCGTGAAAATTATACTATTTTTTATAACTGTCCTTTCTATATTAATGTACGTCACATTATATGGAAAAGTTTAAGTTGGTTACAAGATGACTTTGTGCTTGATCTAAAATTTATAACAGCTGGTGGTATGAATCTGACAATGAGCAAAATGAATAAATGTTTACGTTTATATGCATGTAATTTCGTATCCTTTTCTTCCTATATTTGCTCTTAGAATTTTGTTAACGTACATCGCATTAACTACAAACATTTGATTTAAATAATGTTTTGATAAATTTGTTGTTTACATACAATGGAATTTTTTTAACTAAATATTGTATCTTAGGAGAGACAGATCTTTTTTGAACTAACTTGTTTCTAATCCCTTTTTGTGATATTCTAGTATATAAAAATAAAACCAGCAATATATATCAGCAATATCTAGTGTTATCAAAAGAGCCCAAAGTGTTACAAGTTTGTATTTGAAGATTGTACTTATACATCAATATCTTGGAATAAAATTAAAAGGCAAAATTAAACACTGGTAATACATATATTTTTAATAATGCATAATCAAGACGCAACAAACAAGTCAAACGGTTTGAGTATTTCTGATAAATTTTAATTAAGAAATGTGCGTCGAACTTAAAAAAACATTACGAAGTGTTATATTTATGTCCTATGTTTCAACCAAACATTCTCTTTTTTTATTCTCTAATTGTAAGCTGTTTGTCTTCAGTTGTTGATACAACAGTTTCAATCACTTGCCCATCTAATACTGCAGTTCATATCGACGAACAATTTCATAAAACTTATGGTGGTAGTATTTATAGTTCTTTTCAAGATTTCACGTTTTCTGAAAACAATTACAACAATGCTTGCAAAGATTCGCTGATCTGCACCATTGTAACAAGAACAGCATATAAGAAAAACGCAAGCATGAATTGGGTCTGTAAAGGTACGTATAAAACAGATATGATTAATTAATCATGTTACTTTAAAACCCAACTTTTTATGTTAAACTTGCTACAAAATGATCTGCGTTATTTGACAATAGCAACATGATTTGCACATCGTCTAAAATATGACAATTTATAATTTTGTGACTTCACGGTCCTAAGGGTTTGACAAAAAAAAAATTTAATCTATTATATAGCCAGCATCAGTCAGAGATCTAATCAAACGTCATGTACTTTTAGCCTTTTAATGAAAATTGTTCAGATGACTAATCTTCACGCATAAGTTATATAAACATACGCTAAATACAAAAACTTTGTTAAAATATGTTGCAATGGGTATCAACTAGTTTTGGTTTATTGTGATGAGTGCGATATTTGATCTTAAATAATGTTTATTTCATTCATTTTTTAAAATAAATTAAAATGATTCTGAGAGAGGGGTTAAAAAGGCTGTTTCACCCTAAAACAGAGAACAAATATATAACATTGAATAAAAAAAATAAAGAAGCTTCAAATGTAAAACACAATACGAAATTGTAAAATAAAACAAGACTTTATAGGTCCTTTCAGCAACTCATGATTACTGCGTTTTAGATTTGTACGTTTTCTACATTTTCTTTTAAGCAACCATGTCACCTGTTAAAATATTAATTTGCTCATGGTCATGTGACCATCTCAAATAGAGAAAAATTTTGCAAATAAAATATTTATATAAATGATGTTTTTGGTCTAAATGTGGGTTAATAAAGTTTGTACATTATATTTGTTTTTTTTATAAATAACCGAGTAAAAGATGGGCAAAATATACCAGAGGAACAGTTAAACTCATAATCCAAATGCAATTGTTATGTAACAATTCTTTTTATTGGTTAAAAGTTACCGTAAAATCCACAGTTATCAGGCGTAACTAAGCAGAGTCCCGTCATTTTGAATTGATGGTTCAACAAATGTTCGTTTACAACAATATTATCGAAAATAAAAAAACACCTACCTCGAATTCGCCATTTGAATGTAAGTTTATCCGAATTTGAATCGTAGAGGTAACGTATTACCCTCCAGTTTGCAAGTTATAATTTGGATGACGTCACGTTTAGCCATGACGTCTTTGCACATAAATCAGTCAAGAAGTTTCGCGAAATTTGTTTGTATGTCAAATTTAGACATTTTTTCAAGCTTTAACGTATTATTTCTTTTTGTTATGCATTATAAACGGAATAACAGTACTGTAATTGAAGAGTTGCCACATTTAATTTTGATTTGACGGTCTGAAATATCCGTTCCACTGTGACCGCTACGCGTCGCCAGTAAAACTACATTTGCGACCGTCAAATCGACAATTGACGGTGGCAACTCTATAACTAAAGTACTGTTATTCCTTAAATTTGAAATAAACTGACATAGCTAAAAATGAAAAAGACAAAGAGACGAATAATAGTACACAAAAAAACAACATAGAAAACTAAAGACTGAGCAATACGAACCTCACCAAATACTAGGGGTGATTTCAGGAGTTCCGGAAGGGTAAGCAGATCATGCTCCACATGTGTCACCCGTCGTGTAACTCATATTATTACAAACCCGTTAAATAGTCTAGTTAGGTAGGTCACATTCATGAAAACGGAAGGAGTATGTTGAAATTTGGGCAAATTCATCGGTTTAAGACTGAATTCATAATAAAATTTTGAAATTTATGCAATCGGTATTTTTCTATAGATATTCATGATACAATTCAAGTTCTGACAGATTTCTTGAATTACATTATATGAATAATCACATCAACATTAATACATAAATTATTTGTTAACAAAAGACGAGCGCTATATTTCTAGTTAAAAAAAGGAGAATATTCTTTTTTTTTCTATAACGGAAACGGTATCATAAAGGGGACGTAGAGGCTCTGACTTTAAACAATTTTAATTCAAGTTATTTCTAAAACTACATTTAATTTAATAGAAATCTTTGCCTCTTCAAACTTCGAAAAATCAACAGAACAAAATTATATACATAGCGTTAAGTGACAAGAAAAGTGGTTCATTATATGTTAACTGTTAACAAAACTTTGAAATTTTAAACACTTAGGATTTTCTACCTCTAAAATAGACTACTTTAGCTGTATTTGGCAAAACTTTTAGAAATTTTTGGTACCTAATGCTCTTCAACTTCGTACTTTATTTGTTTTTAATAACACTTTTTGATTCGAGCCACACTGATGAGTCTATTGTAGACGAAACGCGTCTGGCGTAAAGATGAAACTTCAATCGTGGTATCTATGATGATTTTATCGACATTTCTGAAAATTCACTGTGAAATTGATTAAAATACATAAAACAAAACATATATGTTACACATTGTCAAAAGTGAAATTCATTTTCAAAATTAATCTGATATTGTTTTATATGCAGCCCAATCAATCACGGTATATATATATAACTCGTCTAAACATCAACCCAACAATGTTAGGTCTGTAAATTTGCTTTCGCAATTTTTTTGTTCTTCCCTCGCCGGGATTCGAACCCATGCTACTGAGATATCGTGACATCAAATCGCCTGCACTGTAGCCGTCCCGCTAGACCACACGACCACCTGGGCTTCACAAAAATAAACCTTTCGGTGGCCGTGTGTTACGTTTCCTCGTCAGTTTGAATCTAGCGGCGTACTACAGGTACATGATATTTTAGGCATGGAGATGTTATTGTTACAGATCAGCTCAATTTGTAGGATCCTTTACTATAGATAATTGAGCTGATCTGTAACAATAACATCTCCATGCCTTATATATCATGTACTGTAGTACACCGCTAGATTAAAACTGACTCATTTTTGTGAAGCCCAGATGGTCGTGTGGTCTAGCGGACGGCTACAGTGCAGGCGATTTGGTGTCACGATATCTCAGTAGCATGGGTTCGAATCCCGGCGAGGGAAGAACAAAAAATTTGCAAAAGCAAATTAACAGATCTAACATTGTTGGGTTGATGTTTAGACGAGTTGTAGATACATAATGTACACATATACAGCCATGTATCACCATCATTGCTGGTGATCCGACGGATAAATCTGTTGTAGAGTTGTCACTGACTCAGACGTACTTATAAATATAATTATTTTCTGTGACTGTGTCTTGCATTATTTGTAGGATCCTTTACTATAGATAATTGAGCTGATCTGTAACAATAACATCTCCATGCCTTATATATCATGCACTGTTAATGCGGTATTTCGTCAACTTCTACATCTGTTTTATTTTTTTAAATTCATTGTTAATTTAGTTGTCAAACCAGTTGGTGACAGAACGACAAAATTTCATGGTAGTTCATTTGGCGTTTATATATTTGCCAAACTAACTTCAAGATTTTTTTGGGTTTAATGTTATTCTTTTTTATGCTTCTGTGCTTATAAATTATTTGCTTCGCAGTGAAATATATCATCCAATCGTGTTTAATTTGTTTAAGTGATTGAATTTGTCAGTTGGTAATAGACTATCGTTTTGAATTTTCCTGGTAGTTCGTTATTCTAGGTATCTTACTTTTTATATTTTGGCGATATTTTATTTCAGGTAGAAATGGAGTACCAGGCCATGATACAGATTTGTATTCCAATGGTTGGTAAATTTACATATTTTTTAAGAATGACTTTTATAATTTGTAGCCAACTTTACCGTTAAAAACACGTTTTGAATTTATTCCTCACAATTTAATTTATCTACCTCTGCCATATTTTTCCTTACGAGTATCTGTTTTGAAATATATAAAAACAGTATATGATATATGACATCATAAAGTTTTAGATATTGTTTGTAGCAACATTGATAATAAAATTACAAAGAAAGAAAGGTTTCAACTCCCTCAGGAAATCTTAACCTTAGTTCTTAATAAAAAGAGAAAAAGAATAACTTAGTAACTAATTTTGCCAATATTACAGAACGTTCAACAACGTAGGCTTAGCTAGCTTTAAATCTGGTTTAAACCACCATTTTCTTCGAAAAATGTCTGTATAAAATTATGAATATAGCAGTTGGTTTTTCCTGGATCCAGTGATCGAAAGTTTGTCTTAGACGTCTTGGTCACCACTTATTGTTTTTTCGGGTTTTACTGCATAATTCAATTCATCTCCTTTGAAATCTGAATGACGAAGACACCCGTTTTGATAAGTACATATCGTTGATTTAGTAATTAGTCAATGACCATGTCAATTTAACTGTGAAATTAACAGTCAAAAGCATCCTTGATGCAAGACCTGACAGCAATCTCAGCTTATACAATGAAAAGCGAGCATTACGAGACAAATCAGCAGTAAATAAACTCCTATCAAATGTCACACAACACACAAAATCGCATTCAAATTCAATATGTCAGTAAGACGGACAAAAGCACTTTTATTAGAAAATATTGTAAAAACAAAATGTCGGTTGTCATATTCCTAATTTGGTACAGTAGTTGTTGTACAATGTAGATTTATATTACGAAGTACCAACTAGCATATGTGAATAGCTACAAAAAAACCCTATTGACATATATTGTCTATCACACACTTCTAAACCCGTTAAATGCAATTTGTTATAGGAATAAAAGGAACATTATTACTTTGAATTTGAACATAACTTTAAGGAAAAAACAATTCCGAAACAAATAGATTAAAAACACTACGTGTATATGGAGATTCCATTAATGACAGTAAAACCACAAAATCACAAATCTCAAAGTAGTAGTGAGTCATATATAGATTTTATTGGTTGTTATAACGTCTTACTTAGTTATATTTAATGTCCCTCTTTGTCGGAAGGGATACATTTTGTTTTACTTATTTATAAAACAAAATTATACGTTCTTATGCAATTATCAAACGAAATAAACCTTTTTTGTTTAACATAATGCAGTAAATGATATTGATATATCTTATATTAGTTATACACTACCTAGTCATTTTGTACCATAATTAATCCATGTATTAGTATGATCTACTGCATGTATACCATAATGAACAACATTTGGAGCAGGATCTACTTTCCCTTCCGGGACACATGAGATCATCTCAGTATTTGTTTTGTTTTGTGTACTATCATTTGTCTATTTGTCTTACTCTTTCTTAACAAAGGCGTTGTCAGTTTATTTTCGATCTATGCGTTTCACTGTCCCTCTGGTGACTTGCGTCCCTCTTGTAAGAGATAAACCTATTGTCTTTTATACCATATTATTTGTTAGTCATTAAAACTTGTATTTCAAGATAAATTTGTGTTTATTTTGTTATAAACACATCTATAAATTAAAGAACACAATAAATATTGTTTATCCATTATTACAGTAGAAGCGCCTCCGTTTCCACATGGTACTTTATTGCAAGAATATACTCCACAGTACTACATTGTAGTATGGTACAATAATGCACACACATTAATGTTTCATTGAAATGGGCGTAGAAAGAAATGGTACGATACAAACTTGTTTCAGAAATTGTACAAAATGTTTATTATACGAAATTAATATAATTGATTAAACGTATTAAATACCTTTATTTTGACCTTAACATTGCTATTATCTCATATGTTCGAATGCATTACATTATCTTTGTAGGTATACCAGATTATGTTTTTATTCTCGGAGGAACAGCCGGAGTGCTAATCATCACTTGTATTATTGTTGGAGCTTTTCTGCTAAGGTATGATTCGAACAGTGTTCTTTGTGAGGCAGAGATTTTGACAAATGACAATAAATAGTTAATCAATGATTTTTTTTAATGTGACGGAGATTACTTTACCCGCAACAATTTGAACATAGCTTCAAATATTTGTTTACTGATGTAAATTTTCCTAATGTAAATATGAAATAGATATACCGGAGTAAGCGTAATGTATAAGTTTGTATGTTAAGTAAGGGCAAAGAGAAAGACGTTTAGTTTTTAAATACGACTTACAAAACATTGTTATCACATCTTATTTTAATCTATTTTTAAAACAAATATTTCAATAAAAAAGACTAATTCAAATAAACTATATGATTTTTATATTTAAATTTTTGACATGGATACATTACGATAACAGCAATACATGAAGTCCGAAAAAGTTTACACTAAACCTATCACAATTTCGTTTATTTTTGTATCTTGTTCAGTTATTTTTGAAATTCGTTTGGCTCTCATCAGAAAAGTGTATATACAAACATACAATGTATTCAAACTGTTTGAAAGTGAAGGAAGAAAAAAAAAGTTTGACTAACTTCTTCTTAGGCATTTTTTAAAACACAATATATTGCACGTAACTAAATGAAAAATACAAATATTTATACATTGCTATGTTTTACTGCAAACCTGCATACACAAAATACCATTTATTTTTCCGCTTGTAGGAAAAACTACGGCAGTGAGTTCCGTAATACACAGATGACGAGCAATGACCAGATAATGCCAACTGTAAATCCAACATATACTCCTACTGGTAGGCCTAGCAAACACGAAAATCACCACCAAGCTAACTTTGTGAATGCTCCTGGAGGCTCCAATCTTTTAACAACACATGCTGTTTATTTTAACAACAGAACAGATGATAAAGCCATTAAATTATGCTCCCTGCAACAACCAGGAATCCAGGCCAACAAACACGAGGCAAATATATATTCACATCTTCGGACCACAACAGATGACTCTGATGAAATGTATGATCATACAGTACGCAATGCTGTCCGTAACACCTGCGATGGAGATTATGGCGTAGCACACATTAGAATAACAGAGGATGACTACAATGTGTCGGGGAACTATCATCATCCACTCACCAACAAGGAAGATCATGTTTACACCTAGCTATCAAACCGTTCATTTGGTATTGTAAACTGAATTACACATATTGATGAAGTACATACATCTGCTGGCTTATTTGATTGTATGAATTGTGTTCTTTGTAAATATTAGATTTGTACTTAAAGCAACAACTGAAAAAAAAATGCCACGAGTATCACCCCATTATAGTATTCTCATTGTATATAATTGTTATGCTTTTAACATTATGAATTATACAAAGGAATAGCCTCTTTTATTTCGATATAGTGTAATCGCTTAGTGAATGTAGGGATTATAAGAACATGAATATGTTTGATAAACCCTAGATAAAATGTACACATCACTCTTCTGCAATGTTTATACATTAGGAAAATGAACCTTAAGTAGGTTTATGTATGTTATAGTCTGCATAAATAATAAGGGGTAAATAATTCATCTCACTAGGTCAATCTAGTAAGCAAGATTGTATTTTGATATGTTGTTCCATGTTATAGCCGTTATATTTTCTGTATGGATAAATGAAATGTTCAAATGTAATCTGCACCAACAAAGGACCTGACATTGTTTTTGTATCTCAATATTCATTTTGTTAATTTGTAAAAGGTATTCTTCAGTATAGTTTAATGATAACATAACGTTGTCAATATTATACTCCGTTCAAAAAAAAAAGAAAGAAAATACATCTAAAAATATAAAAACTCATTATGGTATTAATGGTATGATATTATCAAGAGGAAAACACATTTTTACTACGGAAGATCTTTCAATTTAACAACCAAAGAACCGAACAATATATTGTGTTTGCCATTGTTGATATACCATGGAATATTGACCTAATCGTTATCTTGCCAATTTACTCTGTTTGAATTCAACTAATAGGAATCAGATACCATTAAACTAGTGTTGTCTATATGAAGTCTTGTGTTTTCGAGCATATATCCTGGTTCTAACTCTTTATATAGAAAACAGATAAGTTTTATTTAATATATCTTAGCATAGTAATGATCAATCATACATTAATCATGTTTATATGTTTTTATACTAATTAGCCGTATTTCAAGAGGGATTGAAGCGGTTACAATATTTTGACCGGTTTTGCAGTGTGCATTTTTGTTTAAACGCATTTATAATGTCGCTGTGTCAAATTTGAAAAATTAAAGATCTAAAACTTCATATTGAACTCAAAATAAAAAAAAAACAAAAAGAAAACCATAACATGCACAATAAAGCATTATTTATGAAATAAATTGTTTAATACCGATCAAATATGTATTACATGTCCTTTGATCATTTACCTAGTGACATAAAAAAAATGTATTTTTTAGAAATGTTTACAACATTTAATAATGTACAACTGGCATTATTTTTAGTTGCAATTTATTTTTAGTTAGTAGGATTTTAGTTGTTTGATGTGTGTATATAACTCATTGTAAATATTTTTAATAAATAATTTTATCTGTTTAGATTTTGTTTTTACGATAGCGTTGTTTCAACGACATAAACATATCAGTCGATGATGTGTTTACAAACGAAAAAATATTCATAAGGATCTATGTGACATTGATGACAGTTATAAAAGTCAAACGGTAATGCCGTTGTATAAAATATGGGGATGTGAACTGACTTTTTATGAGTTCAATAGTGTTATGCATTTACATAACATGTATTGCATCCCGTCGAGACTTATATGTTGGCCTTAGAAAATGTCATGCTTCTGTCAGGCTGCTTATGACGATTGGTACACACAATCTGTGAGAAATGTACTGATTGATACTTTCAACTATAAGAGAATGCTTACTAATTTGTTGACTTCGAAACTTCAATTATCCTACAGAAATTGCAAGAATCTAAGATTAGAACTTTGTGTCTTTTGTTTTTTTGTTTAATGATTTAATACTTGAAATTATACATTATTTTAAAACCAATGTTGCTGCACATAACCATACCTGTTTGTTTTTATTTTCGACTGCATTTTCCTCGGAGTTCTGTGTTTTTGTTAATTTACATTATACTGTAGCTCTTTTTGTTGTTTATAAGTTTATTGCATTAATAATGTAAAAACACAAAAAACACAGAACCTTCGAGGAAAATGAAAAATGGAACATCCGTTATCAAATGGCCAAATCAAAAGCTTAAACACATCTAACGAATGGAGAACAGTTATGTTCAATTTACAGTTATATAAATGAAGTTGTAAAAGTAAATTAAACCTGATTTTGTAGCTCAATAAACCTCTCATAGTATACTAGTCGAATAAAACTCCATTATATTGACAATATAAAAAAGAAACCAGAGCATTCTAAGAAATTCTGAAAAGAATGGGAAAAAAGAAAAAAATATTAAAAAAGGAAGGCATGCAAACGATTTAGTTTTTTAATTCCTTTTCCTAAATTTCAACCATAGTCGAGGAGCTTACCACTACTGTTACCTACAAAAATCTTATAAAATGTAGAAAGCACTCTTAAATTTATGTATGAGGATTTATGAAAATTTGTATGAAATGAACAGTTTGATAAATATAAACCTATTGCAACAAACACAAAACAACATTCAAACTATTTCACACAGAAGTAAACATCTTGATTAAGTTGAAATTAAAATTTAGAACTATAAATGTTGGTCACAGAAAACAGAAGTACTTCAAATAGACAGTTAGATGCATACCAACCATTTCAAATAGACAAAACATTTATGCGGCGTTTACTTACAGGCACTTTATGATAACGCCGAGTTAACTTTGTTATAGAGGAAAAAAAATTTCCCTTGACCCAAAAAACCCAACATTTATCAATTAATTTTCTTATGTGTTATCTTTTTGAATAAGCAAGAAATATATGACATGTTCAAGTATATATATATTATTTCACATCAGATTAAAGCAAATGTAAGCTAAATATTCAGGATCATTGTATTTTCCATGTTTCATTTGTAATATAAAAGTGCCTACATGATGAATTTTGTCAACGCTGGACCAAAAGTACCAAAAATATAATATCGTTTTCAGTATAGTCTCTCAAATATGTTTATTCAACGTTATATGGATTGAATTTGTTACTGGATTATTGGATTCGGGCATGACACAAGACTATTTGTGAAACCAGGCCTGTAAAAGAGGGACGAACGATACCAATCGGAACAGTCAAACTCATAAATCTAAAACAAACTGACAACGCCATGGCTAAAAATGAAAAAGACAAACAAACAACAGCACACACAACACAACATAGAAAACTAAAGAATAAACAACACGAACCCCACTAAAAAACTAGGGGTGATCTCAGGTGCTCCGGAAGGGTAAGCAGATCCTGCTCCACATGCGGCACCCGTCGTGTTGCTTATGTGATAACAAATCCGGTAAATAGTCTAATTCGGTAGGTCACATTCAGGAAAGGGAAGGGGATTGTAGTTACGACGTAATGAACATATCCGATATCATTTGTGATACGGTTATTCCATAACGGTCAACCAACTCGTGATGGCGTCCGTAAAATTTACGAAGGGATGATTTCAACTTCACCATTTGGAACTCTTGGTTTAATAGCTTCCTTGTGAGCAGCAACCCTCTATCAAGAAAATCATGATAGGAAATGCAAGCACGGGAATATCGTATCAATTGGGAGATACATACCCCGTATGCAGGTGCTGCTTGAATGTTGCTACTTAGAAATGGAAAGTTCACAATTGGAAAGCTGAAATCATCTCTTTTGTCGTAAAGTTTTGTTTTCAACCGACCCTCATTGTCAATTTTTAGATGTAAGTCAAGATATGAGATAAATTACTCACAAAACTAAAATATTTGATCAAGTTGGATATTAATATTAAACCTGGTTTGATATCATTTGGATTATTGATTATTGATATAAAATTGAGTTAAAATTCAGGTAACTAGCTGATTTATTATCTTAACTTTTACACATGTTATAAAAATAGAAATCAAACTTTTAGACATGATACAATATTGAACCATACTTAAGAAAGGAACATCGTAACTGAATACATGAATGTTGGATGTATAAGTACCAATACACGTCTATTTGCAATTCGAATTAGCACTTCGTAAAACAGTCATATTATCATTATATTATATTATCATTATCCTCACAACTCTGTTTGAGCAGTTCCCCAACTATGCCAATTTTTCAAGTTGAAGCAATTAGAATTGTATACATAATAGGTGGTAATAAATTAGTTTTTAACTAAATAATTCACAACACAGCAGTTAAACTGTGTTAAATTCCATCTCCTCATCATGCTTCCAGTGGAAAAGATAGAGACAAACAAAATTAATATAAACATGTTTAACCATTTTCAATTTTATTCAAGAAAAAAGCTTATTCAGATTTCTTTTTTACGAAAACGTTTCAAAGAGTGTAGTGTATGATTAAAAAATATAACCTTAACATGAATTTGTAACACGATTCAAAGTATAATATTAAATATATGTGACCTGATACATTGTGAAGTCAATTGTTATATATGTTCATTACATTTTTAAAAATAAGGAAATAAATAAAAACAAGTCCGTTTATATCACTCTATCTTTAAAATTTCAAACTTCCTTGTATTTTATTCGGTTATAATTTAGTGAAATCAACTATAAATATGTATTTCCGACCACTTACGATTCATCAAGCTTATGATAAAGATCGACACTAATTGTTAGAATAACAACGTTCTAATTCGCCAGACTTAAACGAACATTAATTATTTATACAATAAAACTCAACACATGTATAAAAAATAGCTCTCCTTGTGAGGGTAGCATACTTTTTATAATAATATAAATCAAACAGTTCGTTTTAAAGTTCATTTAAAGTCGCCTTCATGCAGGCACGTCAGTAGTACGGAGTATGCTACTTAGCGTAAGGTGGAACTTCGAATAATAACATTATAACTTATTTTTAATTGATATCAATCAGCAAGCACGAGAAACACGAGCCAAAAACATAGGTGTTGTTAATCATTAAAACAGATTTGTTTGCAGTCAAATGTCTCAGTATTGTTATTGTTAAGCGATGGTGGGAATACTTATAACAATGATCGGAATTCATAATCCGACGCAATATGTTTTGTATTGTTAGAAAAATTCACTGCGGTTAAATTCATTTATCAAAGACCAATTTGATATGTTCGTTTAAGTCGAAAAACTACATGAACTGATAACGCCATGGTAAAAAAAACGATAAACAGACAACAGTATACAGTATACAACATACAACATAGACAGAAAGTGACTTAGCATCATGAATCCCACTACAATTTTAGGGTGATATCAGGTTCTTCAAAAGGATATTTAGATCACACACTCTTGTTGATCATAAAAGTACAAACCCTATGTTTAGTTTTTGAAATTGTGGACACGACAGTTATAAAAGAGGGACGAAAGATACCAAAGGGAAAGTCAAACTCATAAATCTAAAACAAACTGACAACGCCATGGCTAAAACTGAAAAGGACAAACAAAAGGACAAGCAAACAACAGAACACACGACACAACATAGAAAACTAAAGAATAAACAACACGAACCCCACCAAATAACTAGGGGTGATCTCAGGTGCTCCGGAAGGGTAAGCAGATCCTGCTCCACATGTGGCACCCGTCGTGTTGCTAATGTGATAACAAATCCGGTAAATAGTCTAATTCGGTAGGTCACATTCATGCAAGGGAAGGGGATTGTAGTTACGACGCAAGGAACATATCCGATATCATTTGTGAAACGGTTATTCCATAACGATCAACCAACTCGTGATGGCGTCCGTAAAATTTACGAAGGGATGATTTCAACTTCACCATTTGGAACTCTTGGTTTAATAGCTTCCTTGTGAGCAGCAACCCTCTATCAAGAAAATCATGATAGGAAATGCAAGCACGGGAATATCGTATCAATTGGGAGATATGTACCCCGTATGCAGGTGCTGCTGGAATGTTGCTACTTAGAAATGGAAAGTTCACAATTGGAAAGCTGAAATCATCTCTTTTGTCGTAAAGTTTTGTTTTCAACCGACCCTCATTGTCAATTTCTAGATGTAAGTCAAGATATGAGGCCGACTTAACTGTATCTGTAGTATCCTTTATCTCTAGCTCGATTGGATAGATGTGTTCCACATAGTCACCAAATTTTGAATTATTTAGTGCAAGAACATCATCTATGTAGCGAAAAGTAGAATTAAAGGATATTGCTAATTTCTTATCTTTCTTCCTAAGAAGTTCCTACAAGAAGTCAGTCTCATAATAATAAAGAAACAAGTCGGCAAGTAGAGGGGCACAGTTTGTTCCCATTGGAATGCCGACAGTCTGTTGAAAAACACGTCCTCCGAACGTAACAAATATGTTGTCAATCAAGAAATCAAGCATCTTGATAATATCAGTTTCAGAAAATGTTTTGTTCAAATCAGAGTGATCCTTTACAAAGTAGGATTTATCCCTCCCTAAGACAAGATACTTGTATCTACGTTGGCCATTCTTTTTTACGAAGCAAATCAATACCAACTCTTTCAATTTGTCTTTTAGTTTGGAATGTGGAATACTAGTGTAAAGAGTAGAAAAGCCAAATGTTTTGATACTGTTACAAGATGAAAGAGAGTTAGATTGTATGTACTCTAAAAGATCTTTGGAATTTTTAAGTATCCACATCTGATTCACGCCCCCTCTAGAATAGGCAGTTTCACAATAACTTTGAAGCCCGTCTTTGATTGCTGATAAAACAGATGTTAATAATTTCGAAAGAGGTTTCGTGGAGCACTTGGAAGATCCAGCAATATACCGTTGTTTGTAAGGACACTTATGTAGTTTAGGTATCCAATATAGTGATGGCAGATCCAGTTCTTCATCTTTGGTTGAATTTCCAAAGGAACACAGAACAGACCTATGATTATCCAGGATTTCCTCTTTGGTAAGTGTCGTGAGGGTATATGTTGAGTTTCCAAGTGAATTGTCAATACCTAATTCGTTTATCAAGCAGTTAATGTAATGAGTTTTACACACAAAAACAATGTTGTTTGGGGCTTTATCTGCGGGAACAACAACATATTTGTCATGAAGGTAGGATAGGTGCTTTGCAACATTTGGGTCTTTAAAGATTAACGTAGCATAGGCATTGATAGACCCATTCAGTTTCTTAATTCTAATTTGTATCATCGACCTCACTGCCTTAATCCATTCGGAAAGAGTGTCTACGTCTTCCTTCTCGCGCTTAACCCATTGCCTGGCATAATCCTCAACTGAGTCCATCAAAATTTTAAAGTTGTATTTCAAATTGATGGATTTAGGCTCACGATATTTCGGACCTTTCGATAACACATTTCGTAGAGAAGTGTTATTAACAATGTTGAGGTCACCGGTAACAACGTGGCCAGCAGGATTATATGTGAATTGGGAACTAGCACAAGTGCAATCAGGAGGTTTAGAATAATATATTCATTGCCATTTGTGAAAAAATTACATATTATGAAACTTCAATAGATGATTTCAACTTCATCACTTCATATTCGTTGTTTATATGTTCAGTACTTTCTTTGCCGCCCAAACGATAATTTTAACGATACTGGAGACCCATTGTGGCATCAACAAGTCAATAGAGTATTTATGTCATTGTTTTTACAATTTATTTTTGCTGTCTCCTGGATATTTATCATATTACACGTAAATGTATGTATTGATGGTAATCAATAGTACACATATACATGTACTACAATTGTACATCTCCGGTATGGTAAAACATTTATGTTATAAGCACATGTTGATTTGTATTATATTGAACTGTCAACCTGATCATTGATAAATAAAAATAATTTCCGGCTAGTATGAGTGGTCCTCGTTGAAAAACTAAAACCAGGAAGTTAAACTTCATACGTTGATCTTTTCTAATGATAATAGGGTTTGGAAAATGTTTGTAAAAATTGTCTTATATTTTTTAATATTTTGGATGTGTAAGAGTTCAGAGAAATATTCAACAAAGGGTTCGTAACTTTTTTTATTCTGATTAATCATTAAGAAATAGGAATGACTTAAGAATCCATGGATGCATACGCACATACAAAGTACTTAAAATGTTAGATAGAAGAATAGATAAATTTAATAAAGATGAATACAGTATATATATATGTAGATATAGGAAGATGTTATATGAGTGCCCATGAGACAACTCTCCATCCAATTAACAATTTATAAAAGTAAACCATTATAGGTCAATGTACGGCCTTCAACACTGAGCCTTGGCTCACATCGAACAACAAGCTATAAAGGGCCCCAAAATTACTTGACGTGTAGATGTGTTTAGTTTTAATTTCTTACATCATAGTTGTCAAAAAACATAAAAGATATAAGTAGATGTGATATGAGTAGCAATGAGACAATCTCCATCTCAGTCATAATTTGTAAAATATCAGTAAAAAACACGTAGCATTGTCTCACACCGAGCAGTAAGCTAGGAAGGTACCCAGCAAAAGACTAGTGTAAAACCATTCAAACAGAAAAACCAACGGTCTAATCTATGTTAAAAAAAACCAAGAAACGAGAAACAGTAATGAACCACACCTACAAACGACAACCACTGAATATCAGGTTCCTGACGATTGACGATTGACGCCAGTTTTGGCAGTTTTAAATTTTCGTTTGGTACTTAAAGAAGCAGTACTTGTTATTTTGTACATGATATGTTTTTACAGAATGGCTTATAAAAATTTATCTTATAATTTATCGGATTATATTTTCTAGTAATCCACAGATATTCATTAGACAGCTTTTCATAAGATTTGTATTACAAAACACTAGTGTTCTGGTTATCACATCAATTTGAACGCAATTTATAATTTTGATTTTGCCGAATATGAAATAAAAATGCAACGGTGAAAAAGCGGATTATTCGTCAATAAAAAATGTCCTTATCTATATTATGTAATTCTGACACTTAACGTGTGTCAAGTGTAAGTTAAAACTAGCGAAATATAACTAATGTAGAGAATCATTTCATGTTATCAGTATGTATACTACGATAATTACCGTTTTTTTTTACATATATGTACTATATAAGTTTTTTTTTTCTTCTTTCTGATGACCAGTGTCCATGAATGACGTGAATATATATAGGATTACAAATTCGTCAAACGGCCGTTAGTCATGTTTACATTTTATTACTTTTTCAGTTTTTAATTGATTTTATAATAATACTCCAAACAATGTATTTTCTATTTTTACTAGCTTAAATGAACACACTTTTTTCTGTTTACTGTTTAAGTTAAACTCTGCATATACGTATTCAATACAATTTTAGTTATTGTTCAATTGATAGTTTTATTTGTTTCAAGAAAGGGGTAGTACTGTTTGTAAGCTGTTATTTAGATAAAACAGATTGAGAAAGTTTTCATTTTTTTAAGGTGAAAAATGTGTATCAGTAGAAGGCCAACCTTTTAAACGCACATTTGACCAGCTACAATGTGGAGAAAATAAAAGTGTTTATGTTGAGAGAGTTTGGATTGACAGACAACCCAGCTGTGTGTGCAATAAACCTCACCATATTCAAACGATCAGTTCATCGAATACACAATTTGACATATCTTGTTTCAGTTCATCATATTGTGAGGTGAAATATGATAATTCCCTCAATGACAGAAGCAATAAATATTTGCACATACGCTTTCAATGTAAAGGTATAGAATATATGATTCACAATTTTTAATTCAATCACTAATCACAATAATTCAAATTAGATCTTAGTTGAGTAAATTTGATCAATAATAATTCCTTTGTACATTTAAGGTAAAATTTGAATCGTACCTGTTTTTGATGTTTTTATGGCAATACTAGACAAACATGGCGGCCTTCTCGGTAGCTGTCTTGTTTCACCTATCTTTTCATTTGAATAACTGAATTTGCATCTGCAGGTCACCAGTTGAAATGAGGCGCAAAACACTGAAGGGACATTCAAACACATCAGTCTAACATAAATCGACTACGCCATTTCCTAAGAAAAGAAAAAAAAAAACAAACCCAGACATACAACTGTTACAGTAAAGAAAATAAACACTATAGGTAGAAAATTAAAGTCAAAGACTGATTGACACGAACTCAATCAAAACTGGGGATGATCTTAGGTGCTCTGGAAAGGTAAGCAAACCGTTGCTTCATATGTGGTTCTTGTTGTGTTGCCTGTGTAAGAACAAACCTGTTGATAGTTCTCAGAAGGTATGTCACATTCATCGGAAGGAGTTGTAATTGATCGTAATTACGACAGTTGAACTTAACCGTCTTCATCTTTAAAACTAATATTCTATAGTGGTCAACTCACTCTTAATGTCGTCCATAACATTTTCGAAGTGATTGTTTCCACTTCACTACTATATTATGGTTTGCAAGCCCATTATACATCATCAATGTTTTGCTTTAGCTTTTTCGAAAAAAATGATTTAAAACTGACTGCTTATAGATAATTATTATTTCATTATTTCGCTTTTATAAGTGGTTGAAACAAAACAAAATATACCAATACCTTGTACTTTAACGCCAAGTCTTTTAACAATAGATATCAACAGATATCAGTATATGTTGTATGAGTGCAAATAAGACAAGTCGCATATTGTTAAAATAAACCCCAAAAGGTCAAAACCTGTTTTGAATAGCCGTGTTCTAATTCTTATCAATGTTTTGTCTTGTTATTAATAATGTTGTTATTTTCAAATAGAGTTTTACGTACACAAAAAAATGTTGTGAATGTATCCTGTTACGTCAGTATACATGTAAGAAAAGAACTCGTATTTTAAAAAACTTACTTATTTTTATAGAGAAATAGAATATCAACATACATATATTCAAATACATTTGTAAGGTTTCTTCGTGATATTGGTGGGTTATGTATACCTTGTTGTATTTCTTATTGGTATTTGTGTTGGGTGTTGTTAGACGATTGCAGTTGATTTTGTTTGTAATATACAATTTCTGCTATGTATCACGTTACTGTATCTACACCTTCAAATGGCTAATATAGAAAGAAAATGTTAAACCCGTTTTTATGGGTTTTCGCTAGCAATGACTTATTATATTATTTTTTTTATATGCAACATCAGTAAAATTTGAAAAAAGCACAATGAATTAATGATAACCATCTTTAATTATTTTTGTGAAATTTTAGTTAGAAATATGTTGCTTAATTTAGACGTACTATTTTGTACATTTGTGTTGTGTCCATATTTTTGTGTTGTATTTTTTATAAGCACTTTTTATGGATATTCTATCACATAGATATGTATAACTACTCTGATTCATTCATAAATATGTAATGAAAGCAATACTCTGAGAATATATCTGTAGGTTGTAAAGCAATACATCCTGATAATGGAGAGAACATACTTTGCCCAGCTTTCCATAATATACGAATTGCCGATGTATCGTATGGTGACAGTGATTGTCCTGCTAATAAACCGCCTCGACAGAATATAGAATATTTCAAGGATCAATGCAACGACCGGAATACATGCTATGTTGAAAACAAATACTATTTACCAAGAATAGCTAGCATTTATTTTCAATGCGAAGGTTTGTTTATAGAAACATAAGAGGTGTATTTATGAATATATAATATTGATTTTAGTGCAAAAGGTATCTGTTTATTTACACGGTCATATTTATACGTTGTAGTATAATTGTACACTTCTTTATCTGTATCATTATTCTCATGGAAAAGTGTTTGTATTTAATTGTCTAAGGTAAACCATTTCTAAAAATTAAATTTAAAAGGTAACACATGTCCATACTTAGTTGAACCTCTTTTAATAACACGAATAATGTCACATATTAACTCGATATGAACCATAACAATTGGAACAATATCCCTCATGCGCCTTTGATTGAGGAACACAAAATGAGAAGTGTTATCTACAAATTTTTGTATGATATCGGTGTTCTGTTTTCGATCATTCAGTGAGGCGTTTGAATTGTTAACTATTGCCCATAGGTAGGAAAACAACATATTTTCTATGTAATTAAAATAACTTTTTTCAGATCTAAATGCCACGGCAGATGATGAAATCAGTACGAAATCTCATGGTAAGTTAATTAATAGTATTCAATATTTTTCTAACAAAGTCTTCAGATCTCTGTAGATTTTTTTATGTTTTAGTTTAATTTAATTTGAGGTTTGTTGTTTTACTGCTTCTGTTTTAATGTTATTAAATAATTCTAAATTTATTTAAGATGAAAACCAATTAACCTTACTGAGAATTTAGTTCAAAAACTGTGTATGTCAAGTCTTAAATATTAATCTTCTGCCATAGTAATTAACATAAAAGATATAAGTTCGGCATAACATATCCTGTGGAAAGGTAGTATCCACTGTCTCCACATGTTACATTTTCATTGCGTAAGAATTAGTATGGCGGATAATGCATGCATTGCAAGAGACTTGTAATTATCGCCCAATTTAAGTTCAAGTTGCAATCTAAGTTTTTGTTTGTTACCGGGGTCTGTCTTTTATATCGATTAATTATAATTCAGAATCGGTAAATTACGGTAGTCCTTATGTAAATGTACATATTTAAACTAAAGAATAATATGCCCTTTAAACAATAGGCAATGCATATCATCAAAGATGAAGTGAAATGTAATATCTGTTAACAACGTGTAAATTATTGTTCTTTCAGTTAGAATATCAGAGATCGACTATTATACATCATCAATGTTTTGTTTTAGCTTATTCGAAAAAATGAATTTAAACTGACTGCTTATAGATAATTATTATTTCATTATTTCGCTTTTATAAGTGGTTGAAACAAAAAAAAATATACCAATACCTTGTACTTTAACGCCAAGTCTTTTAACAATAGATATCAAAAGATATCAGTAAATGTGGTATGAGTGCAAATGAGACAAGTCGCATATTGTTAAAATAAACCCCAAAAGGTCAAAACCTGTTTTGAATAGCTGTGTTCTAATTCTTATCAATGTTTTGTCTTGTTATTAATAATGTTGTTATTTTCAAATACAGTTTTACGTACACAAAAAAATGTTGTGAATGTATCCTGTTACGTCAGTATACATGTAAGAAAAGAACTCGTATTTTAAAAAAACTTACTTATTTTTATAGAGAAATAGAATATCAACATACATATATTCAAATACATTTGTAAGGTTTCTTCGTGATATTGGTGTGTTATGTATACCTTGTTGTATTTCTTATTGGTATTTGTGTTGGGTGTCGTTAGACGACTGCAGTTAATTTTGTTTGTAATATACACTTTCTGCTATGTATCACGTTCCTGTATCTACACCTTCAAATGGCTAATATAGAAAGAAAATGTTAAACCCGTTTTTATTGGTTTTCGCTAGCAATGACTTATTATATTATTTTTTAACATGCAACATCAGTAAAATTTGAAAAAAGCACAATGAATTAATGATAACCATCTTTAATTATTTTTGTGAAATTTTAGTTAGAAATATGTTGCTTAATTTAGACGTACTATTTTGTACATTTGTGTTGTGTCCATATTTTTGTTTTGTATTTTTTATAAGCACTTTTATGGATATTCTATCACATAGATATGTATAACTACTCTGATTCATTCATAAATATGTAATGAAAGCAATACTCTGAGAATATATCTGTAGGTTGTAAAGCAATACATCCTGATAATGGAGAGAACATACTTTGCCCAGCTTTCCATAATATACGAATTGCCGATGTATCGTATGGTGACAGTGATTGTCCTGCTAATAAACCGCCTCGACAGAATATAGAATATTTCAAGGATCAATGCAACGACCGGAATGCATGCTATGTTGAAAACAAATACTATTTACCAAGAATAGCTAACATTTATTTTCAATGCGAAGGTTTGTTTATAGAAACATAAGAGGTGTATTTATGAATATATAATATTGATTTTAGTGCAAAAGGTATCTGTTTATTTACACGGTCATATTTATACGCTGTAGTATAATTGTACACTTCTTTATCTGTATCATTATTCTCATGGAAAAGTGTTTGTATTTAATTGTCTAAGGTAAACCATTTCTAAAAATTAAATTTAAAAGGTAACACATGTCCATACTTAGTTGAACCTCTTTTAATAACACGAATAATGTCACATATTAACTCGATATGAACCATAACAATTGGAACAATATCCCTCATGCGCCTCTGATTGAGGAACACAAAACGAGAAGTGTTATCTACAAATTTTTGTATGATATCGGTGTTCTGTTTTCGATCATTCAGTGAGGCGTTTGAATTGTTAACTATTGCCCATAGGTAGGAAAACAACATATTTTCTATGTAATTAAAATAACTTTTTTCAGATCTAAATGCCACGGCAGATGATGAAATCAGTATGAAATCTCATGGTAAGTTAATTGATAGTATTCAATATTTTTCTAACAAAGTCTTCAGATCTCTGTAGATTTTTTTATGTTTTAGTTTAATTTAATTTGAGGTTTGTTGTTTTACTGCCTCTGTTTTAATGTTATTTAATAATTTTAAATTTATTTAAGATGAAAACCAATTAACCTTACTGAAAAAACTTACTTACATACAAAAAAATGTTAGATAGGAAAAAAACTTGTCTGGTAGAACATATACAGTGAAACCTGTCCAAACCGAACACCAACGGGACTTTGCGTTTTGTTCGGTTTTCACAGGTGTTCGGATTATAGAGGTAAACGGAAGTCGACATCAAAATAATTTTGGCACTTAATGACAAGGGATTATAGGTGACACAACAGACGACAATTTATTTTTGTGTTGATTGAGATGTAAATGTAAAAAATATAAGTAGATGAAGATAGACGTATTGCTTCATTTTTGTTCATAAATCAAACGCCACTCCGTCAATCACGCTCGTCGTTTTGAGATGTCCGACATGGATGGATTTTGCTTTCGATAATTATTTTCTCATCCCTTAATTGACTGACCAATTCTGATTCCCAGTTACTGTCAAATGACGATTTCGTAGTTGAATCGAAATCTACATTGTAAACACGAGTTCTTGGACTAAACTGGCTGATTGATACTTCGCCACACGATGAGAGTGAAACAAAAGCAGGGGTCCAGTTTATTCTCGGACTTTATCGTTGCTGAATAGCTAACGGAAGTCTTTGGGAGCACCCGAATCAAATATATAGGGCTTTTAACGGGAATCCGACAATCGAAAGCCATTGACCGTGTTGTGTTGCACGATTTCTTAATCCAGTGGAAAGCTTTAAAACTATTATTTAATTTAACAGTTTAGCTACAAAATGGCAGTTACGATTTTGTGGCCGTAATTATTTATAAGTAACGTGCATTTAATTGATCTGAAAGTTCGTTCCTTGTCATTATCGGCCATGGGGGTAGCTGACCAGTTTAACGTTTCTTAAAAAAAAATCACATTAGACATGGACACAAACATGCTAATAAGTTTGTAATAACAACTCACAAGTTAATTAACCTCAAATACCCTCGGGGATACTCTGTCTTCCTGTGTTTGTTTAATTAAATCATGCAAATAATTAGAAACGCATTTTTGGTTTGGATTGCTATTGATCGATTTTGACAGGTAATTTTTGAAGACAAATTTACTAACGATCCTTCAAAAAGCGTTCGGAATTCGGTGTTGACAGGGTTAGATTAAGGTTAATTGATAGGGAAATTTTTCGGGATTTTGAAAATTGTTCGGTTTAAACTGAAATTCGGTTTTATCAGGGTTCGGTTTACCCAGGTTTCACTGTAGTAAAATCTCTATACCCTTCTCTATACTTGTATTGATCCGCATGTACAAATTCAACAAACTTATAAGTGGTAAATCAGTTAACTGTTTTGTTAGCTTTGCTAGTTATTCTTTTATTCAGTATTGTAATCAAAAGCTATATTCGTCGGATTCAAGATATCAACTGAACATACAACAGACGAAATAGGTAAAAAAGTCAAAATAGGGGTACAGCATTCAACATCATTTCACAATCTTGATCCCAACAAAAACAAAAAAAATCTTTAACTAAGAAGCACAAACAAGCATATATCACATTTAACAACCTCGTTCATTGCTTACTTATTTCAGTATTTTATTGCTGCATATCAAATCGACCCATAAAGGATCGAAGGATTTTAAACACTGGGACCGAATCTTAATTTTAACATTAACTCTGGCGTAGAATCGCGTGTTTGACCTCAGCATGTAAACGTCACCGGGTAGAGATATACAATAATTTTATCGTTCAAAGTATGCAAAAAATAATAGAACAATAACACAATGGAGGGATGTTTAAAATACAGAGACACTTCATATGTATCGAAAAACATAAAACGTCACATGGACAAAGCACACAATTAAAAATGAAAAATAACAAAAACAACACAATGGCGGTTTGATAAGTACAGAACCACGCCAAATGTATATCACCAAAAACAGACCAAAAAGTAAAAGAGATATTGATAAGGACAAATTACAGAACACTTGAACACGTAATTAAGATTAAAAACAGCATCAGTACGAATACTCTATACTTCAAGATCATCATGTATGATTTGTGAAGTTAATACTGAATATTTTTCAACAAGGTTTGGTACCATCCGAGAACATTTTTTAGAAAAAAAGACGAGACGTTCTTTGATATACCCCTAGTTTATCAACCCTCTGCTCAGACACTGCTTTCTCCTCATAATTGTAGTTCACTGGTATTACAATAGAAAAAAAATCAATCAAACACTATCAAATGATTCAGCATTGTATACAGTAGGACAGTATACATTAAACATGTTAAAGAAATTGCAGTGAAACATATACTCGATTTATGTTTTGTCGAATATTTATTATCCGCCACGGACAACAATAGCTATCTTTAATTTGTGACCGTAATTACTATTCTAATCATCATAACAAACATTATTTTCACAAAGTATTTGTTTTCATCCTCATTTAATATTCTTCGTGTCGTCAAATTTTACACTTTTTAAACTGAACTTATGTTTTACAATACTTAAGATACTAAGATAATATAATGCTTGATTTTGCTTTTCATCGACCGTTGTGTTTGATTGTTGATCGCCATTAATCTAGAAGGTATATCCTTATGATACCTTCATAAAATATTTTCGCAAAAGGTTTAAACAACAACAAAAAATATTGTATGATATCAGTGTTCTGTCTTCTTTCTGTCAGGGTTCGTTTGAATTGTTAACAAGTGGCTGTGCAGTGCAATATTACAACTTTTATATGATATTTAATTCATTTCAGTTGACATTGACATACAAGATAATGAAATAAGTACGAAATCTGAAGGTAGGTTTATTGACAACACTGGGCATTTTCCCGCGAAACCTTAAAATATTTTTTGTAGTATTGTTTTTAGTTTGACTTCTGTTGTTTTTCTTCTTATTTTTCTGTATTAATAATTTAAACTCTATTTAAAAACATATCTGATCAAAACATTGTAAGCCTAGCTGACTATTTAGTTCCACTGTCTCCACATGTTACATTTACGTTTACCCTTTGGTTATTTCCATGGACACTTTTTTAAAAAGTGTTCACCCATGGAAATAACTCTAAAGGACCTAATGCGAAGTTTGATGCATATGAAAATTTACTGAAACGGCTGATACCGAGTTTTTTTTATTAATTGGGATCGTAGTAATACGATAAACACCAAATATCTCACTTTTAACAAAATCTTTTATCAGGAGTCGTAATTCCATCGTATAACAAATGGTATCGTTTTCACTACAATTTCACAACATTATTCACATTTTGTATTCCGATGCAAAACTTGGCTGAATTTTTGTCACGAATAGTATCGAAGCGGGTACAAACGAATATCTTCCAATTGATGACATTTCTTTTATGTGCATCTAAAAAACATCAAATGTGTAAACTCAGTTGAATTATTTTGTGATCTTGAACACATTTACATTTTTAAATAAGGAAAGTTAGAGAAAGATATATTTCACTTACATATTTGATTTTAATTTTACTGTTTAAGATATCATTTGCTTGAAATTTAAAGTGTTGTATTTTGAATTTGTACAGCACAAATCGTTTGTTCCATTTTAATATGTACATTAACAAAAGTAACATTACTCGGATAGTTTCTACAATAATATTGTGGTTAAATAGAATAAAAAGTTCAAGAAACTGAAATGGTCAAAAGGGTGTTTTCGGTAAATCATTTGATTTTTTGTTGTTATAATTTGAATATAGTATTAATGACTAGAATTTTAGGGGGTGTGGATAACATTTTACAAAGGCTTCCGTTAAATATTTACAGGGATTTTTATTCAATTGTTAACAGAAACGCGTAACATAATCGAATTCCTTTGCCAGTTTTATATGCCCAGAGGCAAATATAACAGTTATATCGACAGTGCATATGACGGCGTTAATCTTGAAATGTTCAAATGAAATAAAAAAGTTCTTTTCTACTTAAGTAAAGGAAATACAAAACGCAAGCTAGAAAGTTTTTTTTCTAAAACGTTTTGCCTCCTTTCTGATAATAGGGAAGAATGAGAAATATTTTCAGGTTGCTTGTATTGCATGTATTGCTATTCAAGACTTATCAAAAACATGCATATCTTTTGTTTTGTTGTTATGAGGCGCAAATGGAAATGTTGGGTTATGCATGAAACTTTAAACACCGTTTTCCTGTTTAATTTTATTTGATCCTAATAGAATGGTTTGACATACAGAATCATATTTTGTTTCAGATTTGACTTATAATTGAGCACACCCTCATTAGTTACTATATAATAGACTGTAGCATACCTGGAAATTGTACCATGTCATTTCCTCAGACGATTCTATATCCAAGATTTATCAAACGAAAAAGGCACATAATCCATTTACATTTATGCATAAATACTAGAATTACCCCTTAAAACACAAATACATATCCTTTTAATCCCACTACAAGAAAAACGTGCGTATCCAATGACTAAAAACATAAATCTCGATGAATTTAATTCAAGATCTTTTTATATAAATTATTTTACTGTTCATAAATACTGCGTTAAGGGAGTATATGGTCAGCTTTATCTTAAATGTTGCAAAGTAAAACAAATTGTTTAAAATGTTATAATCTGAAGATTTGTTCTTAATATTTAAGGTGTAATTAAGTTATCTTAAGTTACCTACCGGCCTACGCTCCATTATTTCCCAGGAATAAACAGTTATTTGGACGTTCTCTATATCGTATTTTATAATTTGTTATTGCCATTTGATTAGGGACTTTTTTTATTAATGTGGGCTGATAAAAATCATTGGCCATTAAAAAGCATTTGCGGCTCAGTTCACAATTATTGTTCTTGAGTGAAAAATTGAAAACAACGCGTTTAATAATTAAATCTTCTTTCTGTCAGGGTTCGTTTGAATTGTTAAGGTTGCAGTCTTGTAATTGACTGCGCCATAGGCTTACATGCAAAACAGCTGATCTTTGAAAATAATAGAAAATAAAATGCTACATAGAAATGTTTTTTCATGTTCATGTCATGTATATACTAATGTGAAATTGTGATTTAATCGAGAAAAAAAAGTGGGTCTTGCCACGAAGAATAAAAAGTTACGTAACCCTGAAGTCAAAACATTTTTTTTCTACTTTCTGTTTGCTGTTTTTACTGGGCTGCACCACTTCCAGTAAACATGATATCCTTCCACTTTCCTGGATTGATGTCCCCAATAAGATGCAAGATTTTTTTAAATCTATATATATGTTTCAATTCAGCATAAACTTATAATCAAACAGAAAAAATTGAGTCCAGATTTTTTTTAGAAATTTTTTTACTATTTTGTTTCCCTCCATGTTTTGATATGCACCGGAAACTGGAGTTGTAATACAAGACTGGTACCTATAACAATTATGACATGTCTTAACAGAATAAATCATTTACTTAGTTTCATTAAGTAGCCATATTTGAACATAAAAATGCCACTAAAAGAACTGTTTAGTTGTATTAATAATAAAAATAATCTCACTATTAAAGCAGTACCCCTTTCTGAAAACAGGCAAAATTTGGAAATCAGTCATGTCTATCAAATGATCTGTAAATCTCATTCTAGTCTATCTTTGTGAAAACAAAATTATTATTTGGATACTGTGAAGCTAGAAGAGTATTCTTATCTATTATTTCTTTTTCTTCTCTTGATTGAACCACATTCAATAGTTTACCCCTCCCCCTTTTTTCAATGAAATCTACCCAAGTGGGCCTCTTGTTTAAGTCAAATTGAAAAACTACCCAAATCTTTTTCATATTGAAGAATTTGCTATAATACAACTATCTAAAGACAAGAAAGACCATACCTTTCTCTTTTTTTACTATACAGGTCTTTATACATGCCTACTATATCATGGTTTTTTGACTGTACTTGACACCCCATTGCATATAAAATTTGCAATAAAAATCAAGAAAACACAAAATGAATACTTAAGTTGGTGTTTTTGGTAAGAATATTGATTACTTGTAACACCTAATCACAAAAACCCTTGTCATGATGGATAGTTTTAGAAAAATTCTACTTTTTAAACAAATTTTTAACCAAAATATGGAATTTTCAATTAATCATGCAGTGCGGCAGACAGGAAAAGAAGTATAGACTCATGCAAAGTGAACATTTTGTGAAAATCATATTCTACCTAAATGTCAACAATTGAGCCATAAAAATAATAACCCTAAAGAAAAAAATACTTTTGTATGTGGCTGTCCCTTCAACATTGCACTGATTTTCAATAAAACTGTGCAACAGGAATTTTCATCACAAGAAGAAGATTTCATAGTGGAAAAAATCTTTCTATGTTCTTTTTAATTGAAAATCATATATTTAATACCATCAAAATCTAAATTTGCCTCAAACTGTTGTGCTTTATCTCTATAAATACTTCTGAATGGTGTCTAGCATAAAAAGCATAATTATACATAATTTCAGTTTCTTCAGTGTAACTTGATATCACTTGATTTTTTTCTATTAAAAAGTCCTTAAATTATGATGTTTTGTCATTCTGGGCACACAAAAGTCCACATGAGCTACTTTCTTGCAGTGAACATATGCAAAAATTACCCTATGCAGGTTGACGTCTTGTTATTGACTGCTCCATAGGATTACATGCAAAACAGCTGATCTTTGAAAATAAAAAAAATTAAATGCTACATAGAAATTTTTTTCGTGTTCATATCATGTATGTACTAATGTGAAATTGTGATTTTATCGAAAACAAAGTGGGTCTTGCCACGAAGAATAAAAAGTTACGTAACCCTGAAGTCAAAACATTTTTTTTCTACTTTCTGTTTGCTGTTTTTACTGGGCCGCACCACTTCCAGTAAACATGATATCCTTCCACTTTCCTGGATTGATGTCCCCAATAAGATGCAAGATTTTTTTTTAAATCTATATATATATGTTTCAATTCAGCATACACCTATAATCAAACAGAAAAAGTTGAGTCCAGAAAAAATTTAGAAAAACATGGACTATTTTGTTTCCCTCCATGTTTTGACATGCACCGGAAAATGGAGTTGTAATACAAGACTGGTACCTTAACTAGTGGCCGTGCAGTGAAGTCCAAATAACTGTCTATTCCTGCATGGGAAATAATTAGCGTCGGCACTACCGGCCTCCGCTCCATTATTTCCCAGGAATAGACAGTTATTTGGACGTTCTCTATAACGTTTGATTAGGGACTTTCCGTTTTAACTTTTCATTGGAGTTCAGTATTTTGGTGAATTTACTTTTCACTGGTACTTTCAATAGCAAAACTAAATTTAAAACTATAAAATAAATCAGCATTGTATACAGCAGGACAGTTTACATTAAAGAAATAGCAGCAAAACATACAATCGATTTATGTTTTATCAATCTTTAATTTTTATAGATCGAAGTAGTATACCAGATGACTTCACCAGTACAGAATCTCCTGGTACGTTTATGTAATGCATTAAGAGATATATCACGTACCACACTGCACAAAAAGGGGTATGCAAATTTCTAGTAGTTAATTTACTTTGCTTCTCCAGTATCATGGGATATTTTCATTGAGTATCTTTTGATTGATGTTTGCTGATAAAAATCATTGGCCATAATAAAAAGCATTTGCGGCTCAGTTCACAATCATTGTTCTTGAGTGAAAAATAGAAAACAACATGTTTAATAATTTATTGCGTCCGAAGCGCTTTTTTGGATTTACCTTCATCAGGAACGCTCAAAGTCAAACATTAGAAATCCGTAGATGTATAAATATCGAAAATCGTTGAGAGCTATAAGTCAAAAATACTTAAAATAAATAGCCAAATTCATCTAAAGCCAACTTTGCCTGAGGGAGTTGAAACCTTAGTTTCATAATAATTTATAAAATTTATAAACGGCCAATTTTAGTAAAGTTTGTTTAATCATGTCAGTACCCAAGCACTGACTACTTAGCTGATGATACCCTCGGGGACTGATAGTCCATCAGCAGAGGTATCGACCCAGTGATGTAAAAAAATGGAAAACAACACGTTTAATAATTTATTGCGTTCGAAGCACTTTTCTGGATTTACCTTCATAAGGAACGCTCAAAGCCAAACATTAGAAATCCGAAGATGTATAAATACCGAAAATCGTTGAAGAGCTACATGTATATGTCAAAAATACTTAAAATGAATAGCCAAATTCATCTAAAGCCAACTTTGCCTGAGGGAGTTGAAACCTTAGTTTCATGATAATTTCCAAAATTTATAAACGGCCAATTTTAGTAAAGTTTGTTAAATCATGTCAGTACCGAAGCACTGACTATTGAGCTGATGATACCCTCGGGCACTGATAGTCCACCAGCTGAGGTATGGACCCAGTGATGTAAGAAAATGGGAAAAAAATCGTTTAATAATGTATTGCGTCTGTTTATTTTCATTCTAAAATATTGCACTAATTGTGTTTTTTGAAAAAGATCTGACCTGTTTTCAATAAAACATATGTTGTTTCTGTGTAACTGACCTGTCTAACTGGTGTAAAGGTTGCACTAGACACAAACTTTTAAACCAGAGAAACTACGAAATTGCATTAGAAATGGATACACGTTTAATGCAACCATAATACTTGTATAGAGGAAATTCAGTCATAATGGCTGAAATCAAAATAAAGTAGGTATTTGTTCAATCTCTTCAATGGCGTAGTACAATTCATATTAAGCCATACAAATGAAAAATAACTGGAAAGCGTTAGAAAATGCATTAGACATGCTGAAACATAAAATAAAGTATACACACGTGCGAAAATATTTGGAACTACACCATTAAACATGTTGGATGCATGCGAATGAGAACACTATATATAGACAAAAGTTTCTATCACTTTACTATTGACGTGAAATATCGACACTTTTTTTCTATAGGAAATACACATTATGCTACCATTGCTGGTGGAATAGTAGGAGGAGTCTTACTCATCATATGTATTATTGTTGGGGTTGTTCTGTTAAGGTATACTTATAAGTAGTCAAAATTTTGAAAGATATACAGTCCATATAAAGATAATCAATATAAACATAAATTAAAAGTAAGTTGTAAAAAACTTGAAGTGCGACAAATTAAATTTTGAATTCATTGACTTCATATTGGTAAGAATAAACATCTAATAGTGGAATCACCCATTTAACATGTTTACCACTAGTTGTTGTTATATACAAACCATTTATTTTTCTGATGATCAAAAAAATTGGTATAAGCGAACAAAAACTCATATTTTTATGGATTACATTCTTGAAAAGAGAACATGATTGTACTTATCCGATATCATCTGGGAAACGGATACCATAACGGTTAACAAACTGGCGATGACGTCCGTAAAATTAACGAAGGAATTTCAATTTCACCATTTGGAACTCTTGTTTTAATAGCTTCCTCGTGAGCAGCATTAAGGAAATAACGATAGGCAATACAAGCCCGGGAATATCGTATCAATTGGGTGATATAAGTGTAGATTATTTTTGGTTGATTTTTAGCTTTTTTTTTAATTGACATTTTAAGGGGCGTTAACTCTGAAACAGTGCTTTTTTCCTTTTTTGTATTTTTGCAGGAAAAAAACGTATGGTGACCTTATATTTTCTTTTGACATTATCAAAGCATTGTTTAAAAGTTACAAATGTATCTTTCCGCATTTTATTTTATAATTTTATCATTTAGTTTACCTTCTAATCACATAACGATATTTTTTTTGTATAATCCATACAAAATTTGTCATGTTGTCACAACCTGTAGCATGAGAAAATGCGCGGTGATCTATCATTTGTTATATATTTCTGAATATATATCAATATATACTACGTTTTGGCAAAGTATGAACAAATTCTATTATATTAAATTTAGACTCCCATGCCTCCCTGATATTGAATATATTTAAAGATTTGCCAGGATAGATGCGCTCAACATAGTCACCAAATTTTGATTTATAAGAGAATATCAATTAAATGTAATATACAGCGAAAAATAAAGTTTAAGGATGTTTTTTTTCTTTTCTTTCTTCCTACATTTAAAAAAAGGGTACTATTAGTGTCCATGGTAATGCAAATAGTTTGTTTAAAAACACGTTCCCTGAAAGTAAGAAATATGCTGTTAATATATAAATCAAGCATCTTTATGATGTCAGTTCCAGATAATTTTCTATTTGAATCATACTGATTATTTACAAAGTAGGATTTATCCCTCCATAAGACAATATATTTGTATCTACGTTCGCCATATTTTTTTTATGAAACAAAGCAAAACCAACTCTTTCAATTTGTCTTTTAGTTAGGAATGGGGAATGTTTGTGTAAAGGGTAAAAAATTCAAGTGTTTTGAAACTATTGCAAGATGAAAGTGTCTTAGATTGTATGTACGCTAAAATATCTATAGATTTGTTAGTATCCACACCTGATTCATGCCATCTCTAGAATAGGCCGTGTCACATTAACTTTGAAGCCCGACTTTGATTGGTGATAAATGTTAATATTTTAGAAAGAGGTTTCGTAGAGTTCTATGAAGGTTTATTTCAGAATGACTGAGGTTGATTGTAGGATATCAAAATAGCGTAATGAAACATACATGTACAGTAACTATTAATAAACTAAAGCTTTAAGCTGTTTAAAAGTCAATCAGGAAAAATAGAATCAGTGGAAACACTTTAAAACAAGAAAAGACCTTATCATAATAAGGTTACCCTTAACTAAGAAGCTATAAACTTATTTTTTTGTATAATTTTGAAAGATAACTGACAAACAATTTCTACAACAATGATATACAATGATCCCTTTTTGTCCTTCTTGTAGAAGACGCATCTGTACTACATCGGGTAAGGACCAGTTAATGACAAATTTGAATCCCACGTATGATGCTACTCATGGTCAAACAGAACCAGAAACTCACCAACAAGGTCATTTGATGAATTCACCTGACACCTTATACGTTTCAACATCACATGCAGTTAATGTTGACAATACAACAAATGAAGAGTCAAATACGTACTCACATATTCGGAACACTGTGGATGACTCTGACGTCATGTATGACCATACAATACGTCATAATATCCATGACACCTGTGATGGGGATTACGGAATTGCACATAGGAGAATTACAGAGGATGATTATGATGTGTCTGGAAATTATCGCCAATCTCTCAGTAAAGAGGCAGACCCTGTTTACAACTAAATTCAAAGACTTTTCATCACATTTTCAGGGATCAAGACTTTATTTTCTTTTGGATTGATCATTGTTTCACGAATTTAAAAGTCATACATTTGTACACGCATTCAAGTACATGTTTTCCATGTCTGAATCAGTTCGTGTTGTATATTTAAAGTAACAAAGTTTTTTTTCTATGTTATAGTTTAAATTTTTAGTATAATAGTTGTTGAACATTCAGCTAGCTTTACAACTAATTGTAACGTTTGTACTAAGTCAGGAATATGACAGTTGTTTGAATTCGTTGGTAAAGGTTGATATAAAATGTAGTCTAACGTTGGTTTATTGACTAACTCCTTTAATAAATTACCTTGAAGTTATGTTTGTATATCCTTTTTACCTTAGAGTGCGGTATATTTGTAAATACTTTTCTTTCGTTTGCCATCTAACAGGTTTAGGACCGAAGCATAAACAATGAATGTTTATTTCGACACTTACTTTGCTTGTCTTTAAGTATGTCACAGTTTAAGAATGTACCATGGTGTTGAACAGATGTCTTCAAATATTTTGTTCTTTTCCAGACACATCACTGTTGAAAGGCCAAATAAAACGTACTATTTTCAAGGTTCGTAATCTGATATAACTGATTGTGTTTTTTTTTATAAATTTTTATAGGAGGTAAAGATTAGTTTAATTTTTAGCTATGTACATGGATTTACAGCTAATTTTTATGTAGTAAATCATCAGTCATTCACATTCAAATTTTTATTTGATCAACTGGTCAACATGATCAAGCTGACATCATTTTCGTATGATGCTGTAAAAGCTAATGATATCAAGACAGACGAGCGATATCACCATGTAAGTTGTTACGTTTTGTATATTGTATAGTATTCATTGAATATGTTGTAAATAAACTCTTTCAACACTTTTAAATATTTCATTCACTCTTTAAAATGTTGATCAGATTTAAGATTATATACAACGTGTTCTTTTTCGATTTGTATGAGATATTTGTCAAAAAGCATGTAACATAACAACACAGATACCATTAGAACAGGTTTAGATAGTAATGAATATTTAACAACAGTGACGTATTTATACAGTACGGTACACTATAGCTTAGTATCGTACCGGGTACTATATAGATATTGTTGATTAATATAAAAAAAGACGATGTGGTATGCTTGCCAACGGGAAAACTCTCCACAAGTGATAAATATGACTCAGATATTAACAACTATAGGTCACTGTACGACCTTCAACAATGAGCAAACCCATACCGCAAAGTTAGCTATAAAAGGCCGCGGAATGACAATGTAAAACAATTCAAACGAGAAAACTGACGGCCTTCTTTATGTTAGTTAATATTATTAAGTTTGCAGAAGCAGGAAAATATCTCCAATTTCTAATGATCTTTTTATCACTTTTCAATTCACAATACAGATGTATCTATTGTTCACCTATGCCTTCAAACCAACAGTCACAGCAAAATACTTCCTACATTCCTTTATACAGAGTGTACCCAACAATAAAACTTGATACAGATACGTCAATGGAATTAAACTTCATAATTTTATATAATTGTTTGACCAAATTTATTTGTTACAATGCATATCAGAATTATTGAACAATGCTGTTCATAACACAGTTGAATTGATGGTAGTTATGTTGATTATTGAATATATGAATTCATGACAATTAAATCAAGTAAAATGCAGAACATTATTGGATCAGTTTTGTTATAAATAATGGTATTATGAGAGCACATACATTGTATACTTTCTAATACACGGAATGATCCTTATATCTTTTTTCGGAAATTAGTCGACATTTAAAGATAAGGATACTACAGATACAGTTAAGTCGGCCTCATATCTTGACTTACATCTAGAAATTGACAATGAGGGTCGGTTGAAAACCAAACTTTACGACAAAAGAGATGATTTCAGCTTTCCAATTGTGAACTTTCCATTTCTAAGTAGCAAAATTCCATGAATGTGACCTACCGAATTAGACTATTTACCGGATTTGTCACATAAGCAACACGACAGGTGCCACATGTGGAGCAGGATCTGCTTACCCTTCCGGAGCACCTGAGATCACCCCTAGTTTTTTTGGGGGGGAGAGGGTCGTGTTGTTTATTCTTTAGTTTTCTATGTTGTGTTATGTGTGCTGTTTTTTGTTTGTCTTTTTCATTTTTAGCCATGACGTTGTCAATTTGTTTTAGATTTATGAGTTTGACTGTCCCTTTGGTATCTTTCGTCCCTCTTTTTTAATAGTTATGAAACTACTATTACGAAGACTTACAGTTTCTAAAGAAGAAACTTTTAAAGTGTTCTTATTGCTAGTACTTCAGCACAGAATATGTCATTTATTTTTACAAAAAAACATGTTCACCCGATCCTCGGCATTCCTTTATTAATCTCAAAGCACCATAATGTTTAGGTAAATTTAATCGCTAAGCTAATAAGTACTAAGATTAACGTTTCCAAGAATTAAAGAAATTAAAAATATAAGAAAAATTTGGTCAAAACAAACATTAACACCGGTGGTTGACAAATAAAAATCATGAAGACACTAATTATTTCAAAACTGAGCCATCTGATTTCAACATTACAAGCACCATGCAAAAACACTTTTAAACAACTAAATGCTAGCATTTATTTAGGAAATCAAACCTGACAAGAGAAAAAGAGAAATATTAAGTTTTCAACATCAATAAGGAGGGCTGAAAATGATAAATATCAACAAATATATGAAATGACTGAAACCTTTTGTTGAAAAACAACCCAAAACTAAATTAGCTATAAGAAAGTACTGAAAAAATAAGTATTGAAAACTTAGTATAGTAAGGCCCAACAGAAAAGATGTAAAAACCTTATTGGGGAAGAGGTCTTCAAAGCTTGACCAGATTTAGAAAACAAATTGTTACGGCCAGAAATCTCCTTTAAATTGTAGCCAACAAAAGACACAAATCAATAATAAAATTTAACAATATTTATTATACAAAAGTTTACAAGAAGTATTACACAAATATTACTGTCAACTTAACTGTCAAAATATGATTCCAATCTTTTATCTTTATCTGTATCCGGATATCTTTCGGAATCCAATCTGAATATTACGGTCACAATCCAGTATGATGTTGTGTGTAGAATAAAAGTGTCAATCCAAAGGCTATGAATATTAATGTCTATCGATGTCTAAGTCCAAGAGTAAGTCCTAGAGTGAGTTTAACTTTAGTGTCTGTATATATATATATTTGTCATGGAAGATTCTAGAACAGTCTATAATGGAACATCCTAGAAAGTTACAACAGAAGTTTCTAGTAAAATGTAGAAGTTTATATAATGCATCTTTTATTAGGATCATTCTGGAAAGTTCCAATCATTCTGTAATTATTCCAGAGATTTCTACACTGCACAATTCTAAAATTATTCTGTAAACAACTATCAGGCCACACACTACAAATCAGGCCAACATAAATAAATACAATAATTACAGTATCATAACACCTCCCCCCTTAAAAGAAGTTTTAGTGTAACAAAACCTTATCATGAATAAAATGAACAAAAATACATAGTATATACAAAGTGTTTTAATAAGCTCTAGATAAAGCATCTGCTATTACATTATCTTTATCCTTAATATGTTTTACAATTACATCATATTCCTGTAACAATAAACTCCACCTAGTCAACTTCTGATTCTTGTTTCTCATTTTATGTATGAAGGTGAGAGGATTATGATCAGTACAAACAAGAATAGGATATACAGTGGGATTCAAATATACATCAAAATGTTGAAGTGCTGACAACATTGTAAAACACTCTTTTTCAATAGTTGAATAATTTTTCTGATGTTTATCTAATTTCTTGGGAAAATATGATATAGGTTTCTCAACATTATCATCTGTCTCTTGGTATAAAACAGCTCCAATTCCTACATCGCTTGAATCAACGACAAGTTTAAATTGTTTTTCAAAGTCTGGAGTAATCAGAACCGGACTATTAATTAAAAGTGATTTGCTATTTTCAAAAGCGTTTTGACAATTTTCACTCCAGATAAATTTAGAATCTTTTCGTAAAAGATGAGTCAATGGTTGAACCACAGTAGCAAAATTTGAACAAAATTTTCTGTAAAATCCAATCATGCCTAAATATCTCATAAGTTGTTTTCTATTTGTAGGAGGAGGAAATTTGGAAATAGCTTCCACTTTAGCCATAATAGGTTTCACTTGACCTTGGCCAACTGTATGCCCTAAATAATCAACAGTGGCCTGACAAAATTCACTTTTACCAAGATTAACAGTCAAATTTGATTGTGACAATCTATCAAAAGTATCATACAAATGTGTTAAATGCTGTTCCCAGCTATCACTACATACAATTAGATCATCAATATAAGCATAACAACAGTTTAAATCTTTTATAACATTATTGATCATTCTTTGAAATATAGCTGGTGCACTTTTCATGCCAAACGGCATTACAGTATATTGAAATAAACCATCTGGTGTAACAAAAGCTGATATTTCACGAGCTCTCTGTGTCAATGAAACTTGCCAATAACCTTTCAACAAATCAAATTTGCTGACAAATTTTGCTTGACCAATGTTGTCAATACAATCGTCTATCCTTGGAATCGGATAGGAATCAGATTTTGAGACTGAATTTCCTTTTCTGAAATCAGTCACGAAACCAAAGGTTTTATCTGGTTTTGGCACAAGGAGACAAGGAGAGCTCCATTCACTGTTACTCGGCTCAATAATATCATTGGCAAGCATATATTCAATTTCTTTTCTCATAGCTTCAAGTTTGAGTGGATTAAGCCGGTAAGGATGTTGCTTAATTGGAGAAGAATCTCCTACATCAACATCATGACAAACAGCAGTGGTTTTGTTCGGCACATCTGGAAAAAGATTTTTAAAAGAAAATACCAAAGTTTTTATTTCTTCTCTACGATCAAAAGACAGATGTGCAAGTTTTGAGTCTAAATTTGACAAAATTGCTGAATTTTTCAATCTAACCGTCTCTTCCATAGTTTTAGAACTAAAAGGTGGTTCAATTACATCTGGTTTGTCATGATTGTTCTCAAATTTAACCATGCCTAAAGTGGCAACTGGTTTACTCTCACATTCATTAGTACGCTCAAAGTATGGTTTTAACATATTAATATGACACACTCTATTTTGTTTGCGCCGACCTGGAGTTTTTACAATATAATTCAAATCATTGATTTTACTCTCTATTGTATAAGGACCACAATATTTAGCCTGTAAAGGATGTCCAGGAACTGGCAAAAATACAAGTACCCTATCACCAGGCTCAAAAACTCTGTTCCTGGCATCTTTATCATACCATATTTTAATCTTGTTCTGTACAGTTTTTAAGTTTTTCTGAGCAATTTGACAAGCAGTATACAATTTTTCTTTAAACCTAGATACATAGTCTAAAAGATTCAGGTCAGTATGTTCAGTTAGCCACTTTTCCTTAATCAATTTTAACGGTCCCCTTACAGTATGACCAAATACCAACTCAAAGGGACTAAATCCAAGGGATTCTTGAACAGCCTCTCGAACTGCAAAAAGTAGAAAGTGAACTTCATCATCCCAGTCTCTGTCAAATTGAAGACAAAAAGTTCTAAGCATGTTCTTCAATGTTTGATGAAAACGTTCTAAGGCACCTTGAGATTCTGGATGGTACGCACTTGATCTATACTGAGCAATCCCTAACTGGTACACGACTTGCTGAAATAGACCTGACATGAAATTTGATCCCTGGTCGGACTGTATAGACTTAGGAAGTCCTACTGACGTGAACAATTTGATAAGAGCTTTGACAATAGTACGTGTCTTGATATTTCTTAGCGGAATAGACTCAGAAAAGCGTGTGGATGTACACATGATTGTCAATAAATACGCATTTCCAGTTTTGGTCTTTGGTAAAGGTCCAACGCAGTCAATTAGAACTCTGCTGAAAGGTTCGTCAAAGGCTGGAATAAGCAGAAGTGGTGCTAGTGGTATTTTCTGGTTAGGCTTACCAACAACCTGGCATATATGGCATGATTTACAGTATTCTGCAACATTATTTCTAAGTCTTGGCCAGTAGAAATTCTGTTTACAACGATGTGTGAATAAGACAGACATACTAATTAAAATAGTCAAAATAAGGATACAGCAGTCATCACTGTGTTACAATTTTTAAAGAAACAATTTTACGAAAAACACAAAAGCATCTTTTAAACATTGCTTCGCGTGTCTGACGTCAGAAATTGTATACGTCACATAGGAAGAAATTTTGTTGTTCAATGTTTATACAAAACAATTTTATAATTTCACATGGGGAATGTTGGCATACAGGGTCAAAAATCAAAAGTATGTTATAATTAATACTAGAAATAGACCGATATTTAAAATTGTCTAGAAGTTCGTTATAATTTCTAAGAATCCACAAATGATAAATACCACTACGAGATTAAAATAGTTTTGTTGTTTGTCGTTTAACGTATTTTCTAATTTTTAATAGACCTGTAACATAATGACATAAATTAGAACAGTAGCATAATAACGGGATTAAACGTATGTTGAACATGCCGTAAAATAGCAGATATGTAAATAACCAAACACAAATAATTATTCCATACATCTATAGAATTTTGCAGGGCTGAAAAACTATCTTAAAGAAAATCTGATACTAGAAAAGAATATTTATTTTTAAAACAAAGCCTCTTCACATTGCCAACCTCTACTGGGACCCCTGGCGTCCATTGCTAGATTAATGTACACTTACACAACATAGCATTACCCTATACACTGTTACTGTGTAAAATGTTTACGTTTGTTTCTCTCTCTGGTTTTTCCCATCACATATGACAGGCGAAAAAAAAACGGTTTACAATTATCACATACATGTTCTTCCGTGTAGGATTAGAAGTGTTATATAAATGTCAGTCATTCGCCTATCAGTTGTTTTTTTTATGACAAATGCAAAAAGAGATAATGGTAGATCGTGATATAATATAAATCAAATTTTAAAATGCGTTCAATTATATTATTCAGTTTTACAATATTTGGAATAACCAATTGTTTCGACAGATATTCCCCTAATGGTTCGTATATCTTACCTGTACATGAGTGGACAAATTATCATTAGTCTTTACAAGTATACGTTTTTTTATGCTTTACTAACGTTGTCGGTTATAACTTTCTTTTTCCATTGCATTACAACCAGGCTATATTTAAACACTGTATGATGGCTTTTATTTATACTGTGGTTAGTTAACTGTTAAACTTCTGTTTTCTTAGTGTAAACCGCAGTTCTTTTAACACTTATTTGCATTTATGTTTATGTTTATAAAAATTCCAAATATAGTAAGTTACGTCTTTAGTCAAAGGTGAAATGACTGCTCTAATCAATAACTGCGATTAACTGTGTGGATAACTCGGCGGAAAAAAAACAGAAATGATTTGAAGCTATAAGCTTATGAAACAATAATCGGTTCCATTAATATTTGGTCATTTTTTATTCGTAAAAATGGTAAAATTTTTATACAATAATTGCTTAATGAAGACTGGGCGCAACCGTTTTGTAAAACTTTGTTCTCCAGGGAAAAGAAAGACACATTTTAAGTCAATATTTATTCATAAGCATAGGGAAGTCAAACAGGTGTCTGCTCTATGGTCGGGTTGTTGTCTCTTTGACACATTGCCCATTTCTTTTCTCAATTTTATTTTTTAGTCAATAGCCAATGTTTTGAATTATTTATCTAAATGAATTTAATTCCTGAATCGACCATTAAACTTAATACAGACGCGTTGCACAGATAAACCGAATCTATATATGCAGGTACTTATAGTTTAAGAATATGATGTATTCATGTAAGCATTTGTATGCAACTTTTACTCGTTGAACATGTTGAACTATAACTACAAATTTAAAAAATCAAGGCATTTATTTTCCTAAACAATCAACAGAACTGTAGTTTAGTTATAAATATGAATTAATTACAACACAGCAGGATTAAACAATGGTATAAAGAGCACATATCGCAGAAATGTTTGTCTAAAATTTATCATACAGAATCATTAAATTTCAATTTCTAGATTTGTTTCTAAAAAATTGTTGACTTTTACATATATTTCTATTTCAATGGTTTAGAATAATGATGATTATATTTGATTTGTTGTCATTTCAGAAAAATGTGTACCTATTGCCAATAACACATCTGGTAGAATTTGTTGTAAACCTGGTAAACACATTCATATTGAACAGGTTTGGTTAGATAGAGAACCTTGTCCGATCCGGCTTACAACAAATAGTACTGAAGTAACAAAAATTTCCATTATATCATGTCAGAATATTTCAAACTGTACAGTGCCGTTCCAATGGTTTGGAAAAATATACTTGTATGTCAACATCCGGTTTCGATGTTTAGGTATGTGATATTTAAGTTTCTGTTGACAACGTATTTGGTATATTTTAACTGCACCCAGTGTTAAACACTAAAATCCTTTTTCAATAAGTCAGTTTTTGCTATCTACAGTATATGTGTAAAAAAAAACTGCAGTCATTTAACTACAAGTAGTACTGGTCGTAAAGTGCTGACTGCCTTTTTCTTTCTTGTAGATTGTTTATCAATTACTTATGGCAGACGAATGCAAATCCTTTGTCCACGGAATGAAATAATAAAAATACTTGATGTGTGGGAGAACTCGATACATGCATGTCCAGCATACAACAACACTCAACAAAGCAATACAAGCTATGTACATTACAATTGTGATGGAAAACACTCCTGCACCATTCCTACACATTATGGGTATGGGATACTTAGTGTTTATTTTTACTGTCGAGGTTAGTTTATTTTAATGTTTAAACCTACATATGTACCTTTCAGGTAGCAGGAGGGATAAAACACTCGTTTACAAAACAGGAAATAATGCAATTTGATAGGTTAATTTCTTTAACCTTGCCGATGTACAAATAGTAAGAAATATTTCTATGTCTTTTCTCGCTTAACTCACAAATTTGACACATAATTGACCAGTGTGTGAATGTTTACACTAAACCAAATATTACTACGTTTCTTGTAAAGTTGTCCATAACACGCTTTGTACTTTTTGTATGGAGTCGCACATGTCTTTTTAAAAGACAAACAGACAAATTGCCTAAAAAAATTCACGAAAGCAAATCCCAAAATACTTGATATCCAATTTCAAAACTAACAGCAAATTAAAATATATATATATATATACCAAAAGGAATTCTTCTCTGAGCAACCATACATAAGTTCATCTTAAAATCTAAAAAACACAACAACAATTTAACAAGAAGCCGCTTCAAAATAATCTGAACATCTATTTTCGATAGCAAAATAATCCATCTCAGAAGTGTGCAATAAAAAAACAAAGGATCTAAATCAGTTCTGAAATTTAATTATTTACTAAGAGTTGTGTTGATCAATCATCAGACGTTTCATCAAATTATCCATTTAATTCAAAAGATTCTCTATTTAAACGTATCAGACATTCATTTGTTATTTGATTTTGCCATGTCATTATGGACTTCCCAAATTGATTTTCCTCTGGTTAAGTATTTTTGTGATTTTACTTTCATACAGTTTCAGAAGCAAATGCATTGACAGATCAAGAAAAGAAACCTTTTCCCGGTATATATGTTATGTTATAAACAACATTATTACTTACTTCCATATTTCGCAACAACATTTAGATATCAATTTCAGACGTTAACTGATGTCGTTGTTGGACAAAGCACAACAATGTAAACACAGTATATTCAATTCTCAAATCTATACTTTTACATCACATTATACTAGATAAAACAATGATACAACAATTTATTATTGTTCTATTTCACAAAACAATCAATTACAAATCTCGGGAAAACAAATCAAATCACCCATAGCCACACTATATTCGTGGACAAGTTTAGCATGTCTTGTCATGCATGAATGAACAGCCGCACAAATCCATATTTCGTCAACATGAAATCATCGACACGATCGATATGTAAGCAAATATTTAAATACCTAGTACATTTGTAGTAGTGATACATACATATGGTATCTGTCCACCTAATGTTTTGACCGTAAAACATATATAATGTCGATTTCGTTTCTTATTCTGCAAAAACATTTATAAAACCAGTTTTGTATAATGAGATCGCAAGTATATATGTTAATAAAATCTTTATAATATAATTATGCACGAGCAAGATTATCAAGGGCATATGTATATATTAATATCATAATAATCATTAGTTACTGCCGATGAAAGAAAATTTGGCAATTGGAAGGTTGAAATTGTCATGATGTCAAATATTCTAGTCAATAGTTGTTCGTCTGTGTCGATAAAATCATCAAGATATGAAATAGACCCTCTGTTGTTAGTATTCGCAAGGTAACTGTTCTATATCACGAGTCAAAACTAATATTAATGTGGAGAAAACAACAATCATGAACACGGATCATAAACTGTTTATAGATACTAAAACAATCGAGGTGATAATGAATTATTCAAGTACACAACTACTCTGTCGAAACAAAATAGGATTGTTATCTGATATCCACATGCATTTGACAGAATTGCTTGTTTCAGACTTAAGTTATTTACTTTCAAGATAACATGTTTACCTAACTTACACAAACATAATCAAGAGAGTCTGCAACAAGGAATAAGTGATATAATAATCAAATCTTCATTCATATAACAGGTGGTGCTGTAGCAGCTGGGGTTGCAGGATGCATCATTATATTATTTGTCACGTTTGGAGTTCTGCTATACAGGTATTATTACAAGTCCTGTATATTCAACAATATTATGATATAATATCAATGGTAATTTCATAGTTTAAAAGACCTGTTTATTGGCTCCTCTAACGAATCATCTGTAAACTAAAAATGCAACCATCAAATCACGAATTGATGCAGTCGGAGCTTGAAATACAATACCGTTATCCCCAGATTATAGACCACCGTTTTTGTCCGTAAATATGAATGTTCATGATCAACAAATTCGTCCTCAAGTCATCTGCAGTATTCAGATGAAACAAACTCAAATATCACAATAAATAATTGATTTTCTTATGAAATATGAAAAATCTTCTGTACTATTTCAATGTTTAACAAAAATTAACCTTTAGTAAACATATGTTCCTGGGAGCATAACAGTTCATGATATGACTAACTTGAAAAAAGACTATTGATAAACTATTTACTCTTATACATTCATCAATGACTCTTCAAAATTAAACAAAAACTACATTTAACTACTGTTTCACTAGCCTGACAACATTGAGGGTGTGAGTTCATATTCTGCACAGGAGAGGTGTAGTTGACTATAATATTTATTGACTGACATTTAAGTTTTTTCTACCACTAGGGCTTCCTCTACCGATAAGAACTGACACTGAAGTGTTAAAAAGGGGGTTTAACATCTACCAATAAATTTTGAGGTATTTTTTAGTTTTGTGTATGCGCCTTAATGTGATATTTTAGTGTTGTACACACTGATAATTGATTTTTTGGAGTTGATTATCCATTGTATACATTTGTTTATTTTTGACGACTAGGCGCAAAATTCTAAATGTGATTTGTGTTCAGAATTTAGTTTGATGCTACATTAATATTTCAATGATGTTAGCTACATGTAGTATACACAATTATTACTGATTTTTGTATGAGGTCTTACATCACATTTGTAAATTGGATTACATTATTTTAATGCAGAAGAAAACACATTGATTGTCTACAAAGTAAAGGAAAAGTGCCAAACTCAACATATGAAGCCACCACGATTAGAGAAACAAACGATAGACAATATACAAACATTAAACTTTCACCAGATACAAAACATGATAAATCAGAAGATGGACAATCAGTGAGCACTACAAGACATACGTATGCGAATGCTGGCCATATAATGCAAGAATATGCAAAAGGAAAATATTCTTTTAGTTAATAGTTGACTACAAACAATAGCTGAAAGTTGAAATCAATTTAGAATACATGTTGAAATTGTTAGTGTTACTGTTTCAAATTTAGTTGTTTGATGAACATAAATGAAACAAAAATTGTTCCGTTAATGATTCGCTTTGACGAAAAGCAAATTTATTTCTGTTCACCACGGATCTATACTATTACTATATACTTGCACCGACGAGAAATAAAAAAAACTACAAACTCGCACAACTAAATCAATGTTTTAAATCATGAGATAATTTTAGATTTCTTTTCTTAGTTATATCCTCCGTTAGAGACATAACTTGACTCCAAAATTTCGAAACTTTCAATACTGAGAAATGTTCTAATCATCAGTGATCTATGTTGTTTCCTAATTGTCAACGTCATTCCACTGTTCTAGGAAAATGCTGTGTGAACATTCAAAATCCTATTGATGCAGAAATTACAAACTAATCAAAATATCAACATTATGCATCAGTGCATAATTTTAAAAACAGATTTTGAGAAACACGAACGCTAGCTGTGTACATGTATCAATCATTTCTATAATAGTCTATATACGAATGTATATCGAAATGATATATCTAAGTCAAAGACATGATGGTTGATAAGCTGCTGTTTGTATAACGTCAGACATTAAAAATACCTTCAAACTTTGTATAAACTGTATACATTCGTGAAAACTTGGTGTTCACCGTGAAAATACGGAGTATAACACGAACTCAAATTGTCGACAGCATAATAAATGGTTGCTCTGTTCATAAATATCGCTGTACAGGTTCAAAACGTTACTTTGCTGAATAATGTGAATTTGTATCAATGGTTGATAATATGTTGATGATATGTTCTCAGATAGTTCAATTTTGTGCGGTCATATATATGATATAGTTTATGTTTGTAGTATGATTATAGAATAGTCCATAGTTGTATAAATAGTAAAATGTTCAATATTATTAGAGAAATGTCAGCTATCATTTTCTATAATTATACGGAACAACAGAAAAAATGAACTGCTACAATAAAAAAATTAACAAACATAGAAAACAACTGACATATTCTTGACTAGGTACAGGACATTTTAGGAAACTAAAATGGTGTTTTGAATCTGGTTTTACACCACTGGGTCTATGCCATTGCTGGTGGACGTTTAGTACCCAAGGGTATCACCAGCCCAGTAGTCAACACTTCGGTGTTGACATGAATATCAATAATGTGGTCATTTTTAAAAATTTCCTGTTTACAAAACTTTGAATTTTGCGAAAGACTAAGGATGTTCTTATCCCAGGCATAGATTATCTTGGCCGTATTTGGCACAACTTTTTGGAATTTTGAATCCTCAATGCTCTTCAACTTTCTATTTGTTTGGCTTTATAAATATTTTGATATGAGCGTCACTGAAAATTCTTTTGTAGACGAAACGCGCGTCTGGCGTATTAAATTATAATCCTGGTATCTTTGATAACTATTTACATCACTGGGTCAATGCCACTGCTGGTGTACGTTTCGTCCCCGAGGGTATCACCAGCCCAGTAGTCAACACTTTGGTGTTGACATGAATATCAATAATGTGGTCATGTTTATAAATTTCCTGTTTACAAAACTTTGAATTTTTGATAAACTAAGGATTTTCTTATCCCAGCCATAGATTACCTTGGCCGTATTTGGCACAACTTTTTGGAATTTTGAATCCTCAATGCTCTTCAACTTTCTATTTGTTTGACTTTATAAATATTTTGATATGAGCGTCACTGAAAATTCTTTTGTAGACGAAACGCGCGTCTGGCGTATTAAATTATAATCCTGGTATCTTTGATAACTATTTACATCACTGGGTCAATGCCACTGCTGGTGTACGTTTCGTCCCCGAGGGTATCACCAGCCCAGTAGTCAACACTTTGGTGTTGACATGCTTTGGTGTTGACATGATTATCAATAACCTGGTCATTTTTATAAATTTCCTGTTTACAAACTTTGAATTTTTCGAAAACTAAGGATGCTCTCATCCCAGGCATAGATTACCTTAGCCGTATTTGGCACAACTTTTTAGAATTTTGGATACTCAATGCTCTTCTCATTTCTATTTGTTGGGCTTTATAAATATTTTGATATGAGCTTCACTAATGAGTCTTATGTAGACGAAACGCGCATCTGGCATACTAAATTATTACCTTGTACCTTTGATAACTATTTTCACCAGTGGGCCGATGCCATTGCTGGTTGACGTTTCGTCCCCGAGGGTATCACCAGCCCAGTAGTCAACACTTCGGTGTTGACATGAATATCAATAATGTGGTCATTTAAAAAAATTTCCTGTTTACAAAACTTTGAATTTCTCGAAAAACTAAGGATTTTTTTTATCCCAGGCATAGATTACTTTAGCCGTATTTGGCACAATTTTTTGAAATATTGGATTCTCAATGCTCTTCAACTTTCTTTTTGTTTAACTTTATAAATATTTTGATAGTTGCGTCACTGATGAGGCTCCTGTAGACGAAACGCGCGTCTGGCGTATTAAATTATAATCCTGGTACCTTTGATAACTATTTATGCAAGTTAAACATCCGGAGTATATAGCAATGTGAAAAATACTGCTAATCGAACAACTTTATGTGACACATTTGGGCAAGAACATTCTAGACAGAGAAACATATACTACAAACTAGAATTATACATTACAACATGTAAACCACAGAATAGTAACAGACACCCCAACAAAATATACGGCAGTAAACTAGTACACAACAATACAATTTAAATCTGCATGTCACATACATGTATAAAACAGTGATGTATTTTTGTGACGTTTATTTTATAAAAGGTAAAAAGTAAGACAAACAAAAAATGAACTCAGAAGAAAATTCAAAACGGAAAGCCCCTTAACAAACTGCAAAGTCAAAAGTTCAAACTCATCAAGCAAATTGACAACAACTGTCATTTTACTGATGACAGTGGTGGATAAAACCTGGTTTTATAGCTGGCTAAACCTCTCACGTGCATGGCAGCTTCTTAACATTCCTTCAAGTTGGCACAACTGTGTAAACAAAACAAACAAAAATAGCACATATATGGGTGCAGCAGTCAACATTGTGTTATAATCTTAATCACAATGAAAACTCATATATATGCCAAGATACAAACACAAAAAAAGCATATAGTCAAAGCAAATACGCTAATAGAACAAGACAAGACAACAATGTCGAATTTTCTTCTTAACAAACACCGTAAAAACAAATAAATTATGTGCATGAAATTGCTTTAAATAGAAATGTGTATAAAACAACTTGTTGATTAAATATCTTAAACTTTATCATAAATAAAGAAAAAAGAAATAAAATGCAAGCCACAAACAATAAGGCATAGATAAATATCCAGCCAAGTTTACAAAAACATCACAGCGTGATACAATAATGTTTGCTGTGAAAATGACGAGACACAGAGAAATGCAGATTCACACTCGACAAACCAGTCATATTCTTGCATAATACACGTTTGATATATATATGTTTATTATCCTCCTTAAGGAGAGTATGCATATACATGAACATAAATACAAATGTGGTATAATACAGAGTGTTAATAATAAGAATTTAAATAACGATTTGAATAAAATAAAAGAATAAATAAATATTTATATTAATGAATAATTAAATAGATCATTGAATAAATAGAATAGATAAGTAAATGTTCAGATGAATCGAAAAATGTCTTTTAAGATTTTTCAGTTGTAATAAATATCAAGTTAACTGTCATATTCTTTACATAACCTATAAATAAACTTAACACATGAGTGGGTGAAACTGTCTGCATCGGATTTTTCAAGAATGAAACATTTGTCACTATTACATGATAGTAGAGTTAGTGTTAAGTATATGTCTTCCATAGCATGGAGCGTTGCGCTAAATTCAATTGGTCCAATATTAATCAGATCTATCCAAAACAAGTCTCTTGTAGGCGCTACACTACAACATTGTATTAAAATGTGCACAATTGCGTTGACATAGAAAAAACCACATTTATGACATAACAGTAATTCAGCATCAGCTTCGCTTGGTCTAACCAGGGCGCACAGAGATATGATAAATTTTGCTTGAAAGTTCAAAGATGGATACTGGCGCAAGATGGTCCAAGCACGATGTGGTTCAATAGAGTTATGAATATGCTTAAAATCTGCAAAGTCATTGTCACTATCTAGGCGTTGTTTCAGAATGTTCTCTTCATACTCATATACGCGTTTTTTAACTATCGATTTCCATTGCTTCTGCTTAGGAAAGTAACTTGTCGATATTAGTTTTTCAATATGGCCTACTAAATCGTATTTCTGCATAATCTGGATGACATCATTCACAAAGCCAAAGTTATTTTCAGTACATTTGTGGTAAAACACCAAAAGTCTTGACATAAGGACGTTTTTCGGCAAATATTTAGATGGCATATTACACAGCCTCCCAAAGAATAACAACTTATTAATGTTAATGATACTTTCAATAGGAATCCACCCTAGCAAAGAAGTGCACTTGTCAGTTCTAGTCAACCTATGCAATCCTTGTACGTATTTGCAAATATACCGATGCGTTCGTCAAGTAATAATAGTTCGTTTTTAGTCAAGTTGTTCCACAGTTCACATCCATACAGGCCTTTGCTATAACATAGTTGGACAATAATTTTGCTACATGTAATTGGATTAAGTAGAGACGGATGAACACCCATTCTGATTATAGACATACAAACAGAACGTATTGTACGACAGGCTGCTAAAGTTCTCTCAGTTGAATTAAATCTGGCATCAAGTATAATACCAACATGTTTCACACTATTACAAACTGGAATTATATCTGTATTGAGTTTTAAATCTCTATACGTTTCGGTTATTTTAGAAAATATAAGAACTTGACTTTTACTGGGTGAAAACTCGAACTTCCATTTAACACTGTAATTGTAACAAATGTCAATCATGCATTGCATTCCGGAAAATGTTGGCGATATAAGAGCGATGTCATCAGCTTGTACAGGACATCCAACATTTAAATCTAGCATAACAGCTCCTTTCCCTGACGTAGAAAGTATATCAATAAGATTGTTTATATAAATAAGGTAAAGTTTCGCCGATAAAGCACTACCTTGTCGAACGCCTCTCTCAAGGCTGAAAAATCAAGAGGTTACGTTATTACATCGCACACAACTTTTAAGATCTCTATACATATGATCTAGCAATTTCCACAAATTACCATCAATTCCAAGGGCATTGATCTGAATTTTAAGTCCAATATGGTCCACCGTATCAAACGCCCTCTTGCTATCTAGCAATGTCACTTGAATAGAACTATTCCTCTCCTTATAGTGATGTACGGTTTCTTGTAAATTAAACGAGGCGTAAATACTGCTTAAATACTTTTGATATGCCATTTGTTGATTATTCGGAAAATTTATCAGTCGTTCATTTAGTCTATTATCCAGCTACTTTTGCTATGCAAGGTATGAGAGATATACCACACCAATGACACGACTGGTATAGTTAAGTGTGGACCTAGCCAGCACATCCACATGGAAAAGATATGGTTAGAAAACAACATGTGTCTATCACCGGGAACAGGCTTCATCGTGTATAAGACAACGATACAAAATATAACATGTCAAAATGTTTCAATATGTACTGTTCCGTTTTTCTCAGGTATACACAAATACCTCAACATACACTATCAATGTACAGGTGGGTATGTTATATCACTAGTGCCTATGTTATGTTTTGGAAAACTATGCTGGTTTTTGCTTCAATAAAATTGGCACTGCTATTGTTATCTACGGAAAAACAATATATTAGTAATAACCCACTACAATCTCCTGCACACATGCAGTATTATACTGATTTACTCAACATACTCAATCAGAATGGGACGACAGATAAATAAATATGACTTGATTCCATGATAAAGCAATGTCTGAATTGAAATATAACATTAATCTGATTAACAAGTATACAGTATATACTTAGTATCATATTTTTTTAAGACCAAAAGAGATAGTTAGGCCTAAAAACATGAAAAAAGAAAAACAAAACAAAACAGCAGTTGAAATAAGTATTTTGAATAAAGTATAAAATCTACATACTCTATTTCATGATAATGATATAATTAGGTCTTTCCACTTTTCTGTGGAAAGACCTATTGTTTTTCTTCTGATTATTTTTTTTTCTTCCGCCAAATTTTGTTCTTGCGATAATCATTTGTTTCGCAATATGTCGCTTAGATATTTGGTATATAATATCGAACAGTTTATGCGCTTTTGAAATTTACCCTGCGTAACCGAATACATTTCTTTGTAAGAGTTATCTCCCCAAACACTGTTTTCCTTGTGATCACAATTCCTTCGCAACCGTAAAAGATTACGACAAACTTATTTTATAAAATTGCTCGTTATATCCTTCGCATGAATTGTCCAATTTCGACCGAAGCAATATGAACGCTCCATATGAGAGTTATTTCCCTTTTTGTATTTGAAATTTTGAAATGTATATTAAACTGGAACACCATAAGTGATAGAGACCTAGGATCTTTTGATTTGAGGTCCTTGGTCCAAAAAAATGAAAATTAGGTCAAGGTCAAAGGTTAAGGTCATATTCTAATTTTTGAATTTGTCTTATTTTCACTCATTTTCATTAACCTTATAAGATATCGACAAATTATTTTGTATAAATTGTTAGTTGCGACATGTGGTAACTCAATAATTTTAGTTGAAAGGGTGTGTAAACAATGAATTGGAGTTTTAGCCCCTATCATATCTTAAATTATGTTTAAAGTGATATCACTTATTAACCATACATATTAGAGACTAGGGTCTTTTGATTTGAAATCCTCAGTTTGTGACCTTGATGTACGGTTTCTTGTAAATTAAACGAGGCGTAAATACTGCTTAAATACTTTTGATATGCCATTTGTTGATTATTCGGAAAATTTATCAGTCGTTCATTTAGTCTATTATCCAGCAATTTTTCAAACACTTTTGATATGCAAGGTATGAGAGATATACCACGGTATGATTCGATATCAGACTTCAACTTTTTCCCACCTTTAAACAACGGAATTACTACACTTGTTTTCCAATCAACAGGTGTTATACATTGATCAAAGATTAGATTAAAAAGATTGCACAAATGTCTCAAAAATAATTTTCTGCCGTATTTAATATGCTCATATGATATTCCATCAAGCCCACTCGCTTTTCCATTTGGCAAGTTAGTCACAATTTTTGATAGTTCTTCAAAAAAACGGGTCTAATTGGGTCGTTATCGCATCGATTACTAGACTTAGCACACTAGACATGGTAGATGGTTAACCAAAATCTGTGACGTGGTAAACGATTGTTAGTTCGTTTACACAGAGATGCATCGTATACATGAAGATCAACCAGTTGGTTGTGGTATCCATAAAATTTACGGAATGCAATTTTCAATCATTCCTCCTTATAACTCTGTTGGAGTAGTTTCTGCACAGGGAGAACACGCCTATATATAAAGGCCGTATAGTATGAGTATGCACGCATAAAACGTATCAACTGAGAAATGTAATCACAATACGATGTGGTAGGGGGTATTTTACTGCTGAGAGATGAGAACTTGATATATTGATTAATTGGAAGTTTTAATCGTCCCGTTTACATAGAGTTTAGGTTACAGTCGTCTATCTGTGTTTATATTTAGGAAAATATTAATGTTTGAAGCACTCCTACAAAAAATTATTATCTCTTATTATCAATTTTTTTTCTCAGATTCAAGTGAATTGTTCTTATTTTGTTCAGTTTTTACATCTCATAAATCCCAGTGTACTTGTAATTCAGAAGTCCACTGTAATATGGGATGTAAGAACTGAACAAAAAAGGAGCAATTCACTCGAATCTAAGAACAACAAATATTTTTTTTAGAGAATGAATTATTTTAATTAATTTTTACGAGGACATAGACATTTATTTATAAACGCTTATAAATATATGCATCTGAATAGAAATTGAAAGATACGTTCGGATAAATTGTCTGGTAGATGCCGATAGTGTGAAAATTGGAGAATGGGAAAAGGGTTTGAAAATAGAGGCAACAGTAGTATATCGCTGTTAATTTATAATAAATTGATTAAGCGAAAACAAATCCGGACCAAAAATCAAGACCGAGCTTGATTTCTACATTAGCTGCATGTGATAATGGTTTTAAAATTACGAATTCGGGTTTTTTGTTAATTATTAACAGGACATTTTATATTCTGTTTGACATGACAGAAAACATGTACACTTCCTTGTAGTAATGATAACAGATAAAGTAGTTATGTTTTTCCAATTGAATGTATACTGAACGAAATCAGTATCGCACATAGATATCTTTTAAAAGAATACATTAAAATAAAAAAAAATATTTGGTGAAGTCAATTTACAAATAAATTCTAGCCAAATCAGTATTACATTACTTTTATGACGTCAAATTATTAACAAAAACGCACGAATTACCATTCATCCACATTATTTGTAATACAATCTCACCGCGCCATATAAATGACAAGAATAACAACAATGATATAAAAGTTTATCCTGATTTAAATTTATTTCTCCCAATTTGAGTGGCTTTTTTAGATAAAATATCTAAATATATTTGGTTGATATTGTCATAATAATTGAATTTGAATATAAGAATATGTAATATAACAAAATCAGCATAAATTCGTTACAAAGTGTGTAATTGTCCTAATACGGAATGTATCCGGTCTAAACAATTCATATCGGGTGTGGCTTCATCTCATCCGGTATAAATGTTATTATTGACCCTACAAATTCTCGTATTAGGACAATTGCACACTGTGTAACTAATAGTCTAACACTGCTATTTTCAACTAATTTGATTATTCTTTTCGAAAGCAATATCAAACACACACATATATGCGTATCTTCATTTGTTTAGTATATCATATAATGTCATTGAATCGTTTATCAGTTGTTTGTTTACAAAATTCAGAAATCGATACAACTTTATCTCATTTTTTTCATATGCAAACAGTACATTAAAATGTTTGACACGATTTTATTAAGTGTGATTATTTTTGGAATAACTAATTGCTATTCCAGAATTTCAACAGTCGGTTCGTAAATCGTGATCTTGAATTATTTTACTATTTTACTTAATCTGCTAACGTACAACTATATGCTTTTTTATATATATTTTCATTACAAAATCAGCTTAATCACTCGTATAGCAAAAGTCCATATCAGTTATTCTCATCGTTAGGTACTTGTAGGACGATATGTGATTTTCAAATGGGGAGGGGCAAGAATGAGGTGCTAAAGAATGTAAATATATCCTTTGCAAGAAATCCGATTGTCTGTTTTAGACGATACCTTTTAACCTTGCATAGACGTTCGTAAAATGCATTTAATTTTGTTTTCAAGATACAAAATGATAAGTTCTATAAAGAATGATCTGTAAAAATTCTCAATTGTTAAAAGATTACGCTATTATAATACTGTAAAATCACATGAATTACGACACTTTTGTGAAAAACAAAGATCAGGAAAATCGAACCTGCCTGCTAATTGTGAAATATAGTTTTTGATATTTCTCTCTTATAACAATTGAAAAAAATACGAAGAACTCTTTTTATAATTATATTTGAATGTATAAAAAATGTTTATCGACGTTATGTAATCCTGTACAATTGTTACTGAAATTAGTTGAATTTTTTTTTTGTATGATTTCTATTTAAAGGTTCAATTATTTGGAAAAAAAGTCATGCACGAATTTTTCATCATGCATAGTATATAAAATTAAAAAAAAATACTGTAACAATGTTTTTTTAAATCAGTATAAAATTAAACATACATCATTAGTATGCCATTTAAAGGCAATATAAAAAATCTGATTCGTATATTATTAACTTTCATATTTTATTTGTTTTTTTTTTATTTTGTATTTTATTGTTTGTTTATACTTGATTTGCCACAGACATTGTAAATGTTTAATGGCAAGTGGTAAAATTATTATTATTATTATTAACAACTTTCTTTTAATTATATTTTACGTGTTTTGTGTTTCGGTTTCTTTCTAGGAAAATGTATTACTATAGCCAATGGCACGACTGGTATAGTTAAGTGTGGACCTAGCCAGCACATCCACATGGAAAATATATGGTTAGAAAACAACATGTGTCTATCACCGGGAACAGGCTTCATCGTGTATAAGACAACGATACAAAATTTAACATGCCAAAATGTTTCAATATGTACCGTTCCGTTTTTCTCAGGTATACACAAATACCTCAACATACACTATCAATGTACAGGTGGGTATGTTATATCACTAGTGCCTATGTTATGTTTTGGAAAACTATGCTGGTTTTTGCTTCAATAAAATTGGCACTGCTATTGTTATGTACGGAAAAACAATATATTAGTAATAACCCACTACAATCTCCTGCACACATGCAGTATTATACTGATTTACTCAACATACTCAAACAGAATGGGACGACAGATAAATAAATATGACTTGATTCCATGATAAAGCAATGTCTGAATTGAAATATAACATTAATCTGATTAACAAGTATACAGTATATACTTAGTATCATATTTTTAAGACCAAAAGAGATAGTTAGGCCTAAAAACATGAAAAAAGAAAAACAAAACAAAACAGCAGTTGAAATAAGTATTTTGAATAAAGTATAAAATCTACATACTCTATTTCATGATAATGATATAATTAGGTCTTTCCACTTTTCTGTGGAAAGACCTATTGTTTTTCTTCTGATTATTTTTTTTTCTTCCGCCAAATTTTGTTCTTGCGATAAACATTTGTTTCGCAATATGTCGCTTAAATATTTGGTATATGATATCGAACAGTTTATGCGCTTTTGAAATTTACCCTGCGTAACCGAATACATTTCTTTGTAAGAGTTATTTCCCCAAACACTGTTTTCCTTGTGATCACAACTCCTTCGCAACCGTAAAAGATTACGACAAATTTATTTTATAAAATTGCTCGTTATATCCATCGCATTATTTGTCCAATTTCGACCGAAGCAATATGAACGCTCCATATGAGAGTTATTTCCCTTTTTGTATTTGAAATTTTGAAATGTATTTTAAACTGGAACACCATAAGTGATAGAGACCTAGGATCTTTTGATTTGAGGTCCTTGGTCCAAAAAAATGAAAATTAGGTCAAGGTCAAAGGTCAAGGTCATATTCTAATTTTTGAATTTGTCTTATTTTCACTCATTTTCATTAACCTTATAAGATATCGACAAATTATTTTGTATAAATTGTTAGTTGCGACATGTGGTAACTCAATAATTTTAGTTGAAAGGGTGTGTAAACAATGAATGGGAGTTTTAGCCCCTATCATATCTTAAATTATGTTTAAAGTGATATCACTTATTAATCATACATATTAGAGACTAGGGTCTTTTGATTTGAAATCCTCAGTTTGTGACCTTGAAATTGAGGCCAAGGTCATAGGTTAATTTGGCGTTCTTAATTTTGACCTTTGCTTTAAATTCATTTCTATACATCATAAAGCCATATGAACTGACATTTTAGACTGATTTTTTATATTTTAATATCAAAATAGATATAAACTGGTGGAAAGGCCTTCAATTGTTCTCTGAACAATTGGTTTAATTGTAATTTGTTTTAGATTGTTTGTCAGTACCTCCTAATGCACAACGAGTAATCAGTTGTCCAGAACACACCACCATTAATGTTCACGATGTTTGGAGTTCAATTAACCATGGATGTCCTGCATACAATCAAATCCACAAAATATACATTAGAAATTTCAAAATCCATTGTGAAGGAGGTGCTGGTTGTACTTTAAATAACAGCCATAGCTATACCATTCTTAGTTTATATTTCCACTGTGAAGGTTGGTATTTATGTGTTAAACTACAGTCATTGAATAATTTCTTCAAACACGAGGAAGAGTAACAAAAATGTTTAACCCCGCCGCATTTTTGCGCCTTTCCTAAGTCAGGAGCCTTTGACCTTTGTTAGTCTTGTATTATTTTAACTTTTAGTTTCTTGTGTACAATTTGGAGTTTAGTATGGCGTTCATTAACACTGAACTAGTATATATTTGTTTAGGGGCCAGCTGAAGGACGCCTCAGGGTGCGGGAATTTCTCATAGCATTGAAGACCTGTTGGTGACCTTCTGCTGTTGTCTGCTCCATGGTCGGGTAGTTGTCTCTTTGGCACATTCCCCATTTCCATTCTCAATCTTAAGGTTATGTTAATTCCATAAATAAAGGCAACAGTAGTATACCGCTGTTCAAAACTCGTAAATCTATGGACAAAAACAAAATTGTAAACAATTTGATATGCCTTTTGGAAAGTTGAAGCAAAACAAAAAGGATGAATACAGTTTCCCTATTCATGTTATTTTAAATTCACTCTTAAAAGTGTAAAGTCTTATTTATAATTGAATATAAAAGGCACTTTAGTCATTGAACACCAATGTTTGAAACACTTTTACATATTGCCACATTTTAACATGCTAAATAATGTTACATTTGGATTCACCAATTCAGACATGCTTTACTTATAAATACAAATATATCTCTCAAACTGTTAACATTTATGTGTTGAGCTATCTACAGGCGATACTACGTTTGTGATATGTTCTAAGTAATCCACAAAAATTTTAAAATAATTGTCTCAAAGTACACAAAATGAGATTTTATAGTATTAATTCCTGCTATTATCAAACAACATTTTGTAAAAGGCCCTTTCTTACCTATAATTCTAAATTTGTCTACCTGACAACTTTCAACCGCCAAATACACATCAGAAACTCTCGTTTTCGGAGGTGTGGTTCAGCTAGCCCCGCAACAAAAATATATACTAGTTCAGTGATAATGGACGTCATACTAAACTCCGAAATATATAGAAGAAACTAAAATTAAAAATCATACAAGACAAACAAAGGCAAGAGACTCCTGACTTGGAACAGACGCTAAAATGGAGCGGGGTTCAACATTTTTTTTTAGATCTCAACCCTTTCCCTATACCTCTAGCCAATGTAGACAAACACATAACAATGCGCACAGTAAAACGCAGTTCACATTTTGTTTAGAGCAAGTTAAAGCCCACCTCAAGGGACTTGATTTTTACGCTATATTGAAGACTCTTTGGTAGACTTTGGCATTTTACTGCCCTTTTACGAACTGTTATCTGTTTAAAACATTCCAAATTTCCATGATAAATCTCGGAAATGGAAAAAAAAAAACTTGTTTTGAAGAATACATTTAAACTCACAAACTAACAAGCTGCAAATATCGTTCGATAATTATCTTTTAAAAACACAAATTGCTGTTTAAGGAATATCAACAAGTTTGACAAATCCAATGCTGATACAGACAACCCCATCTTTCAGCAGGGAAAAAGAACAATCATCTATCACAAGTAGAACAACTAGACTTTCAAGAGAAATAGAATCTTTGTCTTCTGTTTTTGCTTCTACAGAAATAACAAGTAAGAAATGAAAAAGAAATATAACATGTATAACGGAATAAGATTGCTATTAGATTTAAAACTCTGACGTTTTTTCGTAGAATAATCATAATTTAAGTAGAGTTAAAATGTCAACACTAATATTCCGTTTAAACTTTTTTTTAAATATTGTCCAAACACGAGGAACAGAAAAGTCGTGTGAGGTCACTTGACCGCAATTCGTTTCTTATCAGATAATAAAAGAACCCCAAAAAGTCATTCCGGATGAATGATCAATTTCCGTAAAAAAATTATTGTGTATATATTTTTTATGAATATATCTGAAAATACTTTTTGTGAAGTAGCAAAGACTGTTTGTAACAACTATAATAATAGTTTAATGTATTTTAACCAATGTAATTAATTTAACTGAATATTATCCCTGGGTATTCAGTAGTAATTTAACAGGGAAACTTGATGAAATGCTGTACACCAAATTTAATTGTTAAACAGCAATATGTGCAATAAAGAATTAGAAAAAAAGAAAATATACATAATTACATTGTTAAAGTCATATGAAACGAGTGACTGGTAAAAAATAATGCTGATCCGATCATTGAACCATGTATACATCATAAACCTAGTTTTCTGTGCACGAATTTATCATTTTTTACGCAAACCTATCGTATAATCGTCAATGTTATGACGTGAAAATATGGCGGCTAATTATTTGTCGTGTTTTGAACCCGTAGTTTACCGATTGTCACTTTATAGCAAACAATCAATAAAGAAGCATGGATATTACATCCCAGCTCCTTAGTTCTAACAGGGGTGATCTGAGCCGGATCACCCCTACCAGATCACCCCACTTTGAGTTTCTTTGTTAGATTCTTGTCATGCATGCTTTCCTTCGTTCTGTAACATTTTGGCGGGAATGTCAAATCCACTATAAAACTTATAATTAATTATACGGAAAAGACTATCTATCAAAATTCACGTAGAAAAAAACCACTGTATATGCTGGGAATCAAACTCAAGACCTTTAGAATATCAAGCCACGACACATACCACTACACCAGGACGACTGGATACGAACTAACAGTACTTTAACATCAATAAAGGAAGCAAGGTCTTTTTATAAGTGGGGCGAGTTAGCAGACCTTTATTCAGTGGGGTTTAAACCTTTTTCGTTAATAAGTGAGTTGTCAGACTGATTGTTCAATTTGATTTTACACTTTTCCAAAAGTGGGGCGAGTCGTTAAACAAGAGTAGGTTGGCTTTTTTTATAAAGTGGCGATAAAGTGTGGGCCGATGGGCAAGTGGGGCGAGTTTACATTGTTTGATATCTACTCATCGTGTTCGGGGGTCATAAAGGGTATACATCATATTATAATATATAAAGTATATTATAATGGTTGTGTGGCGTTCTAAACTATATTTTATGAACTGTAAATGGTTTTTCGTCTAATCTAAAACAGCTGGGATGTAAAATAGTTATCCCATTCGGACTTGGTGTGTCAGTGTTAGATCACCCTCTGGCCTCCGGTCATCGGGATGATCTTACACTGACACACCGCGTCCTTGTGGGATACTATTAATTGAACACGTGTTTAACATGTACAATCAGATAATCGTTTGTTTCAATGAAAAATCCATGCGTATTGCGATTGCCTCATTTTTACGATCAGGGTCACGCTACGATCACTTGCATACGGAAAATATGTCGGCAAATTGCTTCCTTGAAGCAAGCAATTAAAAAAAGTAAACGTCTTCTAAATGTGTACAAATCAAAGAAATATTTTAAGAAAAAAGTATATGAAAATAAGTTTTATAATAAAAACTATCCATTTAGCTATAAAAAATAAATGTATCATTTTTTTTTTCAATTTGAGGTTTCATATGACTTTAAGCTTTTAGATGATTATCCAAGAATATCAGGCAATCATTTTATATAAATATAATAATGGTTGTCTTTGAAAGGGGAAAGATTGTTGATTTTTCCTGGTTTAGTACATTTGAAAGGCCATTGCTAGAAATAAAGCCAAAGTTTTTTGCCTTCCCAAACACAATCCATAGTTCGTCTACCCCTATGTCACGGAATAACGAAACAGTAATGACAGCAGTATTAGTAACGACTGTTCGAATCATGACTCGTTTAAGTTCGTGTTTCACTGCATCAGACACATGTATCATGATTCTAGTGTCTGCGTCTTAATGTGAACTTGGTGCTTAACTAGAAATACATCACGTGGTGGATAATATAGAATATCCTGAGTATTTGTTGTTACCTCTACGATACGCATCCAAGTCATCATCCACTCGTGTTACAGTTTCAAGGTATTTTATTAAGGTAAGGACATAATACCCAATCAACATATTCGTTAGGCGGCAAATACATGTTTATTCAATTTGGGAGCTGATTTTCCACATTTAAAAAGACTGTGGTATTGTGTTTTACATCGATAATGTGATAATGTACAAGCTCCTAATAAGATGACGAGGCCTGACAAAGAGTTGTTCAAAAGGGTTCCCATATTTCATATTTGATCCTTTGCAATTCATGAGCGTCTGGACTAGTTAGCATAGGAACCAATTCCGAGCTTGTTACTCATTCACACCCGCCATGGTATATTGCACGCTTTACGTGCTAAAAAAATAAGACGGAGTCGTGGGAATAGTCTCAATAAGTCATTCCTGTTCAAAAAGCACATGGTTTTTTTTATTTGTTAAGTTTTTTCGATCTTACAACAAAACCACGTATCGTATTATCGATGACATTATCAAGTCCATATCTGGTGATGTTTGCTGATCAATCATCATTCTAAATGCGTCACATCTTCAAACGCCATCCTTGTCACCAACGCAGTTCCTTTTTCGAGGAAACGTGTAATCTCTCAATGCCTTGTGCATTTAAAAGGTCATGGATAGGGATATATCTAAAGCTTTTCCCACTTCCAAATGCAAACCAAAGTTCGTCTGCCCCTATGTTAAGGAATAGCGAAACAGCATTAACATCAGTATCGACTGTTTAAGTCATGACTCAGTTAAGTCTATGTTTCACTGCATCAGACACATCCATCATGATTCTAGTGTCAGTCTCATCATGTAAACATGGTGCTAAACTTAAAACACCATCAAGTGGTGGATGCCACCGAACACCATGAACATGTGTTGCTACACCTACCTTTTCCTCAGAATTTGTTTTAGCAAGATGCTGTGAATGAACGCAAAAAGGTTCTTTTTTATTGTCTATCTTATCCACCACGTGATGTATGTAGCACCAATTTCACATTAAGAGGAAGACACTAGAATCATGGTGCATGTGTCTCATGCAGTGAAACACAAACTTAATCGAGTCAAGATTCGAACAGTCGTTATTAGTGATGCTGTCATTACTGTTTTTCTATTTCTTGACATAGGGGTAGACGAACTATGGATTGTGTTTTGAAAGGCAAAACACTGCGGATAAATATCTATCAATGACCTTTCAAATGCACTAGACAATGAGTGATCACACACACACACACACTTATTGTGATGCATGCCTTTACCGGTTGTGATACGGTTCTCTGATTGCTTGAAAAGGAAAAAAAGACGTTGATGGCATTTGAAGATGTGACTTTAACTTTCATACAGTTTCAGAAGGAAATGCATTGACAGATAAAGAAAAGAAACCTTTTCCCGGTAAGACTATATGTTAAGTTATAAACAACATTAATATTTACTTCCATAATGTGCAACAACATTTAGATGTCAATTTCAGACGTTAACTGATGTCGTTGTTGGACAAAGCAAAACAATGTAAACACATTACATTCAATTCACAAATCTATACTTTTACATCACATTATACTAGATAAAACAATGATACAACAATTTATTATTGTTTTATTTTACAAAGCAATCAATTACAAATCTCGGGAAAACAAATGAAATTCCCCAAAGCCACACTTTATTCGTTGACAAGTTTAGCATATCTTTTCTTTCATTCATGAACAGTCGCACAGATATTTTAATACCTAGTAGTGATACACACATATGGTATCTGTCCACTACATTTTGTGACCGTTAAACATAGATAATGTCGATTTCGTTTCTTATTCTGAAAAATATTTATAAAACAAGTTTTGTATACTGAGATCGCAGTTATGTTAATGAAATCTTTATAATATAAATATGCACGAGCAAGATTATCAAGGGCATATATATATATTAATATCATTAGTTTGTTACTGCCGATAAAAGAAAATTTGGCAATTGGAAGGATGAAATTGTCACGATGTCAAATATTTTAGTCTAAAGTTGTTCGTCTGTGTCGATGAAATGATTAAGATATGAAGTAGACCCTCTGTTGTTAGTATTCGCAAAGTAACTGTTCTATATTACTTGTCAAAATTAATATTAAAGTGGAGAAAACAACATTCATGAACACGGATCATAAGCTGCTTATAGATACTAAAACAATCGATGTGATATTGAATTATTCAATTACACTACTACTCTGACTACTCTGATATCCACATGCATTTGACAGAATTGCTTGTTTAAGACTTGAGTTATTTACCTTATAGATAACACGTTTACTTAACTTACACAAGCATAATCCAGAGATTATACAACAAGAAAGAAAAGATGTAGTAGTAAAATATATATTAATATTACACATGTTACAGGTGGTGCCGTAGCGGGTGGGATTGCAGGAGGCATCATTGTATTATTTGTCACGCTTGGAGTTCTTTTATACAGGTATAATAACAAGTCCTGTATATACTACAATATTATGCTATAATGTGATTGGTTATATAATGGTAGAAAAGACCCGTTTGCTGGCGCCATTAACGAATCGCCTTTTAACTAAAAATACAACCATCAATTCACAAATTGATGCAATCGAAGCTAGAAAATCACTACCGTTATCTCCAGATTATTGACCATCGTATTTGTTCGTCAATAACAATGTTCATGATCAACAAATTTGTCCTCAAGTCATCTGCAGTATTAATTTGAAACAAACGCAAATATCACAATAAATAATTGATTTTCTTACTGATACAATGATCACAAACATTAACCTTTAGTAAACATATTTTCCTAGGAGCATAACAGTTCAAGATGTGACTGACTTTAAACAAGACTATTGATCAACTATTTAATCTTAAACATTCAGCAATTTGTATGGCACCGCAACGAAGTTGTCGGTGCCATATAGTTTTACCCTTGTCCGATATTCCGAAATTCCGTAATTCCGTAATTCCGTAATTTTTAAATTCAATAATTCCGTAATTTTTAAATTCAATAATTCTGAAATTCCGTAATTCCGTAATTCTTAAATTCTGTCATTCCGAAATTCTGTAATTCCGTTTTTCCGAAATTCCGTCATTCCGTCATTCCGCAAAAAACCATTATACCGAGTTTTTTTCTAATCGCCTTCAAATATTGGGCTGATTTTTGGTATGTGAGTTAACCATGGTGAGTTACAGATCAAGTTTAAGTTTAGTTCCGCTCCGATATATTTTGCTGACATTACGGGCTTTGGACTTTGGAAAATTGTTAAAAATCACAGTGATACAGACTTTTTTCTAAATGCATTCAGATATTGGGCTGCTTTTGGTATGTGCGTAACTCCAGATGAGTTACAGATCAAGTTTAAGTTTTGTTCCGCTCCACTAATTTTTGCAAAAATTAAGGGTTTACAACTTTGAAAATTGTTGAAAATCCCAGATTACAGACTTTTTTTCTATACGCATCCAGCTTTTGAGCTGATTTTTTTATATGAAAGCCTACCATCATGTTTGTGTCCACATGTGTTATTAAAATTGCACATTTTTTCATTTTTTGAGACGGGGCCATTCGTGTCGCTTTGACACAGCTAGTTCTTAATAACAATTACATTTAACTACTGTATCACTAGCCTGACAACATTGAGGTTGTGAGTTTATATTCCGCACGGGGCAGTTGTACTCGACTAAAATATTTATTGACTAGCAACGTAAGTTTTTCTGCAATTCGGGCTTCCTGTGTCGATTAGAACTGAACAACATGAAATAACACAGTAGTGTTAAACGGGACTTTAGCACAAAAAAATGTTTAGCATCAACCAATAATTTTTGTACATTTGTGTAGTTTTATGTTTGTGCTTTAATGATATATTTCATTGTTGTACAAACTGATAACTGATATTTAAGAGTTGACTAGAGTCTGTTATCGATTAAAACATTTGTTTATTTTTGACAACCAAGAGCAAACCCCGAAATGTGAATTGTCTTCAGATTTCAGTTTGATTTTATATTGATATTTCAATAATATTATTAACATGTAGTATTTCTCATTATTACTGATTGTTTAATGACATCTTATATCACATTTACAAATTTGATTACATTATTTTAATACAGAAGAAAACACATTGATTGTCTACAGAGTAAAAGAAAAGTGCCAACCTCAACATATGAAGTCACCACAGTCAGAGAAACAAATGATAGACATTATACAAGCATTGAACTTTCACCAGATACAAAACATGATAATTCAGATGATGGACAATTCGTGGGCAATACAAGACAGACGTATGAGAATGCAGCCCATATAATGCAAGCATATGCCCGAGAAAAATATTATGTTAGTGACTTGAAACAAAACGTTGACTAGAAAACAATAATCGTAAAATGGAATACATGTTTAAATTTTCAAGGTAGTCCTACTGCTTGAAATTATTAGTTGTTCGATAAACTCGCCATACATGAAACGAAAAATGTTCGGTGAGTTATGTTATATGGCAAGCAGTCAACCGTTAATGATTCACGTTCTACAATTGACGAAAAGCAAATGCATTCCGATCACCACGTTTCTTTACTATCAAATTTAGAGATCAATTTGTTTTAGCTCGTTCATCTCTGAGCTGACGATTAAACATATTATGTATTAATAAAAAGTTAGTGTATGTTATGTTTTTCATAACTTCATCTATTTATTAATTTAATCAGCGTAGCTTATTTAATAAGCGCCAAAAACAAGTTTCGTAGCCTGTTTCTTACCGTCTACGTTTGTAAGTTGTCTGCAATGGTTTGAAGGTAATTTGTCTTAGATGTATGATGAATCAATCTGCGAAAAACTCTTCCAATTCAAACACTCTCACTTACTATTATACAGCAAAAATGAAATGTTGCTCTCTCCGTAATACTTTTGTGTCACTAGTTCATATTATGTTAATGATATGTTCAAGGAAAGTACAATTTTGTTAGGTCCTATATATGAAATACATAATGTTTGTAGTATAAATATATAATAGTCCAGACTTAAATGAAAAGTAAAATGTTCAACATTATAAGAGAAATGTCAGCTGTCATTTTCTATAATTATACGGAACAACAAATTATATGAACTGCTTCCATAAGAAAACAAACATAGAAACTGACTTTTAAAAACAACTGACATATTCCTGACCAGGGACAGTATATTTAAGGAAACTAAAATTGTGTGTTGAATCTAGTTTTATACAAAATGAAACCTCCCGCGTATATTTCAATGTGAAAAATACCGCTTATCTGACCTTTGTACGTGACACATTTGGACAACTGTCATTTTCCAGAAGAAAGTGGTTGATTAAACCTGGTTTAATAGCTGGCTAATACTCTCACTTGTATGACAGTTTCTTAACATTCCACAAAATTGGAAACACTGTGTAGACAAAACAAACAGACATGCAAGTTGAAAATAACACATATACGAGTAAGCAGTCAACAGTGTGTTATGAATCTTTACCACAATGAAAACTCATTAATATGTCAAGACACATATTAAAAAAGAACCAAACAAGGCAACAAATAAATGATGTGCATGAATTTGATTTAAATTAAAACTGGAATAAAACAACTAGCTGATTAAATATCTTAACTTTATCATACGCAAAGAAAAAAGAACTAAATTTCAAAGCACAAACAATAAGACATAATTCATAATACAGTCAAGCTTACAAAACAACATAATAGTGCGGCGGCTACAAGCATATTTCAGAAGATTTGTGCACATCCTGCTACAAGCATGAAATTTTGCATAGACCTTCCTCAACTATTACCCTTTTATTTCAGATGAAAAAAAAAATGACTCACTTCCGGTAAAATTCAAAATGGCGGACATAGTACTAGAATAAGCTTATTTTTAGGGAGGGTAATTGAAAAGTGTTTTAAAGTATTGCGTCTATCATTACATTGTGCAGAAACCTTTTTTTTTGTGCTTCTCATGGATACAATGTATGAGACATATCTCTTTAAAAACTTTACTTCCGGCAATATTTAAAATGGCAGACATAGAAATATTAATTTTCTATTTTAATATTCAACTTTAAGAAAATGTTGGGTTTTTTTGCTTGTCATTAAACTATTGGCTTCTAGTTATCCTCAAAAACACTAATTTTATTCTGTTATAAATTTTTAAAGGACACTTCCGGTAAAAAAAACTAAACTTATATGGCGTAAATTTAAAAAATGAGTTCCAATCCAAATCTTTGATTTAGAGTTTTGAATAGATTGATTAAAACAAAATAAAATTACAGAAGTATTTAAACATTTTTCAGATTACTGCTATTTGGCTAAAAATACATGTTTATTCACAGTCACCACCACATGCACACAAAGCAGTGCACGGGAGACCCGATTTTCCACATTAACAATGACCGCGACATCCTCTGTATTTGTATGAATACGTTGTCGTTACCAATTCTGACTTAAATATAACGGTTTGAGATAGCGCCGCTGATTTATTGACAAGGCGTAAGAGCAGTTAGTTATCAAAGGTACCAGGTTTACAATTTAATACGCCAGACGCGCGTTTCGTCTACATGTACATAAGACTCATCAGTGATGCTCAGATCAAAATAGTTATAAAGCCAAACAAGTACAAAGTTAAATAGCATTGAGGACCCAAAATTCCAAAAAGTAGTGCCAAATACGACTAAGGTAATCAATTCCTGGGATAAGAAAATCCTTAGTTTTTTTCAGCAGATTTGAAACTCTCTACGCTTGATGCGCGCACTACAGTGTCGTCTAGCTGTTCCACGCGACCACTGTCTTTTCAAAGAATGAGTTTGAGTATTGTATTTTAGTGTTTTGCTAAGTGGAATGTCAAAACATTTAGAGTGATTCTTCACTTGCTTTTCCACAATATTTGCTGCGTGGTATTCTTCGAACTACTTGGAAGTTATGTTTCTCTCAGGACGTGCTTTTTTGAGAAATTTGTCTGAATCAACCCCTAAACCACTTTGTACATAAATATCAACTTCTAGCTTGTTTGTCTTGCAATTGTCTGGAGGTCTTGTAGTTCCAGTTGGGCAAGCATATTGGAGACACACCCGTCCTCTCTTGACTTGTTATCTATGGTGATAAATCTTGCCGCTTGACGTTGTATCCTTTCTAGCTTATTTATGTTTGTTACCGTGTAGGCGTCCAATAATATGGCTCAATATTCCATCGTTGATCAACGAGCGAGAAGTAAGCTGTTTATTTGCAATCTTGTGGGCAGTATTTCAAGTTCTTCTTTAAAAGCCTAATGTTGAATTTGCTTTCTTTGCCACGTTTAATATGTGGGTGGTTCATTTGTGGTCTTCCGAAATTTGTAGGCCTAGGTACGGGTTATGCTTGACCTGTTGTAGTATCTGTCCATTAAACTGTAGATTTTATGGCTTTTGTTTCTGATGTTTAGGATGTAGCATTTTTTGGCATTGCACCGCATTCCCCAGTACATCCACACTGTAAAAGCTTCTGACAAAATGATGAGGACTTAGAAAGAGTTAGTAAAAAGTGATCCTCTTTGTCCCTTTGCCATCCATTAACGCCTGAACTGGGTAGCATAAGAGCCAATTCCAAGCTCGTCCCCCTAAACATCTGCCTTAGTATATTGCACGTTTTACATCCTGGAAAAAGACCCAATCTGATAAGTTTGTGTTATCTTAAAATTAAACCTCGGTGAGTTAGGCTAATCAATCATCATTCTTTATGTTAAAGTCACATCTTCAAATGCAACTAATGTCTCCCACGTAGTCTTTTTTTCCTTTTCACGCAATCAGAGAACCATATCACAACCGGTAAACACATGGCTAACAATAAGTGTGTGTAATCACTCATTGCCAGGTGCATTTTAAAGGTCATTGATATATATTTATTCAAAGCTTTTTACCCTCCCAAACATAATCCATAGTTCGTCTACCCCTGTCACGGAACAGGGAAACATCAATGACAGCATCATCAGTAACGACTTTTCGAATCATGACTCGTGCAAGTTCGTGTTTCATTGCATCAGACACATGCACAAAGATTATATTGCAAGCCTCTTAATGTGAACATGGTGATAAACTTTAAATACATCTCGAGGTAGATAAGATAGAATCTCCTGAGCATTTTTTATAAGAAACAAGAACTACATTTAGGGGAGGGGGAATACACAGACGAATCCAGAGTAAAAACAAAATCCTAAAAATTGGCAAAGTTTTCTGCGAGGTGACGACAATAAGAACGAACTTTTAAGTTTTCATTCGCAACAGCTTGCTCAATAGATTTTGAGGAAAAGGTAGTTGTAGCAACAATTGATCAGGATGTTCTGTGTTATCCACCACATGATGATGTTTCAAGCTAAGCACCATGTTCACATGAAGAGCCTGACACTTCATTCAAGATTCATGTGTCTGATGCAGTGAAACACGGACTTAACTGAGTCATGACTCGACCAGTCGATACTGATGTTGCTGTCATTGCTGTTTCGCTATTCAGTGACATAGGGGCAGATGAACTTTGGCTTGCATTTGGAAGTGGGGAAAGCTTCAGATACATATCTATACATGACCTTTCAAATACACTAGGCATTGATAGATTACACGTATGCTGGAAAAAGGAACTGCGATGGTGACATGCATGGTGTTTAAAGATGTGACTCATCATTTAGAATGATGATTGATCACCCAACATCACCAGATATGGATTTTACAATGTCATTGATAGAACGATACGTTGTTTTGTTGTAAGATCAAACAAACTTATGAGATGGGGTTAACGAAGCAAGATAACGTGTGTTTTTGGAAGAGGAAATACTTATTGAGGCTATTCTCACCGCCCGGTCTAGTCTTTTTCAGCAAGTTAAACGTGCAATTTACCATATCGGGCGCGAATGATCAACAAGCTTAGTATTGGTTCCTATGCTAACTAGTCTATTGCTTATGAATGGCGAAGGGACAAATATTATCCATGGGAACCCTTTTGGACAACTCTTTATGAGGCCTCTTCGTCTTATCAGGAGCCTTTTTATGCTAATGCGGCGTAAAGCAACAAACCATCAATCAATCAATTATCTTATCAGGAGCTTGTACATTATAGATGTAAGAAAAAATACTTTGGAAAATAAGTTCTTCGATTGTGAATAAACATGTATTTGCGGTCATAAATTAGTCATTCTAAAGATGATTAAGAACTTGAGTGATTTTATTTTGTTTTAATAAATCTATCCAAAACACTACATCGAAGATATGGATTGAGAATTTATCTTTGTAAGTTACGCCATATTGCTATTTTTACCGGAAGTGTGAACTGTGTACTTAAACATATAAAGCTGAATAGAATTAGTGGTTTTGAGGATGACTAAAAGCCAAAAGATTAATGACCAGCTAAGAAAAACCATTTTCTTTACATTTTGAACAAAGTTGAATATTAAGATGAAAAATTATTAATATTTATATGTCCGCCATATTGTATATCACCGGAAGTAAGGGTTTTAAAGAGATATGTCTTATACGTTGTATCCATGAGAAGCACCAAAGAAAGGTTCCTGCACAATATAATGATAGTAGCAATACTTTAAAACACAATTCAAGCACCCTACCTAAAAAAGGCTTATTTTTGTACAATGTCCACAATGTTGGATTTTACCGGAAGTAGGGTTTTTGAAGAAATCTAATCTGTATCATATATTCAAAGGTAGTAAATAACATAGGTATTTACCAACTATTATGATAGTAGCATGTTAATAACACCTTTTCACATACTAGCCTTCGATATTGGGCTAATTTAAGTATGATGTCCGGCATTTTGGATTTTACCGGAAGTGTGACATTTTTTTTTCAAATCTGAAACAAAAGAGAAATAGTTGAGGAAGGTCTTTGCCAAATTTCATGCTTGTAGCAGAATGTGCACAATTTTTCACAAAGCCGCCGTACTATAATAACATAATACATTAATATTTGTTGCGTTAACAACGAGACACAGACAAATGCGGATTCACACTTGACAAACCAGTCATATTCTTGAATAAGTCACGTTTGATACTTAGCAGACTAGACATGATAGATAGTAAGCAACAATCTGTGACGTGGTAAAACATTGTTAGTTCGTTTACACAGAGACGCATCGTATACATGTAGATGAACCAGTTGGTTATGGTATCCAACAGTTTACGGAGTGTAATGTTTAATCTTTCCTCCATATAACTCTGTTGAAGTAGTTTCTGCACAAGGAGCATACCTCTATATATAAAGTCCGTATTATCTGAATATGCACGCGTTCAACGTATCAACTGAGAAATATAAACGCCATACAATAGGACATGGGGTTTGTTACTGCTTTGAGATGAGAACTTGATATATTATATATTTGGGAAGTTGAAATTGTCCCATTAGTCATAGAGTTTAGTTTACAGTTGTCATCCTGTGTCAATATTGTGGAAAATATTAAGGTTCGAAGCAGTATCACAAGAATTCATTGTCTATTTTTCTCAGATTCAAGTGAATTGTTCTTAGTTAGTTAATTTTTATAATCTCATACATCCCAGTGTACTTGTTATTTAAGAGATTACTGTAATATGGGATGTAAGAACTGAACACAAAAGGAGCATTTCACTGGTATATAACAATGTATAAGAAAAACATATACAATTATATAACGAATTATTTTGAATTAATTTTTACGAGGACAAAGCATTTTAGTTATTTATTGTACGATTATCAATACATGCATCTGAACAGAAGTTGAAAGTGTCCATAAATTTTCTTGTAGATGCAGATGGAGATATATAAGGAGAGTGGGGATAATGTTAACAGATAAAAGCATGAATAGCAACAGTAGTATACTGCTGTTTCATAATCTTAAATCGATTAACGAAAACAAATACGGGTCAAAAATTAGAACAAGCGAACGTGTATGTTTTAAAATTAAAATCCAGTTTGTTTGTCAATTATCAACATGAAATTGTATATTTCGTTTTAGATAACTGACAAAATGCAGTTATACATGAACACTTCCTTGTAGTTACAATTCAAGATAAAGCAGGTATGTTGTTACAATTGAATGTATACTGAACGAACTCAGTATCGCACATACGAAAACATTAAAAATATTTACAAATTACAAATAAATGCAAGCCAAATCAGTATTACATTACTTGACGTCAAATTATTAATAAAAAAACACGAATTACCATGTATCCACATTATTTGTAATAGCATCTTACCTCGACATAAACATGACAAGAATAACAACAATGATAAAATAGTTTATCCTGATTTATAGTAATTTATCGCAATTTGATTGGCTGTTTTAGATGAAATATCTAAATATATTTGGTTGATATTCTCCTAATAATTGAATTTAAATATAAAAATATGTAATATAACAAAATCAGGATAAATTCGTTACAAAGTGTGTAATTGTCCAAATACGGAATGTATCGGGTCTATAAAATTCATATCGGATGTGGCTATGCCTCATCCGGTATAAATTTTATAATCAACCCTAAAGATTCTTGTTTAGGGACAATTGCACACTGTGTAACTAATAGTTTAATACTGCTATTGTCAAACAAGTTGATTATTCTTTTCGAAAGCAATATCAAACACACACATATATGCGTATCTTCATTTGTTAAGTATATCAAATAATGTCATTGAATCGTTATCAGTTGTTTGTTTACAAAATACAGAAATCGAAACCTCTTTATCTCATTTTTTTCATATGCAAACAGTACATTGAAATGTTTGACACGATTTTATTTAGTGTGACTATTTTTGGAATAACTAATTGCTATTCCAGAATTTCAACAGTCGGTTCGTAAATTGTGATCTTGAATTATTTTAACTATTTTACTTAGTCTGCTAACGTACAACTATATGCTTTTTTATGTATATTTTCATTACAGAATCAGCCTAATTACTCGTATAACAAAACTCCATCAGTTATTCTCATCGTCAGGTACTTGTAGGACGATATGTGATTTCAGATGGGGAGGGTCAAGGATGAGGTACTAGAAAAATGTTAAGATGTCCTTTTCAAGAAATCATATTGTCTGTTTCAGACGAGATCGTTATGCCTTACATAGACGTGCATAAAATACATTTAATTTTGTTTTCAAGGTACAAAATAATAAGTTATTAAAGAAATGATCTGTAAATATTCTCGATTTTTAAAAGATTACTCTATTATAATACTGTAAAATCACATGTTTTACGACACTTTTGTGAAAAACAAAGATCTGAAAAATCGAACCTGCCTGCTACATGTAACTGTAAAACATAGTTTTTAATATTCATCTTTTATAACCTTTACAAAAACTTAAATGTTTTAACTTATATCCCATCGATACACCAAACACGAAGTATTCCTTTAATGATTGCATGCGAATGTAAAGGAAATGTTTATTGAAGTTATGAAAACCCATGCCTTCTTTATCGAAAATAGTTAATGGAGAGAATTTAACCGTTTTGCAAATTTACGTGTTTTCTGTTCAAAGGATTAAGTAATAAGAAAAAAGTCATACAAGAATATTTCATCATACATCTTACTTAAATGAAAACTCTGTACATAATTAAACACACAGCATTATTATGCCATTGAAAGGAAAAATCAACAAAAAAATCTGACCAGTTATTCATGTTATTAGCAACTGTCTTTTAGTCATATATCATGTGTTTAATTATGTGTTTCGGTTTTATTCTAGGAAAATGTATTACTATAGCTAATGACACGACTGGTATAATTAAGTGTGGACCTAGTCAGCACATACACATGGAAAATATTTGGTTAGGAAACAACAATTGTTTATCACCGGGAACAGGTGTCTACGCGTTTAAGACAGCAATACAAAATATAACATGTCAAAATGTTTCAATATGTACCGTTCCGTTTTTCTCAGGCATACACAAATACCTCAACATACACTATCAATGTACAGGTACGTATGTTATGTCACTAGTGTTTGTTTTATGCTTTGTAAAACTATGCTGTGTTTTGCTTCAATACAATTGGTACTGTAAATGTCAAATACGAAAAGAAAATATAATAATAACCTAAATGTTCATGCACATATGCAATTTAATACTAATTTACTCACCATACGGAATTTCACGGAAGATAAATACATATAGCCCATAACTATGTAATAAAAATCGCTGGATGGGACTATAATATTACAATTTGAATTCAAAGAAGTATATTAAGGCTAAAAAATAAAAACAAAACAGATTAGTATAAATCCACACATATATAAACTGCAAAAGTAACGTCGCAGTAATTTAAGGCAAAAATGATGAAAGAATAAATACGATATTAATTATTGAATGTGCGTATAAATACCCTTGTTATTTAACTAATTTTCATAATTTAAGTTAATTCACTGTTCATTGATAAATTTTTCACCACCATATCACAGGATTAATCAATACCGGTCACAAGTCAGTAGCATTGGTTTCCTCCGTTCACGTTGATTACAGCCTAGCATCTCCTGTACATAGAATGAATCAGACGGTTGATAAAGTGCATAGGAATGCTAGCCCACACCTGCAAAAAAGATGCCCGAAGTTCCACAGCAGTTGTGAGACTTAGATGGACGTCATTCAGTTTTCTTTGAATCTCGCCCCAAAGATGTTCTATGGGACTAAAGTCCAGACTAAGAGCGGGTCAAGGCATAACTGTAATGTAGTTTTGCTGTAGAAAGTCCCTTGAAGATCTTGCCGTATGCGCAAGTGCATTGTCGTGCTGTAAAGTTGATAGCGTGCAAAATGTGGCACAAGTGGTCGAAAAACTCGATCGGTATAACGGGCTGCATTGACACTAATTCCACTACCTGGTCCAAGATTCTGGAAGACAACAGGCCTTACTATGTGGTTCAAGCCGATTCCAACCCTGCCATAATGATACGACCAACCGCCACCCCAACCCCAACCAAATGGATCTCTTTGCATCATCCAGTGTTCTTCATATCTTTCGCCCTGACTTCTCAAGATCCGTGTCCTGCAGTAGCGGCTTTCGTCTGAAAAGATAACAGTTCTCGACTGCTGATGTCTCAAATTTTGTCGATGGGTAGCCTACTGTAGTTGTTCACGGCGATGAAGTTGTGTGAGAATATGTCATCTGGCAAGACGCCAACAACTAAGGTTACGAGATTTCAATTCATGTCAAACTGTGTCATCACTTATTGGTCTCTGGTTCATTCCTATTGTCTGGCAAACAGTATGAGTTGCACATAGGGACCGGTTCTGCAGACGTTGTTGTAAGATGTATCGATCCTGACGCAATTTTGTTTCACTGGGTCGACCAGTACGTGGACGGTAATTTGTTCTGATTGTTACATTGTGGCGTTCACGTAGACGTTGGATGGTGCGTACATTGCAGTTAAATGCAGTTGTAGCGACTTGAGGTCGCTGTCCAACATTCAACCGTCCTATTGTCTGTTCTCTTTGTCGTTGGTTAAGTCGTGGCATCAGTACTGCATCAAACAGATTATGATGACACAAAATCTTCGCACCTCTTAAATACCCTTAATAATGCATGGATTCAACGTGCATCTCATCATCATGAAACTTGACTGCGAAACGTGTCCCACGGACCAGCGAAACCAATATAAGAACGACCGAATTAATGAACGCAGTCAGCCGTAACGGAGATTTTAACATAATCTTAGCATCATTTGAAGGAAATTTACCTAAACCAAAATAATAACTTTTTTTCAATGTATTTGAAAATTTCAGATTCAGTATAGTTTGTGACAATAATAGAAATGTTATATTTGTTAAAGGTTGTATATCAGTGACTCCTGGTGGGAAAAGAGAAATCAGTTGTCCAGAAAACGCCATCATTAATATTAACGATGTTTGGTATTCAAGGAAGTACAGATGCCCGGCATACAATCAAACTCATAAAAGAAACAATATACATTTCTATAGTAAATGTGAAGGAGCTCCAGATTGTGATATATTAAACAGAAATAACTATAAAATTCTAAGCATATATTTCCACTGTGAAGGTTGGTATATAGGTGTTACACTAGAATCAATGAATTATATTTTTTTAAATGAGGTACATGTAAGGTATGTTAATGTTAATTGTAGACAATTTGAAATGCTTTTTTGAAAGTTAAATCAGCAAAACAAATAGAATGAATTAAGATTCCCTATTTTAAAAGTGTGCAATTTTACTAGAAATTAAATATTAAAACGACTTAATCACATACAACAAAAGGTTTTTCATAGATTAGTGTACTAATATGACTTCTTATGTTAAGGATTTTTGATTTTAAACATATTTTATTCATTAAGATATGAAAAGGATTGAGCAACAGGCACAGCCTATAAAAGCTCTCTCCATATTACATGTACAAGGTATAATTCAATCACAACAAATGTATTTAAAATAATGCAATATAGTGGAACATGCATGCTACTTGTGAGCATACACGAGCAAATATATGTTAACAGTGTTACTTACTAAATGCAAAATATATTTAAATATATAGGCAATTAATCATCAGTTATTTAAAGTACCTTGAAACATGCAAATATCCTTTATAAGTCATTAGAAATATATATATGGCTTGAAAGAGACACTAAGCTTGCTTAGTGGAATAAATGAATTAATGTTGGAGTGTAGAAAAAAAATAAAAAATAAAAATAGATGAAACAAAAATTAAAGTAAGTTTCAAACAAAACGTTGAGTGTCACTGATATATTTCTGAACAGATTTAAAAATAGCAATATTTATATCATATGAAAATAATCTGTTTCCAAAAAGTAGTAATTCAATATTTATGTCAACATTATCAACAATGGAGTAAATGGAATCAAGAAGGATCTGTCTTACATCATTATACTTAGGGCAAATAAAAAAGAAATGTTGGTTATCCTCAACAGGTTGGTTACAGTTTGTGCAAAAAGTGTTCTCGGATAAGAACTGATTAAACAAATGAGATTTAAGGTTGCTAGCATTATTTCTGAGTTGACAATGACTTATATTTAGTTTCCTTATCCCATAGTTGAAAGGTTTAAATATATCATCAGTCCTATAAAACTTATCTAGTCCACTTCTAAATATACCCAAACTTGGTGATTTTTGTAAACTCAAAGGAAGACTATTCCAAAGTCTTATAGTGGAAGGAATGAAACTATTAAAATAAGAGCTAGTTCTAGCAAGAGGCGGGTGAAAAGTGTTATTTTCATTCCTCAAAGTATAAGGGGTTTGTCTGGGAAGATATGGCTGAACTAACTCATATAAGTATGCAGGTGTCATCCCATTTAATATTTTGTAGAATAGTATAAGCTTATGTTTATTACGTCTATTCTCCAGAGTTTCTAAACCTAATTCAATATAAAGTTTTTGTCTGGAGGAATTTCGTCATAATCCTGTAATAATTCTAGCAGCTTCTATCTGAATATTTTCAAGAAGCTCAGTCTCATGCTGGGAGCAATTGCCCCAAATAACATCACCATATTCTAATATAGGTCTAATAAAAGCATAATAAATACGTATAAGTGAACTCCTATCTAATAAGTGTTTAACTTGACGAAGCACAGAAAGACGAGAGCATGCTTTTTTATAAATAATATCAATATGCGTGTGCCATGAAGCTGATGACTGAAATGTTATCCCAAGATGACAGTGAATATTTATTTTCTCAACCTCTTCACCATTTATCCCAAAAAATACAGGTGGATGCTCCCTTTCCCTTCTAGTAAATACAATATTTTTAGTTTTCTTAGAATTAAATTGAACAGCCCATGATTTTGCCCAATTTGAGATAACATCCAAGTCATCAGTCAAAGAAGCAGCCGCTACATCATGATCATCATCTACTATGACAAATAAAGAGGTGTCATCTGCAAAAAGTCTAATATCATTAGCAATGTCATTTACTATATCATTTATATAAATAAGAAACAGAAAGGGTCCCAAAACTGATCCCTGGGGGACACCTGCATGTATACTTCTTAGAGTTGACGAAAAGCCTTCTGAAACTACCTTTTGTTGACGATCCGAAAGATAACTTTCTATCCAAGATAAAAGCTGGTCATTTAAGCCAGATTGTTTAAGTTTAAATAAAAGTCCTTTATGCCAAACTTTATCGAAAGCTCTAGATACATCACAAAATACAAACCTTACATCCCTACCACTATCCATATTACTAATAATTTTATGATATATTTCAATTAACTGATTAACAGTAGAATCACCTGGTTGGAATCCAGATTGAAACTTTGACAAAAGGTTATTACTCCTCATATAATTATACAAATGTTTAAATAAAACTTTTTCCATAATCTTACAAACAATACTAGTAACAGATATTGGACGATAGTTTAGAGCTGAATGTGGGCTACCTTTCCCTTTAAAAATAGGATTAACATGTGCAATTTTCCATAACAGTGGAACCTGTTTAACTGATAGATACATATTAAATAACTTAGTTAATGGTTTAGAAATAAAGCTAGCAACCTCTTTTACCATTCTAGGACTGATACTATCAGGTCCAGCTGGTTTATTAACATTCAAAATTTTTAACTGGTCTAAAATTTCTTTCTCAGTGATGACAAATTTGTTTAAATGACATGGAGGAGGCTCATTATTATCAGGAATTTCTGGTTCTATATCAATATTAGCTATATCAGCAAAATGATTGTTCAGGATCTCTGATTTGTCCAATGGATGAATAAAAATTTGGCCATCATGTTCCAAAAAAGGGGGGGAATCTCTGTTTTTAGTAAAATTTGAAACAGACTTGGCAATGCGCCACCATTTACCAGGAGGAATATTTTTGTCAATAAGTTGTGATGTCAGTTTGCACTTATAATCATCCTTTGCCTTTCTAACTAAACTGATAATTTCATTACGAATTTCTCTAAATTTTTTCCAGTGATCTGGATTATTTGAAGTTTTCGCTTTGTGGTGAATTCTATTACGATGTCTTATCTTGTTTCTAATCAAGTTGTTCATAAATGGTTTATTATTTGGTCTAACTGTAATAGTTTTAGTAGGTATGTATCTATTGACAGTACTTTCGAATGTTTTGACAAAGTTCATATAAACATCATTTATATTATTTGAATTAAAAACAACATCATCCCAGTCAGTATCATTCAACTGGTTTTTAAGACCTTCATAATCTGCACGCTTAAAATCTCGAATTTGTCTTTTAAACGAGTGTTGTTTAAAAGTTTTAAATGAAATTTCGACTGAAACAGGAGAATGAGAACTGCATATCGGTGTAAGTACAGTCACTGATTTAATTAAGTTTTTGCGATTAGTCACAAATAAATCAATACAAGTTCCAGTTTGGGTTGTAAAGTTGGTAGACTCCCAAACAACATTTTCCAAGTTTAACCGGTTAAGTAACTTTTTAAAAGAGTTACTTGAGTTTGACATCATATCACAATTGAAATCACCACAAAGGAAAATTGGCAAATTACAATCAAGTGCTTTATCTACGGACTCACTAAATAAGTCCCATAAATTAGAATTTGAGTTAGGAGGACGGTATAAAACACCAACTAAAAATTTTTCATTACTACAATTCCTCACTTCAACCCAAAGTAATTCAAGATTACTTACAGATATGTCATTCCGTACAATAAAATGTAAGCTATTTTTTATATAAATGGTCACACCTCCACCATGTCTATTTCTATCTAACCTAATAGGTTTATGAAACCCATTTAATTTAATTTGGTCATCAGTAATTGACTTGTCAAGATGAGATTCTGATATACAAATAATGTCATAATCGTGTAGTTCATTGTTAATGAGATCTAACTTAGGAAGTAAACTACACACATTATTGTGTACTATTTTCAAATTCTTTTTGTTACTCTGATCTGGACCTGGATTTTGCTCAATTCCAGCAACCAGTAATAAAAACTGTATTATACTACTGAGGACAAAAACATTTTTTATGATTATAGGGAGGATTATGTTATGAATAATAGTATAGTTTACAAATTTACAGATTAATGTTGAAAACATTGATCAGTCAAAACTATCAAAACTTATAATGAATATATAGTGAAACATAAGCACATGATGTACACTTTGGACAGATCCTTGAAACCGAAAGCTGACGTATACATTAATTAACAGGACACTCAAACATAGACGAGATAAAGTACAAAACAAAACATACATGTACAGAACATATATACAAAAGGGAAACATTAATAAATAACAGATGTTCATGATACCAGATATCACTTATCTTGTGATACTGTAATACTATTGAAAAAATGAGCAAGGTCTGTGATCATGCAATAATCTGTGAATTTGAATTACAAAGATGTATGGCAGTAATTATAATGTGAAATGTAGAAAACAAAACAAAGGCAAAATAAATAAGCAAAAGTAGGATAACACTTGGCCTGAATTTCAGACAAAAGTTGAATGAGCCGCAGTAAAATTGACTAGACTAATCTATAGAATATGCTTGACAGAAGTTTACAGGCTTGACTTAATTTTCAATTTACGAGTGCAGACAGAAGTGAGAAACACAATTTGTCAAATGATTAGGATTATCTATGTTATAGATTATGGTAATACTGTATATTGAGGGATATTGATGTATGTAACATCCTTCACAATTGCAACCATTATCCAGTTGCTTGAGTGTAAATCTCATGTGTAAAAACGAGTTAACTCTGGAAGTAAATAATTAAATTTGTATGTTTACAGCTAACCGGAAATATGGAAATATGAGTATTTTCAAAATTAAACCAAATACGTAGGAAACGTATATTTTCCGGAAAATAGTTACAAAATAAAAATAGTTGATTGGTATAAGAGACAAAGAGACAAATCTCATCCCAAGGTTCAAGTTGGTTTTGTAGACAACAAAATAATTATAGATGAACAGGAATTATATAAAAATACATATGGTACTTGACAATATCAAACAAATTTGAAAAGCATGTTCAAGTGATTTTATACACACATTTTATTTTTTCAGTTTTTTGTTTATGTCGTCAAATATTTCAAACCGATGTCTAGTTCCTTCCTCGTCTGATCCATATACATGACCATTAAAATACCATGAACTGATAACATTGTCATGTTGATACAATCTATTTAGGAGACCCTGGTTGAGTTTTGTTATATCATCACCAATTCTAACTTTGAGTGCTTCGTTTATAGCCTTCTTTTTACGCAGAAGTGAAATTTTGGTATCCATTCTTAAAAATTTAATAAGAACTGGTCTTGGATTCCCTTCTTTCCCTGGTATTCTATGCATTGCAACAACTTCTGACGGGTTGATGTCTAATTTGACTTGGTTCTTTAGTTCATTAAGAAGAGAATGTGGTAGGTCTTCATTTCGATTTTCTGGTAAGTGGTATATTTTCACATTTTTCTTACGTGAGTATTGCTCATTCCAGTTACCAAGCCGAACACTTTCAGTGGCTTTCTTGTTGTTTTCATCAACGACTTCCCTCATTTTCCTAATATCAGAATGCAGACTAGCATTTTTTTCAAGGAGATTCCCATTTTCAAACTCAATAGTGTTTAATTTGTCATGTAGGTGGGATATTTTCGAATCATAATTTGTTTTTAATTTCTCGACTTCTGACTTGACTTCAGACATAATCTCTTTTTTAATTTGTTTTTTCAAGTTTTCGGATAATGATTTAAATATCTCGGTCACTATCTCTGTAAGGTCAGATTTTTTCGGCACATTTTTCAGGAATTGCTTTATTTCATCAAGTTCGTTTTCAATACAAATACTATGGTCCGAAGAACTAGAGAGACAAGAGTGGAGACGTTTTGCTGGATTTATGATATTTTGTTTATCTCCATTTTTCTCTGTAAATGCTGATTCCTCAGCATTATTTGTGTTTTTGGCTGACAGTTGATCGACTTTAGCGGTTGAAATAAAGCTGGTTATTTGTTGTTGTAGCTGACACATATTTTATGTGGCGATTTAAACTATGTCTGCGATCAATGAAAGTTCACTTTATGTGTACATCTATATGTAAACATTGGCTAATTACTACTCACTCGGTCGTCAATTTTAAAACTCGTAATTTAAACTGCAATCTTTACAGTTAAAGTTCTGCTTTTTTGAATATGTCAATTCAAATTAATTAGTAGTAACATCGATGTAATAGAAAAGACGTAAAGAATATCTCTTAATGCATAAAAACACAAAACTCTGTGCAACAAATTCACATCAAACCTTCATGAGCGCCATCTTGTTTATGTTAAGGAGTGTAGTATGACGTCCATTTTCAGTGAACTAGGACACGTATTTGTTTAGGGGCCACCTGAAGTACGCCTCCAGGTACGGGATGTTCTGGTTGTGTTAAAGACCCATTGATGCCCTTTAGAAGTTTGCTGCTCTTAAGTCGGATTGTTGTCTTTTTGATACATTCTTCATGTCAATGTCATAAATTCCAGAAGTAGACAAAAAAATTATAACTATATTTTTAAGTCATACATTTTAACATACTGACTACTAAAATGCAAATATCATACCATAATTATATTCAAAATACATGAATTGCTGTTTTAGGAAAATCCACAAGCATGACAAATCCGTTGATGCTACAAACAACACCATCTTTCAGCAGGAAAAAGGTACAATCGTCTATTACAAGAAGAACAACTAGACTTTTAAATGAAATGTCTCTTGCTAATGGTTCTACAGAAATAACAAGTAATAAATGAAAAAGAAATATATAACGAAATATGATGGCTTTACAGTTTCAAAAATAAAGGCAACAGTAGTATACAGCTCTTCAATTAGTCTTGGGGATTTTGTCGTGTCATTTTTACTCTTTTCCAGCGTGTCAAGTTGAATTGGCGTTTTGGAATATTTCGCCTGTCATTTTTGTTTTCATACTAACTTCTGTAATTTATGAAGAGCAATTCATACAAGTGCTATTCTAATAGAATGAAAATCATCTACATATGTCGGTTTGTTAAATAAAGGCAACAGTAGTATACCGCTGTTCAAAACTCATAAATCTATGGACAAAAAACAAAATCGACGTAACAAACTAAAACTGAGAGAAACGTATTAAATATTAGAGGAGAACAACCACACAACATTAAAATGTAACACACACAGCAACGGACTAAGCATTAGACAAAATCCGATGAAAATAACCAATATAACATCAAAACCAAATACATGAATTTGGGATAGAAAAGTACCGTGACACGTCTTATAGTAATGTGAATTCACACTCAAATATAGGAGAAAACAAACGACACAACGGAAACACAACGTAAACATATTACACACACAGAGAAACGAACTATGATATAACAATGGCCATTTTCCTGACTTGGTACAGGACATTTTTAAAGAAAAAAATGGTGGGTTGAACCTGGTTTTGTGGCATGCCAAACCTCGCACCTTGATGGCATTGTTAAATATAACATATAGTTAATGGTCTATTATTGAATAATGCAGAAATTCGTGACTTATAACAGTCCAACTACAGAGCCCGCAAAGCGATCTTAAAACAGAATCCCGTATCCAATTGCTCTAATGTGACGTTCAAAAAATATTAATCATACTTATTTACATATATAAGAAACACAACGGATGTACCTGTGGTATATTATTGAGAACGTTTGATCCTGTAGTTTGTGGTGGGTTCGTGTTGCCCAATCTTTAGTTTTCTATTTTGTTATTTGCAAACTGTTGTTGTCTTGTGGTCGGTTTTCCTATTTTTTGTCAAAGCGTGTCATTTAATTTTCAACTTACAAATTTGACTATCAGTTGTTATATCCCGCTTTTGATTAAATTGGTTCTTTACATAAAGACAGTTTTGCGATGAATTGATTTAATCATCCTCATCCTGACTTGATGTAAATTTATGTAGATTCCGCTCAGCCAAACAGACTCCCTACTTTGATTAAGTTTTTACTTTAGCATGTTCTATGAAAGGAAGATCACAGTTTCTGTAAAGATATTTCTATTCAAAAGTAATCCCAAGTGTTCGTTTATCATAGACATTTCTCACTTTCAACAGCAAATTTACAAGTTAAATTGACTAGATAGGTTGAATTTCAAACATTAGTTCAGTGTAAAAGTTCGTTTGCGTTAGACTAACGTTTCGATAAAAAAAAAAGCTCATTGCTCTAATAACAATCCAAAAAGGCAAATAAGTGCGTCCTGAAAGGAAACTAACGATATAAGCGCACGAAGCATGAATAATTCTGTTTTAAAAGATATCTTTACAATTAAAGATGATTGATAACTTTCGATAATTATGTAGTGAACAAGTCTAGCTGTATTTTTCATTGTTTACCTCGAAAGAACTAAAAACATACTTATCTTAAATTGAATTTGATGGAAATTTCCATTTTAAATCATTCAGTCAGCATATAATTGTTTACAGTAGTTCCAGTAGGTAATACCTCAAACCATCAATCAAAGAAACAAATTCCAGGTAAGATTTCTATGTATGTTAAGTTTTGATAGCTGCTGTAGATTTATGGATACGCATTTTATCTACTTTTCTTTCTTCATATGGTAGAGAGTTTCGGAAGTTGACTAAGCTACATAATATAAAATGTAGAATTTAACTTATCGGTCTAGATATTACAACATGAGATCCATATAAAAAATCAAACTTTGAAATACGACAAAAACTTTCTAGATCATGTGACTTTCAGTGAAATGCCTGACAAACAATGATAATGTGTCTACAACATATTATTCACAAACAAGACTAATGATTCGATATTTGAATAACTGAGTATATATTTACGGAAAGGCACCAATCATGGGAGAAATAATATAAATAGATTTGCCAAAATTCACATGATAGAAAACAAGACCTATAGCTAGATAACTAAGTTTCGACCATCAATGAAGTAAGCATTACTAGTATTAGAATATAGGTAAAGCATGTTACTAAAGTTTATGTAGTTATATGTTAAACAATTCAACGGAAAAAATCAACGGTATGTGTTATGCACACAACAATAACAGAGACACAAGTACGATACTCAAGTTAGCACCACAATCACTAAATATAAGGCTCCTGACTCGCTTTTGTTATTCTTATGTTTTGTATACGTAGTTGGTGTTGCGGCCAGTGCTGTTGCAGCGGGAATTATTATACTATTAATTCCATTTGCAGTGTTATTGTATCGGTAAATATCTACTATCATATATTCCTATGTTTAACTTCCAAATAAAATGTTTTGAAGTGTTTTATTCATTTGTTCCATTTATCGACAAGAACACATTTATAAGTATCCGTTTACAAATATTATGGCATTATAAACAAGGAACAATGAAAAATAGCATATCTGGAGCTAGATTTATAGAGTTTAAAAAAGTTATTGCATTTTATTTCAAAAAGAGGTTTACTCACAAATATATAAATAATAACCAGACATGACAAACACACTTTTCCTTACATGTATTAAAAACATCATAAAAACAAAGAATAAACCGCACACATTTTTTGTATAAGATACAATAGACAGTAAAACAGAGACAGCAGGAAAAAATAGGGTTATCTTCAGACCTTATTGATATGAAATTTGATGTTATGAATTCAATATTTAAGTGTGCGTGGAAGAAGTGTGAGATTGTCTCTCTTCTATACTATAAGTTATAAAGCCGTTAAAGCTTAATTGAATATAATTACATCATACAAGGAAGTAGATATATTGCACACATTTAGAAATCTGGATAATTTCCGCGATGTATTATCAGCAATAATGACTTGAAGGGAAAGGGCAATACAAGACTAAATTGACAACATGTACGTTATTCGTATGCAACATGGAAACTACAGAAGTAACTACACCATGGGGGTCATAGAAATTCTTCATGTTTACATGTTTTCGTTGTTATGGAAAAGTACTTTTGGGGTATTTTCTACAATTATGACCTTGATTTTGTATGAAACGCATGTATAAAAAGCATCATTTACTCAGTCGACAGAGCTTATATTATATTTAAAAGTTTAGTATTTAATTATTTTAACCTGTTTGGCTCCTACTACACCCATTTCCCTTTTTTATACAGGAGACGATACAGAAACTCCATCCAAAAACCAAGACGAAAGCTTGATACACGGTCAAACCCAACATATGAATCTGAAACAGATATACAAATTAATTATAGCCAAAATCAAAATATGGAAAGTTCGATATATACTGAGCCTGTTGGATTAGAAAATGATCAGGATATTGTCAGAACACTCATGATTATGTAAACACTGACAACATAACGTATGACTATGCAAGAGAATCAAATTATCTTAAAGATGACACATCTGACAACATGGAACAAGACGTTGGAGGCATATATCAGACAAAAGAGATGAACTTTGATACGTATTCTCATTTACAAAATACTTTTATTGATTCTGATGACAAAACGTATGATTACGCAACACATAATACAATCATAGAAATGTCGGAGAACGATTACTGTGTGTCTCGATGTCAAATGTCAGACGATGATTATGACGTATCTGGGAATCATAATCGTGCTTACCACATGCATAGTTCTGATACAATATATAACTAAGTCTAATACATGATTTGTCGGAGAAAGAGAATTTTCCACTGACTGAGATTTGTAACTAATTTTCTCTTTTTGTATTTGTTCAACGAAAAAGAATCATGCATATGTTTGATTTAATAAAATGTCACTTTTTATAGTATTTCATATTTTCTAATCGCTATATACAAATACTTTATAACAAGTTTTGAAAGTCATCGAGATTTACGGTTAAGAAATTATGGGTGTGTTTGTTCAATCACTTCTGAATATAAAATAGTGAAAGAAAAATTCGCTTTTAGCAACAGGTCAATTTTGCCAAATTAGCTTAGAAACATCTCTGATGAATTATTCACTACAGGTGAGATATTTTGACTTATTAAATCTGTATTTATTTGACCTTCAATGAAACCTCTTGTACCCGTTCAGTTATTAAAAAGAAATAATGTCTATATTGAAGGTGTATCAAGCATACTACGTGTGTTCGCCTGATTCGGTTAAAACGATCTTGCTTATTCAGAAAAGAAAAAGAAAAAATTACGTAAGGGATATAAGCCGATAACAGTCCATTCTGTAAAATATTGGACAGGTCTGAGGCCGCAGGCCGAAGACCTGTTCAATATTTTACAGAATGGACTGTTAGAGGCTTATATCTTACTTAAAACATTGTTTAACACGTCGATAAAAGTTAAAATAAAAGAAAAGCCAGCAAAGATTTATTTTCATCAAGTATGAAAATTGTTTTGTGAATAAACTTTCTTTACATTAAAATATATCCTACATGTTGGCCCCTTTAAACAATAACTAAACTTAATACAAATAGACAAAAAGAAAGTACAGCTGAAGGTAAACAACATGTATTGCTACATGAAGAATAACAGTAAGACACAGGGTATGTGTATCGTGATTTTTACGTGCGCAAGGACTACTCACATTTTCTGCTCATAGTGTCAGTGGATACCATTACATACGGTTTGTGTTTCAAAATGGATAAAGTGATGAAAGTATATTTTAAATGCAAAAACGAAGAAAAAGATGTCGTTGCATGTATTAGTGATTGTGTTGTTTCAAACTTTGGATTAAAATCAAATGTGTAATTGGAATCTATTCAGATACAGTATTCAGTGTGGATTACAAAGAGGATATAGACAAAGCAGCTAACAATGGTTAGTTTTATATATATTATATTTCAAAATGTAGTCCTCCTCTTTTAGTTTCTTGTTTCTTCTTGGGTTTTATTTTTACCAAGTGAATGAAAAAAGAAAAAGAATAGGATATGAAAACAGGTTCTTGTTGAACCATATCGAGTGCACCGCAGTCGATTTTATTACAAATACATATTAATTAATCTGAACAAATGAAGAAATAGCAACATGCAATCAGTTATATTCTTTTATTGGATTTTTCAAGTGACTGTACCCAAACGGTACCACCTGAATACACCCCCCCCTTTTCTGTTTTTTTTTCTTTCTGCAAGGTCGTGTCGCTCTTTTTTTTCGTTTATTTGTTTATTGAGTCCTTTGTGTTTTATAAATGTTACCGAAATATATTCTTGTCTCGATCTTCTTTTGAAAAAAAAATCTCTCATAAAACGATCACTGCAAAAAAGTGCGAATCGGAAACACGATTGGTTTGTTTGACAGATAAAATGCGGTAATGTGTTCCTTTATTCTACTTTCCATATTCATCGTGGTTCATGAGCGAAGTGTAGCATTATATTTATATTTAAGCAATAATATCAGACTTAAAAAAACAATATTTCTTAATCAAATTAGAAACTTGAATATTATTAAAACTATTATAGTCCCCTAGTTCATGAAGGAAGTTCAAAATTCGCACTTTCTACACAGGATAAGGTTTAGTTTGTTCATGGCCCTTGTATTGTAGCATGATCTATCAAATTAAAAAATAATTACTTCATTGCTTTATTCATTTTTAATTGTAGTTGAAACTGATGTTAGGAAGAATAAGAGCAACACCAGAGGTCAATTTTGATAGTCTAAAGACGGATGAGGATAACTCTTTTGAAAAAAGAAATAAATTCATAAAATCCAAAGAACAAGACTTTCAACGAGCATAATCAACTTATTGAATTAGTCTTAAAAGAGACAACCCCGAAACACGAGAAAATGGCTGTGATATTAGTATTGGATGTGTTAAAAATCAATTTGAAAGTGATTTCTTTTCCTCAAGAAACCGTTTTGATGAGTGACAAAGTTATTGTATTGGAAAGTGACTTTAATAAAATGTTTTTATTTAACTGTCATTTGTTCTTTGGTTGTATTTAATGTTTACAAGATGAAAACAATTGGGGTATTAATAGGTTTTTTATTTGAGTGATTTAACTATCATTTACCTGTAAGAATCAGTTATGCTACCTTTAGCTGTCCAATATTTTTAAGAAAGAGGAGGGCTATTCTTAAAAATATTGGACAGCTAAAGGTGACATAATGGTTTCTTACAGGTAAATGATAGTCCAATCACTGAAATAAAGAACAGGTAAAACAATAGAATGACGTCACAACAATGTTTTAAACATGGTTGCTTTCTATGTAAATCTTTAATTATTTTGATATTCAGTTAAATTACCATCTACAATCAATGTGAAAAATTGTATAAAGTACGAGATTTCATGTTCATTACTCCAGTGCCTCACTGTTTTTAGATATCCTGTGATGTCTGCTGTTGATTGAAGATGTAAGTTGTTGTTCTGTGGTTTGCATGGTGTGTCGACTGTTATATTATATGTTTATGCTTTTCTCACACATGTTTGAAGAATTTTATCTTTGACATACATGTTTATCTTAAAATATCGTTGTATCCCGTGCATTTTGTAAGATGAATTCAAGGATAGAGAGGACATCACACACAGGAGGGGAGTCAAAATTAATAAGTCAAATTCGACAAAATTTAAAAATATATGTAGAGTTGTCACATCGGGTCACAGAGAAAATTAATCTCGCTGAGATGACCCACGATAATCTATAAATATATCTAAAACTGTGTATCGAACTTTTTCAATTTACTTGGGAAAATTCTAGATCAAAAATATTATTTGTATGGCCGGAAAGTTGTGTTTCCCTTTGTGTTTCCTTATTTGGCAAATTATATAGTTCTCTATTATCCAAATAATAATTTCCCTGTATGAAATAATGAATTGTTTAAAATCCATACTTCCTGGTATTAAGTACATTCAGAAAATGAAAACAACGCCCTTGTCACTTTCATCCGTCTGATGCTTTTTCTGGATTCATCAGGTTTGCTTACAACCAAATTTTTGAAAGCCCGGTATAAATAAGAACGATACCCTTAATAATAACAGTACTTGCCCTTTATTCGCTGCATTGAAACCCCATATCCTTTGGCTGTTTATATGCTCTTTGGTCGGGATGTTATCTCTTTAACATATCCCTATTTACAATCTAAATTTTATTTTATTCAAACACAATTCAGCTTATGTAACTTACACATACAAATTTAAAAGCATAGGTGTTTAATTATTTGAATTAAGGGAGTTCGCTTCTCAGTTTCAAAGTAATTAACTTTTCAAAGCACTAGTTTATATTGATAGGGAATTGATAAAAGAATCCAAAGAGCAAAAAAAAATATATAGGTCACCGTGCTTGTTTTCGAGATATGAGCCGATATTGGCGGGAAAAATTTCTCTCTTGACTTTTCATAGCTTTATCATTGACAAGTTGAAGTTCTCAAAAACTGTTGAAATGTAATTAAAATTTTATAAGACTTTTACAGAGGGCTTATCATAATACATGTTAAAGATTTATTAAAAGAAAAATGGGGGTCACCGGGCAAATTTTTTCAAGGCATTCAAATGGATAAAACCAGAGGATTCCGAAAATCTGACAAAAAATCCAAAACATGACAAGCCAGCTTCCTTAATTTAAACATTACAAAGAGTTTGCTTCATTAGATCATTTGGCGGAGAATGATAACAAATAAGGTGTATAATGCAATAAGAGCATTATACTATTATCACCTTGATAAAGAATTGTTGGCCGTTAAATTTGATAACATACAATAAATGATTTAAGCCATTACAAGAATGTATTTTCATTTTAAAAGTTTATCATATGACAATATTTTTTCACATACTAAAATACTAATCTTCAATCAGATTTATTATCACACGTATAACACAATCAGTTTTCTCTTTCATTATTATTAAATCTATCAATTTAAATTCTGAGGCAATGTGCAGAAAATCTATTTCTACAAAGACATGGCTAAATGTGTATGTGATTATAACATGACATAACAATGATTAGTTCAATTGGATATATTCGTTCAAAAAAGTTGCCAAACTTTATTCTATTAATATAGAAGTAGGAACATTTGTAAATTGATGCGGAGAGAGTAAAACCTGAGATTTGCGACCGTTAAATCAACATTGACGGTGGCAACTCTTCAACAACAGTACTGCCAATACGATTATAATGCATTACATACAATAATACGATAAAACTTGAAAAAGGTCTAAATTTGTCAAATAGAAACAAATCCGCGAAACTTCATGAATGATTTTGGTACAAAGACGTCATGGTTAAACGTGCCGTCATACAAATGAAAACTTACAAACTGGAGGTTATTACGTTTCATGTTCGATTCAAATTCAGATAAAATTACATTAAAACGGCGAATTCGAGGTATGTGTTGTTTTATTTTCGACTATATAGTAGTAATCGAACATTTGTTGATTCAATCAATTCAAAATGGCGGCTTCCTACTTAAAACGCCTGATCAAATGTGGATTTGACAGCAACTTTTAGCCAATGAAAAAAATGTTGCATCCAAATTGCATTAAAATAAACGATTATCATCCTGTTCAAAAGAGGATAAAACATAGTACAGAAATGAATGTGTGTTTTCCATACTGTGGAAATTTTCAAAGTTAACCAATTTTTAAGTGCCAATCTATTGTGAATTTGGAATCCTTTTGAGGTTAATGAAACTTATATATTGCCTCGTAATTGTTGCTTTGGGTTTTTTGTCTAAATTTTGATTATCTGAAACATTCCATTTTCATTGGATAAATTCAATGTCATATAATATAACAAAATTGGCTTGATTTATTTATGAATAGATTGTGGTCCAATGCGTGTTCGGTGTTCAAATATCTACAACTTTGTTAGGTTTATTTTTAATTTCTTTTCTAGCAATTTTAATTCGAACGCACTTAATGAAAAGCGCATCACGATTACTAATATTACCATTGCACCCAATGAAGCCTCATACTTTTCTGATCAAATTATTTACCTAGATAAGATTAGTATTTGGTTGATAATAAAATTGTCATTAACTCATCAAATATATCAGTCTTAGGACTGTGTATTCTAATCGTGCGTTTTGTCTACGAAACCCTCAATAGTTACGCTCGAAAAGAAATGCAAAATGCAACTTAAATTAAAAAACTGAAGAGCATTGACGACTCATATTCCTAAATATTAACCATGGTTTCAGCACTTTTTCGATTAGGCCTTTTTGTTGATTTTTTCGATAAGAAGCTAAATACTTCAACTTCCATCAAATCATAGAATTGGTGTACTCGATGATAGGATTCAATGTCAGTTATAGGCAGCGTCCAAGCACCGGTCGGTGGGAGACACATAACATATATTTATTTAAAACCAATATTTTATCACTAGGATGTGTTCATACATCTCCCTTTTCAACATTTATTTTCACTGTTATGCAATTCAAAAACGCGTACTATGTAAGATAAAGTAATGATTCAATAGATCACACAAACAGCTGAAGTATGAAGTCATTGTATATAAATCAAAAAACATACAAAAAAAATATAAATTCTGATCAAATGTATGTGTTCCGAAAATATAAGATAAAATAATTTTAAGACCATATTGAACCTACAACATCTGATATAGCTCTATATAGCAATGCATTTTTTTTCTAATTTTACACTGGTTTATTGAAAAAAAATTGTTTTCAATGTATCTTTTCTTTTTGTAAATTGGTTTTGAGTCTATACCCTGCAATATGTAATTGTAACTAAATAAAATTGAGAATGGAAATGGAGAATGTGTCAAAAAGACAACAACACGACCATGGAACAGACAACAGCAGAAGGTCACCAATAGGTCTTCAATGCAGCGAGAAATTCCAGCACCCGGAGGCGTCCTTCAGCTGGCCCCTATATATACTAGTTCAGATACTAGTTCAAAGCATACTTGCTAAAATTGTGTTTGATCAAAACATAAAAATGCTAAAATTATACAGTAACATTCAAATGTCGTAAAGCCTATCGTATGAAACGGTTTTGTTTGACACAGTTCCTGGTGTATGAAATACTTACAGATATGATAGTGTTACAGGATGCGACACAAGTTTCCATTTTGCGGCATCTTTTGATTTATTATAAGTTCAATGTTTCCTTATTGACACAATCAAACATGTTACTATTAATCCAAAAATGAATAGAATGACTGCAATACATATTGTATGTCTTGCAACTTTTAGGATAATTAGTGCTCTAGTTGAAAATTTCTATAATGGTTTGTATATCTTTGTTTCAGTTTATTTTTTAACTATATAGTTCAACATCACATATCCCTTCATAAGAATTTAAAAAAATTATGACTTTGCCATGTGTAATTCTATTAAATACAATTCATTTACTTTGTTTTTCAAATGTATAAATGATTTTGCATGTAATTATCGTATAATACTGTTGTCTATATTTGACGAAAACGATTCCAACAATATGTACTTAAGGCCAGTATTCATTACCATTTGCTGATGCTATGTGAATATTCATTTTTTTTAGACTTTTAAATATGAAGAATCCTGAATCTTTTTACATTCTTATGTTCAACTGTATTTTATGTTTATGCAATGAAAGAAGTTGTATATACATTTATTTTCTAGTATAAAGATATCTAATTTTGTAACCACATCTTTTGTTGTCAGGAGTGAACTGCCATTCGATTCTTAAAAGCCGCTATGGCGAACTGCAATGCAAGAATATATCAAGTGTATATTTAAAACCATTTTGGTTTGACGAACATCAGAAATGTACCTATCAAAGTTCTTCCACGAGTCTAAATGGACATTTACCAGTGGAATGCCATGGTTACATCACATGCAATACGAATCAATCTCGACCAAAGCAAGCAATGAGGTATCAAATCGACAGCAGACATATTAATATTGACAGTGAGTGATTTAAAGTTAACATATCTCCTGCGTGAGGAGCTTGAAATAAACAATGCAGCCTGTTTCGGATTTTCGTAGACGTGGTCAAAGTTGAAGTCATTATTTATTTGGAGCAAAAATTCATAAGTTTAAAATCTAAGAAGTTCAGGGCATATAAATATTGAAAATATACCGCACAGCTATATATTTTGACCTTTGAATAAAATAGTAGTGCATATCAACTTTCCGTTCTGGAAAATATTTTTTTACGAGACTTTTCGCCCTAGAAAGGGTTCCTATTGGATATTGCATTTCCTATATTTACAGAATTGCAAATTATATGAATGAGTTACTTCTTTTAAAAAATGGCATAGGAGCGGGAAACCGTATGTCATATTTAAATCGATATTTAGAAAATGGGGATCAATTTTTTCTATCAAGATATTGATCGGCTTTGGTTTGCTATATTTTTGAAGTATTTAAACCACAGATCAAACATTCTAAACAATCGATCTACTTAAATCAAAGTGGACTTAAATTGCCATGTTGCCTACCGTATATCAATGTTGATGTAAAAAAACGGTTTTCGTCACTTAATTAAAGCTGCTATTGCCGAACGTGTCCTTAAAAATGAATCAATCAAGCAACTTATGAAAATTTAATAAATAGTATACCAATTTATCTATTACAGACTATTTTCCACTATTCTCTGGAGATATAGCCAGCATCATATGCCAGCCATCCAGAGCCGTGAACATTGACAATATGCCGTATAATAACACAATTTGTGAAGCTTCAAACGACCAATTCTCAGACAATCAAATATGTGAAAGGTCGTTTACATGTTCCATTGAAAACACTAACAAAACAGGAAGCATTGATGTAAACTGTACAGGTCTGTGTGCTGTGTGCACTAAAAGAAGTTATGTGTCTATATGTACTAATATAGTTAGATATGAACAAACGCATAACGAACCAACGGATTTTAAGATATTAAACGTTATGTTTAGAATATTACTGAACCAAGAATTAAGAATTTAACTTAAATTTCAAATAACAAAATACCGAACTCCGAGGAAAAATTCAAACAAATGAATGACAACTGTTATATTCCTGACTTGGTACAGCATTTTGTTTGTAGAAAATAATGGATTTAATATGGTTTTATAGCTAGTTAAATCTCCAACTGGTATGTTAGTGGTATAAAATTACATTAAACTAAGAACGGGGTCAGAATAAAACAAACAGACATATTGGGTAAAACTGTCAAAAATTTGGGAAAATCTTAAATATTAACAAACAAAAATATATGCAACAGAGACACACAAAAAGGCACTATGTGAATCCAAATATGAGAAAGACTGAATTGTATATGTTGTATCAGTCAAATTCAAAGGGACAATATGTTCCACACTTTGAATTATCCAATGACAAAACTTTTTTTTTTTAAATCGGAAAGTGACTTTTAAGAATAATTATAGTTTATTTTCGATCGCCTCCAGAAGCTTAAAAATCAATAAGTAAATTACATGAATTACAAAACTTTTGAATTTTTAAAATACTAAGGCCTTTTCACTATAGAAAATTGTTTTTAACCCTAGCTGTATTTGGCTAAACTTTAAGGAATCCAGATCCTCAATGCTCTACAACTTCGGATTTTGTTTGGCCTTTTTGACTTTTTTTTTATTTGAGCGTCAAGTGCTCTAATGAGTCTTTTGCAGACGAAACGTGCGTCTGACGTAAATACAAAATGTAATACTGGTATATATGATGGGTTAATTTACACCACTGGGTTGATGCCACTGCTGGTGGACGTTTTGTCCCGTAGGGTATCCTAGCTTTTAAATCAATATTATGTCGTTATTTTTTCCAGTGGGCAATATTATACCAAGCGATGACACAACTACACAATTTCATTATAGGTCAATTCAATAAAATAATAATGAGTCGCATACTGTAGTAAATTATTTTGAGTCTGACATGGTCATTTTTACTTGAAAGTCTGCACATTAAATATTCGAGCTTTCAATCAATTTAATCACTGGTCTTATACATTAATTACAGTACGGTTCAAATAATTTGCATCCAGTCTATTCATTAATCTAAAGTAGTTGATTTGATAATAAATCTGTTTCATCTCAACAGCAAAGAAAATACACATCCTGGGAAAATCCTAAAATAATGACTACTGAGTAATTAAAATCAAACTATGTATAAACCTAACTTATATAACATATAAGTACCTAATTAAATATCAAATCTAAATGAGAACTTGTGTAAAAAAAATATGCTTGTTTCATATCTTTTTAAAATGATCCATTAGAAGTATCAGATCATCAATGTTGGACCTATTTTCTATACAGTACACCTCTATACTTAAAATCTTTCACATCCTTCTGATGTATTTTGTTAGTCATTGTTCTATGCATCTGCGAACTTCCTTTAAAAAAGAAAGTGAACAATATATAAGTGTCATGCTACCATTTTGACTTATATGTGATCGTTTCTATTTCAGTACGAATAACAGTTGATGACAAAAGTACGAAATCTCATGGTAGGCTTTTTTTATTAACAGCTGACTATGCGGTATGGGCTTTGCTCATTGTTGAAGTCCTTACGGTGACCGTTAATTTTTATTGTTTGTGTCATTTTAGTCTCTTGTGGAGAGTTTTTTCTTCATTCGCAATCACAATCACATCTTCTTTTTAAAATTATTTGTAAAGAAACTGTTTTTCCAACTACATTAAGAATGTCTGTTTCTTTCGTGTTGATATTTTTTTTTTATGCAAGATTGAAATTAAATTATTTTCCTGTATTTTATTGACGATTTTGATCATTATTCATTAAGAAAGACGTATATCATCATCCATTGATATAATGTTTAGCATTTCTTTTTTTCTTTCTGTAAACAAAATTACTTTTTTTTAATTTCCGCTAAATTTTTACACTGTTGTATTGATGTCAAAATACGATCAGAGCTAAGTTATTTAGTTGCATAATCCAAATTAGTCAAACCAATGGGAAAAAATGCATGCACACATTAAGATCATTTTTCGTAATAATACCACAATAAAACAAATTCAAAGATGCTATATTTCAATATTGAAACGATAAAGGGATGCGAATTATACCAAAGGATCTCAGAGTTCAAAAATAAACTGACAACGCTATGGCTACAAAAAAGTAACAACATACATACAACCGTACACAAAACAAAACATATGAGTTGTGCCAAGTCAGGAATATGACAGTTGTTATCCATTCGTTTTATGTGTTTGAACTTTTGATTTTGCCATTTGATTGGGGACTTTCCTTTTTGAATTTCCCGTGGAGTTCAGTATTTTTGTGATTTTACTTTTTGATACTTTGAATTGAACACAATCAGTAAAATTCATCAGGCAAATAGACATTATAAAAAAGTGATAATTTCACATCGTTTTTTTTAAATTTTTAGTTATATCATATGACGAGCCATTTGATGACAGAAGTAAGGATTTTCATGGTAGGTTAATGTATGAAAATAACTACAAGTTATAATTATTTCAGGTGGCTATAGAACAAGATGATGACTCAAGTGAGAAATCTCCTGATATGATTTAGGTGCTATAACTGAAAATAAGACAACTCTCCACAAGATATCAAATGACATAAAACAATAATATTATAGGTCACTGTACGGCGTTCAGCACTGATCAATATTCATATAGTCAACTATAGTTCACCCCGGAACAACTTATGTAAAACAATTGATACAAAAAAAGTTGTGATTTGTGATTTATGTACAAAACAATTAACGAAAACAAATAAGATATACAGCAACAAAGTACGACTACTGATTTACAGGCTACCGACTTTGGACATGATTAATTAGTGAGTTGGTACGAAATTAACGCCCTCGCACACGAAAATGACAGGTGTATTCTATTAAATTAGAATATGTTTATGCAATTTCAAGAATCAATGGATATCCTTCATACTGTGCATTTAAATAAATTATATAGAATAGTTTCCTCATTTATATTTGTCCCTTTTATAACAAACACGCCTTAAATGCTCAGTTAATATATTTAGGAATTAGAAAGAAACTAGGGTTTCAAGTCCTTCAAACAACTTTAACGTTTGTTAAAATATCCATTTCTTATTATGTTCATTTTGGTCAGAAATCTCTTCACTTAATATAGCTTTTTTTTGTTTTCCCCCTTGCCTTCAAATATTTCGCTTTTAGTGTTCCTAATGAATGTTAACTCATATACGCGTTGTTGATACTTTGAAAAAACAGATTCAGTATTATGCAGCAGGACAATAAAAATTATCAATCAGTCAAATGTCATATCTGATTTATTTTTTGCTATTTTAGTTAGTAGTCCAGTTAATGACAGAAGTACGGAATCTCATGGTAGGTTAATTAAGACATATATGTAATTCATGAGGGCTTCGATTTATACTGAATTTACAACGGGTTTAATAATATTGTACTTGATGTTAAATATAGTTTCCTCAAACGATATCGAAGGGTAATATATTGGCAAAAGACCATTCCGGAAAGAGCAAACCCCCGTAAATAGTGTGCAAAAAGACAAAAGTAGCTTTAATTCATTTTAGGATTTTACTGTATGCTTTAAAGCATTATAAATCTGTTTAAGTACTTATTCCATATTCTAAAACAGTAATTTCTCTCCGAGAAAGGCGAACGATACAAGAGGGACAGTCAATTCATAGTTGGAAAATAAACTGACAATGCCATGGCTTAAAATGAATTATACAAAAAGAAAAATAATAGTACACGAGACACAAAATAAAAACAAAATAGAGATTACGAAATACGTACGAACCAAAACAAAACTGGGGATGATTTCAGGTGACATATTTATCTTTACTTATTATTTCATGTGTGTAATGTGTGCTTTGCAACATATTAGAAAAAATCTCAAGTTGATATTAGATGAAAACGGCTTTTTTCATATTTGTATTTGGTCGTGTAGCTTGTCACGTGTTCTTCCTTGACCTTTATATACTATTTAGCGTTTAGATTTCTTGATGATAGCGGGATCATAGATGACCAAGTAGTAGAACTTCTGAAGCAAAAGACAATAATTATGACCTATCTTATTTGACCCAGTTGTCATGATTTTATAAAATATTTAGAGTTTCTAAATACAGAAGGGAAATCTAGTATGCCACTAAACGCTTTCAATGGGATAACACTAGTACAAAACTCTTTTGACATGTTCATGCGATTTCATCATATCGCTTGTTTTTAAAGTTCTTATCAAAATTGCATTTAATATGATTATATGTAAACAATTTCTCAACACAAAAACATTTATTTTGGTTGGTTAAATATAACACAGTTGGTTAATAAAAGTGTTAAGAAATGGCTGTTTTCAAAATGACCATGTTATTTGTCGTTGGACATGACTCGGCATTTTCTCGTGTCAATACAAGCATCCTCCACCATTATAAAAGACATTGGACATATTGCAGGTCCATTTTCAAAACAATCATTAACTAATACTATCACATGTGCATTTTTTTCGATTTACTTTTTATTTTCTTATAGGTTTTAAAAATTCTGCATACTCATCAACTGTATCATTATTGGAGTTTTTCTTTTTAGGTATGACTTTTGTGGTATACAATTTAGGATAGCTTATCAGTGAATCTATAATAACATTCATGAGACGAAGAACAAATTTAAGAACAACATTTTGAAGAAGGCTGCATCGAATATTTGTTTACTAAACGTCCAAATCAAAATAAATATGATACTAATCAGAAGAAACAGTACAATATATAAGTTTGCGTCGTCGGTGAAGCCCTGGAGAAAAACATATTTTCAACTATAAAATACCAAAAACAAAGTGTTTTCAAATATAACTTAAACTGTTTATTATGGAACTAATTAGAACAGATATTGCTGGTTTTATATATCTTTGTCAAACAAGCACACTGAATCAAGCACATTGTGTATTAGTCTGTTCTAATTAGTTCCATAATAAACAGTTTAAGTTATATTTGAAAACACTTTGTTTTTGGTATTTTATAGTTGAAAATATGTTTTTCTCCAGGGCTTCACCGACGAATAAAACGTTATATTGACGAATTATCTAACAATCATTAGACTCAGTATTAAGAAAAAGATTTGTAAATACCTTTTTTTTTTCATTTACAATCTAACATATCTAAGACTTAAATATAATATTTAATTAGTTTTTCAACATTTAATTGGATTTTTTGTAAGCATGTCATAGCTGCAGAACATATTATGAAGTCTTGAAAGATGACGGAACACGATCGAAGGGCTGATCAGTTCATACCATTTCACAGTTTCGTAGTCAGAAAGAAAATGTAATGATGTAATAAAGTTCTAATAATTGAAATACCTAATTGAAAACTTACAGTGAATAATATTTTTGTTTATAAATATAAATATAAGAAGAATACATCAAATTAATGTTTAGCTATGTAAGTAGCTGATTTGATATGCAGTATACAAATGAGATATTCATAAAAAAGTAAAATCACAAAAATACCGAACTCCGAGGAAAATTCAATCGGAAAGTCCCTAATGACATGGCAAAATCAAATGTCAAAACACCTCAAAAACGAATGGACAACAACTGCTATATTCCTGACTTGGTACTGGCATATCTAAATTGTCGAAAATGGTGGATTGAACCTGGTTTCATAGCGCTAAATCTTTCAATTGAACGACAGTCCCATCAAACTCCGATATATTTACAACGATGCGTGAACAATAATTTTTTTATTCTCACGGTCTGTTTTCAACATGTTTAATTCTTATTTAATTTGTTAACTTAAGACTTCTGTGATTTTCTAATTATTAACTAAAGCTTATGTTATGATGCCCATGGATAATACTAAAAATTCAATACTAATGCTTTTCTACCTCAGGCATACATTACCTTAGCTGTATTTGGCAAAACTTGTAGGAATTGTGGTCCTCAATGCTCTTCAACTTCGTACTTTATAATTTGGCCTTTTTAACTTTTTTGGATTCGAGCGTCACTGGTGAGTCTTGTAGACGAAACGCGCGTCTGGTGTATATACTAATTTTAGTCCTGGTATCTATGATGAGGTTTTTTTCAACCACTGGGTCGATGCCACCGCTGGTGGAGATTTAAGCCCAGTAGTCAGCACTTTTTGTGCTGACATGAATTGTCATTGATATGGTTATATTTATAAATTTACTGTTTACAAATTTTGACTTTTTTGAAATACTAAGGCTTTTCTACCTCAGGCATAGATTACCTTAGCTGTATTTGGCAAAACTGTTAGAAATTTTGGTCCTCAATGCTCTTCAACCTCGTACTTTATTTGGCCAATTTAACTTTTTAGGATACGAGCGTCACTGATGATTTCTTTGTAGACGAAACGCGCGTCTGGTGTATATATACTAAATTTAGTCCTGGTATCTATGATGAGTTTATTTACGGTATTTCTCCACTTGAAACAGCTAACTTTTAATATTTTAAGCGCGAGCCTTGTCGAGCCCTTTAAATGACTAAAATGTAACTGTTGAGAGTGGCGAAATATCGTAATACAAGAGTTACAGTGGTTGAATCTGTTTCTCTAATGATTTTTATCCTTCCTTTTCAAAGATCGGAGGAAAGTTGTGTACTTTTGATGTGACGTCATTAAGCATGGTCGCATTTTCACTAATGAGGAGAAATGTTTTTCTCACACTGGTCAGGAAATGTGAAAATAACACAAAAATTAGAGAAATATTCATATCAAATAAATATTATTTTTAAAGCTGACATTAGTTTTCTATAATACTGTTGAAGCTAAAAATACCTGGTAAGACGAACGATACCAAATGTATATTTTAACTATTAAGTAAAAAACGATATGATAATGGCAAATAACTACAACCTTAGCACGATGAACCCAAGAACTGGTTTTGAAATTTCTGTTTTGGCTATCATTGTGTTATAAGTTTTTTCTCTACTTTTTCTAATTTAAAATCTAAAATAACATCATCCTTTGTTAAATAAATTTTCTCATTATGCAAATAATGTAAATTGAGCTTTTTGTATATTGTATTCATTGCAAATGTTTTAAATAAACTATTTGATCACATTTAAAATATTGTCATTTTTAAAAAGTTGACATAAACATGTCAGCAATAAGACTTCTCGAAACTTATTGTTCTGATTGTTCCTCTAGTTGCATCATTGTGATTTAATTCCGGTGTCTTATTTTTACAAACCTACACATTTATTTATTGAATTTACTGTTTGCCTTCTTTGATGCAAAATGTTTACAATAAGTCTGTTATGTCTGACTACTTTGAGGATTATTATTGCTTTAGACGATTATTTTAACAATGGTTTGTATTTTATTTATCTTATATATACATGATTTATTTTACTGTATTCTCAGTAAAAGACATTACAGTTAGATACTTAAAATGTGTGATACATGTTCAAGTTAGTATTAATCTTGTATGTTCAAATATTCTCTCAAACTTACTACTGCTTAATGAATTGTCGTAAAATGATTTCATTTTTCTAATTATAATTTGATTTCATCATTTTCATAGATAACAATTTAAATTTAGGTCATGTTGTTTAGTTTCGATATTGTAAGAGATAAACCTTTTCTTTTGTATGAGACGCAGCACATTAGTTGTCATTGCATTTATGTAATTTGTAACAACATACGTTTGGTAATACAACTGCTTTCGAGCATTTTATTTTCAAATCTAAATAATATAAGCTTGAAAATACACAGAAGTTAAATATTAATTCATTCATATACTAGAACGTATGAACATATGATAACGTTGGAATAAGTAGTTTGTATACAATGTGCTCCATGCAAAAGGGAAATAACTTAGCTGAAAAAATATTCAAACTTAACTGTTTCTACGCTATGTTTATGAGAAAACTATTGATTGTCATATGTGCCAGTAATATACCAGATGATAATTAGAGTACAAATTGTTCTGGTAGGTTTTTTACAAACGATCACCAAAGAGTTACGTTATGTCATGATGAACTTTACGTAATAACCCTCTTAAAATGGACATCCCGTTGTGGGCATTTCTCGATGTGTTGAGGATCCATTTGTGGACTTCTGTTGTTTTCGTTTCTTCGGTCGGATTGTTGTCTTTTTTAAACATCTTCCATTTTCTTTCTAAATCCTTTTCATTTGTGTCAATCATAAATAAAAAAAACACTGCTTATAAAAAAAGAAGATGTGGTATGATTGCCAATGAGACAACTATCCACAAAAGACCAAAATGACACAGACATTAACAACTATAGGCCTTCAACAATGAGCAAAGCCCATACCGCATAGTCAGCTATAATAGGCCCCGATAAGACAATGTAAAACAATTCAAACGAGAAAAACTAACGGCCTTATTTATGTAAAAAAATGAACGAAAAACAAATATGTAACACATAAACAAACGACAACCACTGAATTACAGGCTCCTGACTTGGGACAGGCACATACATAAATAATGTGGCGGGGTTAAACATGTTAGCGGGATTCCAACCCTCCCCTAACCTGGGACAGTGGTATAACAGTACAACATAAGAATGAACTATAAAAATCAGTTGAAAAAGGCTTAACTCATCAGATGGACAAAAATACAAGTGGACGTGGTCGGGTACTTATACATCCTGACACAAAAAGACGCAATGAACAGATCTGAGAGTACTCGCAGTTATCTGACAGCTAGTCCAAAGCCACTAACAACTAATAAAAAAAATTATGCATCTAAGACTAAACTACCAATCCGTACACATCCAACATCCAATGGATTTAGTGTAAAGACTTCATAAACAGCCAGAGAAAACCATGACCTTGTGCAATGCCAAGTAACAGGTATCGACAGATTGTAGATCCATGAATATGTATATGTATATGACATACTAGTAATATTAAATTAGCTTTTAATTTACTGATAACAAAATCAATATTTATACCAATAAAAACAACATTCAATGATCTTATTACAGTGTTGAATAGGTAACTTTTTAGAATAAGTTTATTTAAAGGAGCGACAAGTTTACATGGATCATTTCTAAATTTCCGGGCACGATTAACAACATTTCCGTAAAAATGAGGATGTGCTATCCCGTTTGAAATAAGTTTTCTACAGGTACAACCACACTTCAAAACCTAATCTTTATATCTATTGAAAAATTTAGTTAAGGTTTTAAGTAATTTATGGTAACGATATCCCTAGTTTAATAATTTACCAGTAATACATAGGTTGCGTTCGTTAAAATCAAAAACGTCACAACAGACACGGGCATAGCGAACAAGTTGTGAAATTGTTTGGTAGAACATCGACTTCTCGTTAAACACCTCATTAATGCCTTCAAACTTAAAAATACTATTGTACAATGTTGTATGTGCCGACATTCTAGACATCAACGTCTTCAGTATTGTGAAGTAAAGATAGGATAAATTTGTATTATCTTCAAAACGCGGTTGGTGTACTAGAAGAATACAGCATTTGTTAAATCTGCAATATTTCGATACTGATGGAAAAGATGAAATGACAAGATTAAGGGACCGTTTGTTATACCTATTTTGTTTGTTCGAATATTTGTTTTTCTCTTAACGACTCATGCACTTTGCAAGGAGGCGGAAAGGTTTGTTTGAGGTATGCTCACAGTACCAACCTTGTCTCAGTTTTAACTTCGAATATGTGTCAATATAACAAACATTTACATATAATTTTGAAGAAAACAAATGTAGTTTGAAAACGTATACACATTAGTTATCAAATGAATTGAATAAAAACTTATGACGGCTTTTCTTCAAGGAGAAGAACAATTTTAGAAAACTTTACGTATTTCGATTCTGTGGTATATCTAGCTTGGTTTATAAATAACTTTCTGTTTAAATCATTCAAATATTGCTTTATTACTTGAAAAATCGTTCATGGTATATAAAGTAATTGCTTGACACATCTATGGAGTCTATAAATGTTATAACAGACGGATAAATACCCTGTCAATGTTCTTCATTTATTTGATTGACCTGCAGTTTTTTTCTCAAATATATATTTTGATGGAGATTTGATTAATCTACTGGTTCCATGATACGGTTGCTTTATATAATCTCATAGTGACTCACCTTGATATGTTTCCAGTAAAAATTATGTTAGATAGCGACCTCATTAAATTATCAGGAGGATTAAAAGTAAACGGAGGGGTAGAACAGAGTACGCCCTCAGATAATAAATGCATACACATATTGAGAAATACTCTGCCTAACCCTACGTATTTACAGAAAACTTTCCATACTAGAATTTGATTTTAATTAAACTTTCAATCAACTTTGAAACAGTTTAAATAGTAAAAGGAGATATTTTGGGAAATTGATTTGTCCATATTTATTGAAATGCAACCTATAATAATGATCACTATTATTTGGCATCACCCTTGTAAATTGTAAAATTAAAAAGAGGCTTACGACATTACTCGGAAATTAACATTCATACAATGACCAAGACAAATTTTATTTGAAGTAAACTTTTTGAAATACTTTTGTCTTATCTTGCAAATGATGAAAAATACTAAGATGGATATGTAATTAAGAAAGAAAGAAAGCATATCTGTTCACAAATTTCACAGGCTAACTTAAGACTAAATCAGACAAAATACACAATACTGGAAAGTCAAATATACACGTAATCGCCGAATACATTTTTCTTTTAAATTTTGAGAAATAGTGTATGTTTCCTTGTACTTATATTGTATTAGTATATTCATCGAAAGAGGGATGATATTAATCAGACTATTGATTCATAAGTATCTATTTTCTACCACTGAATGAGCTTTTTCATTTAAACTTAAAATGAATTAGAACATGTTTCTTAATATTCAAAATGCTAGCATTTATTATCGTAGTTGCTACTAATTTCTGGATAGAATGTGCCTTTGCTAGTTATCGGACTTATGGTTTGTTACTTTATTTTAATATTGTTTTGTGATTCATACTTAACACTTTCTATTTTTAGGTCGTTTTATTTATAGTTTAAGAATTATAATTGCATGTCAACAGAGGTCGGTGAATTTTTAACAGATTTTTTAAAAGTAGAAAAACTCATCTGACTAACAATCATTTACTGATGTCATATCTAGTTACAAACTCCGGACAGTGATCGTCTCCGTTCCGGAAATATTTTACTTTACTCCATCAATTAGTGTAGAGTAGTATTCGGGACCGTATGCGGATCGGAACTGGAACTGCAGGGGAGTTTGGTCTAGTTAAAGTATTTTTGATGTTCTTAACTGACCATACACTCGTTTTCGTAAAACAACAATATTTTTAATGAAAGGTGGCACTTTCATATACTGCATGTATGAACTAAACGTCATTTCATACTCATTTAAATACACAATTAAACAAAGAATTTCAATTCAAATTTTTCATAAGTTCCTTTATTTCAGGTGAAACATGCATCTCTATTAAAGGAAAACTTCACACTGGTCAATATAGTTATGGGCAAATTAAGTGCAAAGATGATAAAAGCGTATACGTGGAACAAATTTGGTATGACAACGAACGCAGCTGTGAATTTAATCAATCTCAATCAAAACAAATATTCAATGTTCAATTACTCGTCAGTTGCGAAAGTATTTCTTTATGCAAATTGCCATTCTATAGATCTTACATGAACCGAAACTATCAATACCTCAACCTACGTTTTCAGTGTACAGGTACTAGTATAACATCTACTTGTATTCTTTAAATACGTAATAGAAACTACAGTAGAACTTACATGTAACATTTGTATAGAAAGAGGACCAACGTATGTTATTTGCTTTTTTGCTAATGTTTTCCACTCGTTAGTGTGTAGTTATTGATTGTACTTACTAAGCATCCAATTATATACTGTTTATTAAAGGTTGGTTGCGTGTCCTCCTGCATTTTGGATTTTGTAAAAGTAGATAACAGTTAGTCCAAATTATTTTTTTTAATCTGCAAATCTCGAACATAATATATGTACTACATGTATATCAATTTCTCAACATTGCAAGATAAAGGGAGATAATTCAGACAACGTAACTCGTGAATTATCATGTGTTGGTAATTTGCAGTTTTTATCACGTAGCAAGAAATTTAGTCCATTTTTTCTTTTTCTTATCTGAAACCAAATTATTGGAGCTATTTGTGCATGTTTTGTTTTAAATGTAATGCTGTTGTTTTCAATAGGGATTTGGAAGCATAATCTATACAAAATAGGACAATATTGCACAAACTGTATCGTGGAATCTCGGTTACCCATATACTTTTTATTATATTTTTGAAAATAACTTGACATAAACTACATTTTTGAAAATAACCTGACATAAACTACATTTTTAACAATAACAAAAGATACCAAAGTGGCAGTTGAACTCATATATTAAGAATAAACTGACAACTCGATGGCTAGAAAATAAAAAAAAGGCAAACAGACAAATAATTGTACACAAGACTTCACATAGAAAACTAAACACTTACAACATGTATCCCACCAAAAACTGGAGATGATCTTATGTGCTCCGGAAGGGTAAGCAGATCCTGCTCAACATGTGGCATTCATTGTGTTGCTCATGTTATAACAAATCCGACAAAAAATATATGTCAGTAGGTCATATTTTTTGTGAAAAGGGAATTAGATTGTAGTTACGACGTAAGGAACATATCCGATATAAACCGTCTTTATATTGACAAATGATGATTTTAATATGCAGAATGTATACCAATACACGACAGTACTACAGTAAATATAATTTGTCCAGCAAATAAAAGCATTGTGATTGATGATATATGGGATGGTTCCATCAACTGCCCAGCTTATAGATATCCTCCACAGAAAATGACGAATACAAAGAAGAAACTGTATAATCTTTGTAATGAATCGCCATGTTGTTCTATGAAATACAGCAGTCCTATCGATATGGTGACCAGCATCTTTTTTCATTGTAAAGGTATGTTATTGAATAATATTCAGATGTTAATGGTAAAATAGTACTTTCTACAGTAGAGTGAAACTTCAAAATTATGCAACTTTTGCAAACCATAATGCATACTACATTATAGGATGCATGCGTTGAGTGATAAACAGACAAACAGAAAATATATCCAAAAAATTTCCTTAAATTTAAAAAAAAAGAGTAATAACGCAAACTCTGTTAACAATTATTCAGCGTAATACACGTTTCAATCTATTAGTATACGCGTTAAACTAACAAAATAATCTAACTCCCATGCCAAATCAAAACGGAAGGCCCCTAATCAAATGGCAATATTAAAAGCTCAGACACATAAACCGAATTGAATCAAGAGTCATACTCCTGAGTTAGTACAGACACATCATGTTGTAAAATATGGCAGATAAAACCTGGTTCTGTAGCTAGCTTAACATTTCACTCATATAAAAGTCGCGTATAATCTTATTATTGACAACAATGAGTCAGTAAAATACCATTGTTTTATCTACTTGAAAAATAGAAAATTGTCGATGTATACACACTTTCATTATTAAACCTTTGCACTTTTTGGTTTAATTAAAACATATATTGTCTGTTATTTCAGATGGCAGTAAAACATCACGTAATAACAGTAATAACCATGTCATTACAACTGTTACTGATAGCAATATGAGAACTACTTATGGTGGGTAAAGTGCTTTAGTTGAAGTTATACTCTTGCGTTTATATACAATAAGTTGATCTGTTGGTTGAAATCATCTTAATCAACTTTCGCCTAAACAACAAATTTATAGACCGATATAGCATGAGCTTAAAATCGAAATGTTAGCATCTTTAAACGATATTTTGTCATTACTGCCATTATATTTGTGATTGAATCTATATCACTATATCAAAGAATATGATAATCAATATAAACACCACGTCTGAACAAATTCGAAGGAATCGATCATGATATAGATGTACCCTAATAAAAAAAAAAAAACAGACGTTAAACTATGAATTATTTTGATTTATGCATTTCATTTACGAGCATCTAGTAAATTTATCCTATCTGTGTATTATTCGTAAGTTATTAATTATTACAGGAAATATCATACCTGGTGGTGACATATTTACGGAGTCTCATGGTAGGTAAAGTTATTATTTGAATTAAGTCAGAACATCTAGTTAAAGTGTTGCTGTTGATTTTTTCATTCAAGATTTTCAGTAAAAAAAAATTAACATACCTTTACGAATAATTTTAACAACCATGTAGGATACTGATTAAATACATTTAAGGAATATAAAATATATATCAATTTTAAAACAACCTATAATCATTTGATGCGAACAAATTGTAATACAGATTTGATCTCAAAATCTCTATTGTGTTCATTCTGTCATTCTGTTGTTTTGTATCATACAAACATTAATGAAATGTTGAAATCAATGTAATATGTTTAAACCATTAAATAACGTATTCCTTAACTTTTTATTGACATATCATTCCACGGTATTTTTAGGTGGTCCGGACTATGCTGCCATTGTTGGAGGAATAGTAGGAGTCTTGCTTGTAATATGTATCATTGTTGGTGTTTTTCTTTCAAGGTATGACACGTGTTTACAATTGCTAATGACAAGTTCAAAGTCTATTGATATATACCCAGCATATTTATGTTGATAATAAAACTCTTAAAATACGAAGATTTTAATTATGCTGTGTAGATTGTTTTTTACTTCACTACAAAGTGCAAACAGCTTAAACATGTTGAAGCCGGAAAAAAATCGACTATATATAAATTGACGATCTGTTTTGAACATTTAGAAAGAAATTTTGAACATCACATGCAATAAGTTGTCGTTTTTTGTTATCATCTACTGAAACGTTTAACATAATTATTTAATACAGAAATAAAACTACGTGCTATGTTTCGAATAAGACAGCAGTCGATAAGTTTCACAATAACGACGATAAAGTAACTATAGGTCAGAGGTTGCTTTCAAAAATGAGGAAATCCTATACCGTATACTCATCTGTAAAAACATCGCTTTATAAATAATTTAAGACGATAAGACGTCCTAATTTATACACTACCATGAATTGACGTAAAAGCAATATGACAGAAATGAAAAAACGACAACCAATGAGTTACATGTTTCATGCTTTGAAAAATGCACATTTTGTATGTTGCGGGATTTAACAGCTTTGTAATGGCTCAACCCTTCCATCATATTGGACAGAAGTGTTACAGCAGAACATAATAACACACAGGACCTATTTGTTCCAAATTATAGAAAATAATGATATATGAGTACTCCAATTCATTCTGCAACTACCTGTAGATAGATATAGGAAGATGTGGTGTGAGTGCCTATGAGACAACTCTCCATCCAAATAACAAATTATAAAAGTAAACCATTATAGGTCAATGTACGGCCTTCAATACGGAGCCTTGGCTCACACCGAATAACAAGCTATAAAGGGCCCCAACATTTCTAGTGTAAAACCATTCAACATGTTCAAACGGGAAAACAAACGTGTTTATTTCTTAATATAGTAGCATATTTTGTATAATGTCAATTTCATCATGGAACACTTTCTCCACAATCAAGGGTTCATTAAGGGATGAAAATAAGTTTAATTTTTGTTACGATTTAAAAAGATATCAACGTATTAATTTAAATTGCAGTATAAAAACAATATTAGGTCAATGTCATAAAAATATCAACTTTTTTGTACTCGGCGCAAAACCGGGGAAGGACCTCGCCCTTCCCCAGTTTCTCAGTCTCATACAAAAATGATTATATTTTCCTGACATTGACCTAATATTGTATATTTACCTGATAATGTCCATAACACTTAGGTGAGGTTCATGTTGTTTATTCTTTAGTTTTCTATGTTGTGTCATGTGTTCTATTATTTGTCTGTTTGTTTTTTTAATTTTTAGCCATGGCGTTGTCAGTTTCTTTCCGATTTATGAGTTCGAGTGTTCCTCTGGTATCTTTCGTCCCTCTTTTATATAATATTATATGTCATGTACCTTTTTGTAGGAGACAAAAATGTATGATAAAATACAATGAAACAAATGATTCTACTCATGATCAGTCAGTACCAGATAATAATCAAGACGGTCAATTGATGAATTCCCCTGACCATGCTGACGTCGTACAAGTTTCAGCATCTCATGCAGTTAATGTTTACAATACAACAGATTCAATTACGTATTCACATCTTCGGAGCACTGTGAATGACGCTGACGTTATGTATGATCATACTGTCCGCCATAATGTGCATAACACCTGCGATGTTGATTACGGCATTGCACACAGAAGAATTACAGAGGATGACTACGATTTGTCTGAGAAAGATCGCACATCTCACAGCAAAGAGACAGACCCTGTTTACAGCTAAATTTGAAATCGTTCAAGTAGTATTTTTGTGACAATACGATTTTTTTTTATTAAATACTTTTATTTTGTGAGTGCCCTAAACGTACACGAAAACAAAAGCAAGACTGACAAATTCTTAAAATTTAGGAGATTTATTTTGAGACATATTAATCCGACTGTATATTGTTTCTTTGTTAACACTATTTAAGTTTATACAAAAGAACAAGCTTTGTGTTTTGAGGAAAACGTATCAGGTATATACGAAAGGTGTTATTATTTTGTCCTGTTTTACTTATCAATTGTTTTGAAAATCTGTGTTATCGTTTTTGTAAGTAGTACAGCAGCTGCCCTTGCATCCCAAGTTTACATCAAGCAATCAAACATACTGGCAAAACATTGTGTTCCATGTGTCAGGGAATCTGTTTAATTTGATATACATTCGTCAACACGCATATATATTCATCCAAACTAAGTTCAATTAACTAGATAGCTCAATACCAATATCCCTAAATCGTCTCAACGCGAGTATTGATTGTAATTAGAAATAAACAAGTGTATGCAATGATATTGGACATGTTGCTATTTTTAGCAATTGATAGGAATCAAATATATCTTTTTAAGAGTAAAAAATATTCAATAATAATATTTAAAAAATCATTTCAAGAGAATAAATAAAGAGATATTTGATCTAGATTTATAGAACAAAAGTCTCGTTGTATACTATAAAGTTAGTGTGAATAATGTATATGTCGTGTACATTTTATTTTTTTGTATAGGTTATTACTTGTACAAAAACTTTGTATGAGTAATAACTTGTATGATGCCATCCAATTTTTTATGGTAATATTCTTTATAAAGCACAAAGGTGTCAGTATTCACCTCAGAAACTTACAAAACCTTTGAATAGACTTATTAAGAAGGGGTATATTTACGATACTGTTGTCAAGTCATTAAAGATTGCATGTTTTGGCGTTAATATTGAGTCATTGATAAGGTCTTTGCATCGGAACTAAACACATTTATTCTAAAAACAGTTGTTGGCATGACACGGGTTATGTTCTTCTCATATATGTTATGATGGATGATACTAAACCCCTAACGGGAATGATTGTGCCTGATGTTGATATGATGAAATCATAATCTTTCAGTCAGTTTAGTTGAAGTCTGGAGCTGGCATGTCAGTTAACTGCTAGTAGTCTGTTGTTATTTATGTATTATTGTCATTTTGTTTATTTTCTTTGGTTACATCTTCTGACATCAGACTCGGATTTCTCTTGAACTGAATTTTAATGTGCGTATTGTTATGCGTTTACTTTACTACATTGGTTAGAGGTATAGGGGGAGGGTTGAGATCTCACAAACATGTTTAACCCCGCCGCATTTTTGCGCCTGTCCCAAGTCAGGAGCTTCTGGCCTTTGTTAGTCTTGTATTATTTTAATTTTAGTTTCTTGTGTACAATTTGGAAATTAGTATGGCGTTCATTATCACTGGACTAGTATATATTTGTTTAGGGGCCAGCTGAAGGACGCCTCCGGGTGCGGGAATTTCTCGCTCAATGAAGACCTGTTGGTGACCCTCTGCTGTTGTTTTTTATTTGGGCGGGTTGTTGTCTCTTTGACACATTCCCCATTTCCATTCTCAATTTTATATTACCTGTACAAATATTTTTGTACCAGTAATTACTTGTACAATTTTTGTTGAGAATAAGATAATAACTTGTACAACATAATATCTTTGACTTGTATGTTCTTCTACTTTTGCTTTTACCAAAATGATTGAAAAACACCTTTCTTTGAGTAAGAAAGTCTGGTATTGTTATCTCAATTGTCGTGTATTATTTTTCCTTAACTGTTTTCTCGTATTTATTTTTTTTGTTTGTTTATTTTTTGTCAAGCCTTCGTTTTTAGTCGAAAAAACGAGACAAAGCGATCCTACATTACAACGGCGTCGTTGTCATCGTTGACGGCGGCGTCCAGAAATATTCAGTTTAAATTTTTTTTTTTTTTTTTAAATTTTAATAACTTTCTTAAACTTTGCTTGAATTCTACCAAACTTGGACAAAAACTTGTTGATGATCATAGGATATTATCCAAAAGTAAATTTTGTAAAAATTAAAAAATCCTGTTTTTTTCCGTATTTTACTTGGAAATGGACTTAGTTTTTCTGCCGGGAAAACATTACATTTACTCTGTGGTTAAATATTTAAAGATTTTAGTTACTTTCTTAAACTATCCTGGATTTCTACTAAACTTGGACAGAAGCTTGTTAAACGATCATAAAATAGTATTCTTAAGTAAATTTGTTAAAAAAACAACATTTTTCCGTTTTTTACTTATAAATGAACTTATTTTTTTTTCTTTTTGCCAGGAAACATTACATTCACTCTGTGGTTAAACTTTTTAAAATTCTCATAATTTTCTTAAACTATCCTGGATTTTTACTAAACTTTGATTGTAGCTTCTTGCAACATGTACAATTTTGGGGCTTTTAAAACAGGCTATGCGGTATGGGCTTTGCTCATCTACATACAAATTGAGAAAATTATAAAGCTTAACAGCTGGTTGCCGCTTACATACTGACTACTGGTGCAAAGTGACAAAGACGCTAAAAGCAAAAATAAAATAAGCCCTTCTTCAATTTATTTTCAAAAATAAATCATGATAAAAAGTTAAAAATGTGATATATCATATTGGAATTAAAGGTTAAACCTAATAGATCAATGTAGAAGAACATACAACTCAAATACATTGTGGTGTACAAGTTATTATCTTTTTCTCATCAGAAATTGTACAAGTAATTACTGGTTCAATTATATTTGTACATGTTATAACGTGTATGATGGCATCATACAAGTAATTACTCATACACAGTTTTTGAACAAGTAATAACCTGTACGAAATAATAAAATGTACACCATGTGTTCGTCTAGTTATCAGTCATTATATAAATATAGTACATCTTGTTGATAACAATGGAGTCTTTAACACGACCTTTTAGTTTTCACCATCAATGATTTAGATAATACAACACTTTTTCAGAATTGATGTTTCTAGTCTGGATAAGTTAAACATTTGGAAAAGTCTAGTGTTTGTTTATTTGATAACAAGATTGAACCAATTCCTAATGCATTAAAATCGGTATTTAGGCATTTTTACTGGTCCGAATAACGGTCAGGACACAGTCAACGCTGGACAGGTAAATAGTTTACCCCAGAACATATATGTTTCCCTATTTCTTAAGTAATATCTAAGCATTTCAATAATTGAAAAAAATAAGAAAGAAAATAACTAAGAAATAAGAAGTTTGCATCAGTCAGGTCTTTGACGATATTGAGCAGGTAATTTTTGTTTTTTGCAAACTTGTCAATGTTTTGTTTCGTTTTGTTTCCTATCAATTGTGTACTCAATGCTGAATTTGTGATAACTCCTTCGAGAATTAGAAAAGTTATAAACATTTCTTATTTGAGCCTGTATTTTTTCTCTCATTGTCTTGTCATTGGGCCAGTCAGTGGTAGACTGATTGATATTGAAGGCATGTAGAGGATGGTTTATCACAAGTTTGATTGGGATCTTTAGCTAAGTTTCAGTAACTGTGAGAGATCTTTTATGATCAAAATGTTTCATCGTACAGAAAAAACCCAGCGTTATGTGTCTTTATCTCAGGAACAATAAGCAATAATATAACCTAATTTTCTGTCTGATGTCTGTGTTGCAGAATTCATATTGCCTTATTTGTATGGTTCTTGGAACATTTTAGTTTTTATTGTTCTTTAAAAATCAGATTAATATGTATTGTATATGTCTGTCTAGCAGGGTGCTTTACCAAATGATATTATTTTCATAGTTCATATGCCAATGTTGGTTTTGCAAGTTTATGCTTTATATCAAATAGTTTACCCAATAAGTCAACTATATACAGTGTAATTTTAATGCCGAAGATATACAATTTACACAAACAGATGTGCAACACAGTGCGCTTGCTCTGGGTCTCTCTTTATGACAGTCGACTTGACTCTATTACATCATTATGATTAATAAATATGCGTCGCTAAACAACATTAAACTTTCTCTTTTATTAAATTGAAAGAGCTGTTTCATTTGAGTCGCAAATATCTGACCATGTTGGATTTAACTTTAAGTATAAAAGAGGCTGTAATTTAATAATTGTTAGTTTTTGATAATTTAAACCACAAAACATTAGAAAATGCAATACGGATCGTGTACCTTAGATTGTTTTAATTGCCATAAGTGTTTCTTTCATAAATGAAACAACATAACGTCTAAACGTTAGTGAAACAACAACAAAAAATACAAAAATCAAAACGTTGTCTCTGTTAAAATCTCGTAACTCAACGAGGATATTGACAAATCAAGGTGACAAACAGACATTACAATTACTTATAAAAAAGAAGACGTTTTAAAATTGCCAATGAAACTCAACACAAAAAAACCCAACATGGCACAGAAATTAACAGTTATAGGTCACCGCACGGCCTTCAACAATGAGCAAAGCCCATATCGCATCGTCAGCTATAAAATGCTCAGAAATGACCATGTGAAACAATTCAAACGAGAAAACTAACCGTCTAATTTTATTTCAAAAATGAACGTCTAACAAATATGTAACACACAACCAAACGACAACCACTAAATTACAGGCTCTTGACTTGCGACAGGCACATACATACATACATACATACATACATACTGTGGCGGGGATAAACATGTTAGCGGGACCCCTCCCCTTCCCCATCCACCCTACCCCCTAACCTGGTAAATATAGACTTGTTTACTGATTGCTTTTTAAGTTTTAAATAAATGAGAGTTTTGATTTGTTGTTATTGTCATTAAACTATTTGATTTTAACTGCGAGGTTTTTCATATCTGTGCTTAGGGTCTTTTTATACTGTAAACGTACTCTGGCATGTCCGATATGGGTTTCTGTTAATTGTATTTGTGCTTTGCATCGATCTGATTTAATTAATAATTTTGAACTGATCTTTATATTTTGTTCTTATGCTACACTGGCACAACATTGTCCCGGATTGGTTTGAGCGTCTCTAAAACTAGTTTTACCCTGCATAATGTTTATATGTGCCTGTCCCAAGATGCCTAATAATTCAGTGGTTGTAGTGATTGTAGTTTGTAGCTGTATATCACATGTGGTTTTTTTTCATAATTTTTTTCCGAAAATGTATTTTTCTTTTATAGCTGACTTTTCAGTATGCAAGTTTATAGGCAGTAAGTAACATAACATTTCATAAGAACGATGTGAAAAATTCAAATTTGTGTGACATACAATTTGATAGTTATAAATACTTCCCGAAGCTTACAATTATTTCATTTCATTGTTTATTTTTCGGTCGCACATTGTGTACTTTACTATTTTAAATAAAACAATTGAATTAGTTTATGTCAGAGTTAATTGTTTTCCTCTTTTATTCGAAATGTATACAATAATTATTATATGTCTGTCATTTGTAAGGATTATTGCTTATGACGATCATTCAAAAAGAGGTCTGTATATTTGTTTTGTCTTGTGCAATTTTTAACGTCTATTATAACGTCTATTAGCGAAATCCTTATATAGTCCTGGATGTCATACTATAGCACAAAGCAGTTACTACAAACAAAAGTGAAAGTATATAATTCTATAGAAATACCTACTCACTGCATCTTTTTACGTTATTTCTTAACAACATAATGTTCTTTCATTGGTTCTGTTGTATTCTCTGAATATTCTTTGAATACTGGAAAAAATTTAATAAACTTTGATTATTTGATCAAGCGTTTCTATCAAAATGTTCGCTAAATGGGATTTTTATGTTCTCTGGACTCTAACTTGCTGTCTATGCACTGCCATTCGTTTTCTAATAATGTTGACATTTTTTCCAATTCAATTTTCTTGACAATCACTGCTAGTGATGATGTATAGAAAATTTTCCGATGCACATGTAAAACTTTCTTGATTTAGAAATGTGTTCAGATTTTTAAAAAGAATTATATATATGTATGTATCTCAAAATTTTGATTTAACAATCGTTAAAATATTTTGTTTTTATATAATATGTTGCATTTAATTCAACTACATCCAGAGATAAAATTATCAAATGCACAACTTTTTTTTATAACAGGCATGCAATGTAGTTCAGTAGGACAACACGGTGTACTAAGATGTAATAAGCGGGAAACTGTGAATATTGATAAAATGTGGCTAGACAACAACAAAAATTGTAAATTTAATAAATCTCCATCCAGTCTTACTTTGAAAGGACTGTTTGATAAAAAATGTCCGTACACGTATCTGTGCTACGTGACATATCAACGACGTCCCGGAGATGAGCTATATAAAACATTGCAGATACGGTATGAGTGTAAATGTAAGATATATTTCCTTTCAACATTTTCTTTGTAGTTTAAGAAAGCTCTCTGTGTCCTTGTCCATTGTTGGTAGGATTATTACATTTTAAGTTAGAGTTTATGAATTATATTAAACATGCATTCACACCATTGGATCATGAAGAGATTCAAATAATCAAAGTACATTCAGAGGGCAACTTGTAGTATAGATGTAATACCTATTATGAATCTATGAAATCTCCATGTGTATTGAATTATTACAGCAATGATTTATAAATTGATTACAAGTGAAAGATTTGCCTATATCCTTGTGTTGTCCTTCTCATACAGATTTAAAGTGGTCAAACAATGGGAATTGTCGATCCTTTAAATCAAAAACTTGTATATGATATAAAAATAAGAAGAAGTGGTATGAACACAACTCTCCAGTAGTGAACAAATGACTCAGAATAAAGTTACATAGTCAAGACACTTTACATTTACGCTTTTTGTGTAAGATGAATAACTGAAGATGTATGCTCCTCTTAGTTAGTGTATCCAATTATTTCAATCATTGAAGTAGGATTATTTGTACCTCTGAATAATGTTTCTTGTTTGTTATAATGACTGTCACGTTACACGTTTATACTGGTTGAAAAGTTAAGTATCGCTGTTATGTGTTTTCGGCAAAATCATCCAATGGTTCTGGTTTCATAAACTTTTATATTAAAAAGTACCAAAAATAGCCACTTCCGGTTAAAACAAGGTTACTTCCGGGTTTTTTTTCAAGGATTAAATGATTTGAAACCTATTGCCAAAAGTCTCATGGCTTTATCATGTATACATATGAGGTAAAAGCAAAGGTCAAAATTTAGAATGTCAAATTAAGCTATGAACTTCAGACTATTTCCAAGGTCATAAACTAAGGACCTCAAATCAAAATCTGAATTATATTTTGTTAATGAGTTATATCCCCATACACGTATTTTTACATTTAAGAGGGGAGAAAACTGCACGCTACGTTCAACGTACCATTGCAATCAAGAATTACATGTAACGACATGTTGCAACTAAAAATTTAGTAAAAATAACTTGTCGATATCTTCTATTGTTTCTGGAAATAAGTGAAAATAAGCCAAAATCAAAATTTTGAATTCGACCTTGGCCTTTGACCTTTACCTAATTTTCATATCTTTTTTTGCACCAGGACCTCAAAAGTTACTAGGTCTCTATCACTTATGGTTTACAAGATAGAAATGCTTATCACTTATACCAAATGCATAAGGGGAAATAACTCTCATATGGAGTGTCCGTATCGCTTCAGTCAAAAAAAATCATTCTAAGGATATAACGAGCAATTTTATAAAAAAATTTGTCGCTTTCTTTTACGATTACGTACGGCGGAGATGTAGCCACAAGGAAAGCAGTGTTCAGGGAGATAACTCCTACAAAGAAAAGTATTCGTTTACGTAGGGTGAATTTCAAAGGTGCATAAACTGTTCGATATCATATACCAAACATCTAAGCGACACTTTGCGAAACAAAACTGATACGCGGCAAGAAATAAAAGTGGCGGAAGAAGATACAAAAAACATAATAATCAGAACAAATACAATAGGTCTTTCCACCGAAAAGTGGAAAGACCTAATAACAGATTTGATCCGGTTACTTTATTGTATGTTGATACTGTTTGTAGATTAAATGTTTAGTACTATAGAGTGTACATTAACAAGCATGCCGTAAACAATATGATTATTTTATGTTTTAAATAGTATTCATAATTACAGATGACAGCACTACATTAGGTGGTGAACCTAGTACGGAATCTCATGGTAAGTATTTTTTATAAAATAAACGTTTGTCAAGTGACCCCCAAAGTGCTATTTAGCTGTCTCTGTTTTGTTACGCTGGAATTTCGGTAAATATATAATGGAACATACACAAAACAATGGAATAATTTTTTTTTTTATAAATAAATTTTGAAAAAAAATACAGATTTACATTTTACATGTTTAAAAAGTTATTTTGAAATGCAATCATGGAAGAAAACAAGAATAGAAGAGATAATAATTTAAAAACAAACATATTTATAATTTGTTTGAAAGTTATATGCCATGTGGGATATATATCAGTACGGAATCTATTCTAGAAAGGTTAATAGTTGCACTTGTTATATGTTGTCATTGTAGTATTTAGTTTGTCGTTCTGAACTTTCAGTACATGATAATACCGAATACCATGAAAGTAACTAATCGTATGTTTGTCTTTGTTAGTTTTTGAAAATTTTTGAGATTTGCCTACAATAGTTTTTTTTTTTAATTAACTTCATGATGAAAAGAATAACTAATGCAAAATTATGAATATGCTGGTTGGTATTCAACAAGAAAGTGTACAATGTACATTTACGAACAATCAGTCAATTTTACTATATTCTTATGTCTCCAAAATGTTTATCATAGTAGGTGGCAGAAGTTTACCAGGTAACGAATTTGGTACGGATGTTCAAGGTAGGTTAATCTAGTAACTATATGTTTGTCAGACAATGTCTTTATGAGTTTATGCTGTCCCTATTTGGCATAACGGACTCTCTGTAGAAGACCAGACTAACAATTAATAGACTTTAGTGCTACAAATTATGTACTAATAATTCCTTTTCTATAAATTCTGGAAATCTTTAAACTGATTTTTTAATGATTTTGAAGAGGGACGAAAGATACCAAAGGGACAGTCAAACTCATCAATCGAAAATAAACCCACAACTCCAAGGCTCAAAATGAAAAAAAGACAAACAGACACTCAATAGTACACACAACATAGAAAACTAAAAGATAAGCAACACGAACACTATTTTAAAACTAGGGGTGATCTCAGGTGCTCTTGAAGGGTAAGCAGATTCTACGCCACATATGGCGCCTGTAGTGTTGCTTATGTTATAACAAATCCGGTAAATAGTCTCATTTGGTAGGTCACTTCATGAAAGGGAAGGGGATTGTAGTTACGACGTAAGGAACATATCCGATATCATTTGTGAAATGGTTATTCCATTACGGTCAACCAACTCGTGATGGCGTCCGTAACATTTACGAAGGGATGATTTCAACTTCAACTATTGGAACTCTTGGTTTTATAGCTTCCTTGTGAGCAGCAACCCTCTATCAGGAAAATCATGATAGGAAATGCAGACACGCGAATATCGCATCAATTGGGAAATATATACCCCATATACAGGTGCTGTTGGGAAGTTCATAATTGGAAAGCTGAAATCATCCCTTTGGTCGTAAAGTTTTGTTTTAAACCGACCCTCATGGTCAATTTCTAGATGTAAGTTAAGATATAGTAGTGGTATTTTTGTGTATATCATAACGTAGTAGGTTACCTTAATTTTATGAGCATGAGTTTTCTGTTTGTTGCTTACAAAATAATAAAATTATAACATTACAACAGAGGTTTATCAGATTAGATCCGTTGTGTTAATTTTGTTTTGATACTGTTATAATATATAATAAAAGATATATCAAGACTGTATGCATCAATACTGTGTACATTAAAAAGCATGCTGTAAACAATACTGGAATGATGTTTGAAATATTATTTATAACTACAAATGAGAACAGTTTATGTACTAGAGGAGTGTACTTTAACAAGCATGTCGTAAACAATATGATTATTTTATGTATTAAATAGTATTCATAATTACAGATGACAGCACTACACCAGTTGATGAACCTAGTACGGCACTTCATAGTACGCATGGTATGTGTATTTATCCATTTATTTATGAACGTTTGTCAAGCGATTCCCAATGAGTTCTGATGCTGTCTTTGTTTAATCATGCTGGGTTTCAAATAAATATTCAGTGGAACCTATTCATGATAATGGAAAAGGCATTTTTGGATAATGGTCTTTTTTGCAAATTGTACATGTTTAAAAATTAAGTATTTAATGCTATTTGATGGGAAACAAAAATACAGCAGCAAAATTATGAAACATTTTGTATTTTATGTTGTAGAACTGTACATTTACGAACATTCAGTGAACATCTTTTTATTCAAAAATAAATATTTGTTTTATCAATGATAGAAATATACTAGATTGTAATGTTAGTACGGAATCTCATCATATGTTAAATTATCATTCACAATTGTTAAATTTTGATAAGACGATATCTAAAGATTGTCTGTTCAGTGTTCAATTTGTAATGATGAACTTTTACTACATTAATTGAAAGTACGAAAGATCATGAAAGTAGCATCTTTAGGATGGAAGTTTTAAAAAATGAGAAATTTACAGGTTTTAACGAAATATAACTTCGATAATAAAAAGAAAACCTCTGATGCAAAACTGTGTAATATGTAGGCGTGTATGTTCTTCTCATATATGTTATGATGGTATGATACTAAACCCCTAACGGGAAGGATTGTGCCTGATGTTCATATGATGAAATCATAATCTTTCAGTCAGTTTAATTGAAGTCTGGAGCTGGCATGTCAGTTAACTGCTAGTAGTCTGTTGTTATTTATGTATTATTGTCATTTTGTTTATTTTCTTTGGTTACATCTTCTGACATCAGACTCGGACTTCTCTTGAACTGAATTTTAATGTGCGTATTGTTATGCGTTTACTTTTCTACATTGGTTAGAGGTATAGGGGGAGGGTTGAGATCTCACAATCATGTTTAACCCCGCCGCATTTTTGCGCCTGTCCCAAGTCAGGAGCCTCTGGCCTTTGTTAGTCTTGTATTATTTTAATTTTAGTTTCTTGTGTACAATTTGGAAATTAGTATGGCGTTCATTATCACTGGACTAGTATATATTTGTTTAGGGGCCAGCTGAGGGACGCCTCCGGGTGCGCGAATTTCTCGCTGAATTGAAGACCTGTTGGTGACCCTCTGCTGTTGTTTTTTATTTGGTCGGGTTGTTGTCTCTTTGACATATTCCCCATTTCCATTCTCAATTTTATTGTGTATACTGAAGGAAAGTGTACATTTACTAACAAGCGGGCAATTATGCCATATTCTTATGTTCCAAAGAATATTCGTTATTATAGCTGGCAGTAGTTTACCAGATGCAGACTTTAGTACGGATGTTGCACTAGGTTTATCTAGTATGTTCGTCAGACGACATATAAAGGGATTGCTGCTGTCCGTGTTACACATGACGGACCTTCTGTAGATGAACCAGTTTGTATCACGATTGAGAAAATAGATAAATCGGACATAGTTCATGGTTTCCTCAATGACATTTACCACACTATTTGGTTTGAAAATGCACTGACATGAAACTGAATTACGGCCTAATTAATATTTGAACACTCAATGAAAAACAGCAAATGATTATTCATACATACACAGGCCGTTGTACATATACACTTACATAATGTGGCGGAGTTGTACAAGATGCTAGTTTCAAAATATTCCCGAACTTCTGACATCACTATAAGATAACAAATTGTAAATACATTTGAAAGGTGCATGACTCTTGAAAAACCAGAGCTATGCAGAAAAAATATCCAAGAATACTTTCTTTTCAAACACGAATGAAATAACTAACTATTATTAACTGTTTAGACTAATATAAAAGCCGCCATATCGTACTTTTGCATGATTCAATAAAACATCTGATGAGGAAAATAGACCTGATTGGTATGGTAGGTTACTGAATTTGTTTTATGCTTACATATGATGACCATTAAAAATAATTTGTGTGTTTTTGTTTCTTTGCAATCCTCAATGGCATATTTCTTACATCTTACTTTATTCTGATGACGTTTCTGAGGGTGTTATTACATCTAAAAGAAATTAAATTTCGCTTGGAAAAATTCAATTTAAGATGTGTGTACTACTGTACACATAATTGAATAAACAAAAAGACATCATAATGAAAACATGGCTCTTTTTAAAGAAATATATAGCGTAATTGTTAGCCTTTAGAAATATGGTCGCCCTAGATTTAAAAAAGTATTAGGAAATAGAATAGGAAGATGTGGTATGAGTGCCAATGAGACAAATATCCATCCAAATAACAATTTGGTAAAAGTATACCATTATAGGTGAAGGTACGACCTTCAACACGGAGCTTTGGCTCACCCCGAAAGGCAAGCTATAAAAGGCCCCACATATTACTAATATAAAACTATTGAAACGGGAAAACCAACAGTCTAATCTATATAAAGACGAGAAAGGAGAAACACGTATGAACTATTTAAACAGACGACACCTACTATACACCCGATTCCTTACTTAGGACAGGTGCAAACATTTGCAGTGAGATTAAACGTTTAAATGGTACCAAACCTTTTCCCTTTTTCTGAAACAATAGTATAACATCACAACATAGAAAGCACATTTAATCATCCACAGGGAAATAATTATTTATAATGAAGTATTTTTATAACGTAGCTAACGCACTTGAGAAATTACCGAAATGAATATGAAGAACGAAAACATGCAAGTATCCTTATATGTTATAAACATTCAAATGTCTGAACGCTGAATAAATTTTAGTTCGCCTATACAAAAACTATCAACCATTCATAAATGTAGAATTTTCAAGTTTATTCACAAAACATTAAAATGCCTTTTCGAATTCTTCGTATCATGATGTGTCTGTGCAACAACAACAAAAACTTGGATAACAATTCGTTATTGAATTAAATTAAAATTTCACCTATTCAAAACGTCTAATCTAATGTTTACAGGGGTCCAAATATATGCTCCCATTGCTGTAGGAATTGCAGGAGTTGTTATCATCACGTGTATTATTGTTGGAGTTTTTCGCTTAAGGTACGAATGGTCTTACTTGCATGCTATACAAAAACATGTTTGGACCTTACTTGAATACTATATATTTTGATATGACTTGTTATTTGCTTAGGAAACACATGTTTTAATGAAAACTGACAATCAAACAGTTCATCCGTTACTATGTGGAAACAGGTCAATACAAACGAAGATACTGAAGTATATCACAGGGTTTAATGCTAACAATAGGCGTTTACGTTCAAAGTACTTACGACACAAGTCTAACGAAAGCTGTTGAAGAATGGTTTAAAAAAATGTTTAATCGAGCCTTTTGTAGAAAATATTACATCGTCCAATAATTATATTTTTTTTTATCTAACTCTAATTATAGTTACATGAATGGCCTGTGACAGACGCCGTTTATAGGAAACTTCAATTCTGATGGATTAATACACAAACTAATAATGTTGGTATCGCAAACACAGACTTTCATTCATTTTTTATATATAAATAAGGCCGTTAGTTTTCTCGATTGAATTGTTTTACACTGTTATTTCGGGGTCTTTTATAGCTGACTATGCGATATTGGCTTTGCTCAAGGTCATGTGGTGACCTATAGTGGTTGATTACTGTGTCATTTTGGTCTCTGGTCTCTGGTGGAGAGTGGTCTCATTGGCAATCATTCCTTGTCTTCTCTTTTTTTTTAATTATATCATATCTTGCACTTATTTGGAACATGTTTGCTGATGTCGTATCTTTTTTCGTTTCCTGTTAAACTTATCAACAAATTGAACAGACTCAAGAAGAATAAAAGCTCCACAAATTTCTAAAATGTCACTGCTCTATTGTTGAAGGTTATGTGTATTCAGGTTATTTCTGCTCATATATTGTCTTCATAAACCGAATATAGTTTATCCATTTCTGATGGTATCACATAAAAAGTAAGACAGGTCATGTAAGGTCTTTATTTTCAACTCCAAGAAAAAAATAGTCTTATTTTTTACAATATAAAAAAGATTGCTTATTAAAGAAAGTTAACAGATTTTGAACAGTCGCTTAGCCTAATACAATGCATGTTGTCAAGGACAACGAAATGAAGGTTTCAATTTAGATGCAATGGCGTTGTCAGTCCATTTTCGAGTTTGAGTTTGAAAGTCCATTTAGTATAGTTTGGTGTTCCTTTACAAGAAAGAAATTATCTATTCATCTTACCTTGTGGAATGTAAATTATCTATTCATCTTACCTTCTGGAATGTAAATTATCTATTCATCTTACCTTCTGGAATGTAATGATTTATAAAAGAAGTGTATGTGGAGCTTAATGTACGACCACGACTGGATTATCATTCCTATCTCATGAAATATGTTGTATTTCCTGTTGTTGCGACAATAACTGATTTTTAACACATATCAATTTATCTTTTATAGAAGACGCAATGTGCAAAGAAATGGAAGGAAAAACGCTCACGGAAAATTGAATCCAACAAATGATAACACTCAGGAGCAAACAGGATGAGTAAATAACCAAGACGCTTATTTAATGAATGTACCTGACTCCGTGCATATGCCAGCATCACATGCAGTTAATTTGGTAATCTCGACAGATGCGTCAAATACGTATTCACATCTAAGTCTAAAGAGCACTGAAGATGACTCTGACGTCATGTATGACCATACTGTACGCCATAATGTCCATAACACCTGTGAAGGAGATTACGGAATAGCACACAGGAGAATTACAGAGGATGACTACGATGTGTCTGGGAATTATCGTCAGTCATGCAGCAATAAGGAAGACCCTGTTTACAACTAGAACGTGAAATTTTGAAGGAGAATCTTTGTGATAAAATGACGTATTTTAATGCAAAAAACGCTATCTTGCTGATTTACATTATCAAATGCATTTTTATGTTTCTATTATAAAAACTAAAAAACGTAAAACAAACTCTGAATGAAAATACCCTAGTATATTATATTTTCGTTTATATTTTATCTTATTTTATTCAATTTACAAAGCAAGCCTCTGTATTATAGAACTAGTGTACGGGAGAATGTTATCATAATGTCCTGTTAAATCAATTCAAAGAAAAACCAACCCTGCTAGCGAGTTAAGCTTTAATCATTAGAAGTTGAATCAAAGGTTCGTTCGGTGTCATTATGATTAGACTACTGGCGATGCCACTAGAACGTCTAACTTCTTATCATCTTTTTATCCTACTAAAGAGAATGGTGTTATCATATATTTAGATATAACTTGTTATCATCATTAAGATACAAAACTTAAGAGTATCCTTTTTGTAAATATATTTATGTATTTCTATATCTGCCAATAAAATGTTCATTTTTTTCCGGTTGTAATAATATAAGATGGTGTATCTTATTCTTCCTGTTCAAATATGTCGTAATAGCTAAATGACATTACAAATAATACATTATAAATAACACATTACAAATAATACATTACAAATAATACATTACAAATAATACATTATAAATAACACATTATAAATACATTACAAATAATACATTACAAATAATACATTACAAATAATACATTACAAATAATACATTACAAATAATACATTATAAATAACACATTATAAATACATTACAAATAATACATTACAAATAATACATTACAAATAATACATTACAAATAATACATTACAAATAATACATTACAAATAATACATTACAAACAATATATTACAAATAATACATTACAAATCGTGTTAATTATAAACTTTCTTCTACAACATATGTACTATGTCGTATATACTCGGAGGCTTTTGTAAGATTTTCATACATCAATAAAAACAAAATTATTGTGAGGGCTATGCTAGGGGTAAACACAACTTAGTTTAATATAGGAACACCTGCACAATGTGTACGATTTTGAATTGAAGGACATTTTTAATAAGTTGTTTAGTTTCTTGTAAACAATACTTAATCGGTGAAAAGAAGACTTTATGTTTAGAAATATTACATTATATATTTATAACCTGTCAAAATGAGCATATGTCTAATTTTAGTTACATCATAAATTGTTATCAATTTGAACTTAAACATTATGTAAATAACATTTGTTTTATATTTTCATTGTATACATTGTCACAAGTTTTAATAAACTATTTCATCTCATTTGATTTATTGTTATTCATTTTAAGTATGGGCAAACGTTTTGTTAATTTGAGAACATATACTATTGTCGCAGTAAAAAAATGCCCACCGGAGTCTTCGTGAGATTAATGTACACAAGTTGTGGAAAGCTATTTACGTAATCTTTCTGTTTCAAAAAGATATACTCAATAACTAAACAAAATTACATTAATCATACCAGAGAGGTATTATTACTGCTGCTAATTCAAATATTGACATTCCATCCACTCACGTAACTCATTAGGTAGATTAAATATCAAAACTGTTCAAGTACAGTGGACGGTACAGTTGAAGTTTTGGGATTACGTTTTCACCAGTATTGGGGTTTGAGCAATCAAAGCAATATATCTTTAAATGTGATGTAAAAAAAATAATACGCTAAAAAATACCAAGGTTAAGATGAACATCTCTCTGCGATAAAGATCTACTAGATACAGAACATGTACAAAAACTGATCGATAAAGATATGAAGCCGGGCTATCAAGATCTACAAAAATGAAAATAGCACGTTTAATGAGGTGCGAACGATTCCTGAGGGACAGTCAAACTCAAAGATCGAAAATAAACTGCCAACACCATGGGTTAAAAAAAATACAAACAGACAAATCATAGTACACAAGACCCAACATAGAAAACTAAAGACTGAGCAACACTTAATAACTACATAGTCTTTAATAACTACATAGTCTATATAAAAATAGTCTTATTTTTTACAATATAAAAAAGATTGCTTATTAAAGAAAGTTAACAGATTTTGAACAGTCGCTTAGCCTAATACAATGCATGTTGTCAAGGACATCGAAATGAAGGTTTCAATTTAGATGCAATGGCGTTGTCAGTCCATTTTCGAGTTTGAGTTTGATAGTCCATTTAGTATAGTTTGGTGTTCCTTTACAAGAAAGAAATTATCTATTCATCTTACCTTGTGGAATGTAAATTATCTATTCATCTTACCTTCTGGAATGTAAATTATCTATTCATCTTACCTTCTGGAATGTAATGATTTATAAAAGAAGTGTATGTGGAGCTTAATGTACGACCACGACTGGATTATCATTCCTATCTCATGAAATATGTTGTATTTCCTGTTGTTGCGACAATAACTGATTTTTAACACATATCAATTTATCTTTTATAGAAGACGCAATGTGCAAAGAAATGGAAGGAAAAACGCTCACGGAAAATTGAATCCAACAAATGATAACACTCAGGAGCAAACAGGATCAGTAAATAACCAAGACGCTTATTTAATGAATGTACCTGACTCCGTGCATATGCCAGCATCACATGCAGTTAATTTGGTAATCTCGACAGATGCGTCAAATACGTATTCACATCTAAGTCTAAAGAGCACTGAAGATGACTCTGACGTCATGTATGACCATACTGTACGCCATAATGTCCATAACACCTGTGAAGGAGATTACGGAATAGCACACAGGAGAATTACAGAGGATGACTACGATGTGTCTGGGAATTATCGTCAGTCATGCAGCAATAAGGAAGACCCTGTTTACAACTAGAACGTGAAATTTTGAAGGAGAATCTTTGTGATAAAATGACGTATTTTAATGCAAAAAACGCTATCTTGCTGATTTACATTATCAAATGCATTTTTATGTTTCTATTATAAAAACTAAAAAACGTAAAACAAACTCTGAATGAAAATACCCTAGTATATTATATTTTCGTTTATATTTTATCTTATTTTATTCAATTTACAAAGCAAGCCTCTGTATTATAGAACTAGTGTACGGGAGAATGTTATCATAATGTCCTGTTAAATCAATTCAAAGAAAAACCAACCCTGCTAGCGAGTTAAGCTTTAATCATTAGAAGTTGAATCAAAGGTTCGTTCGGTGTCATTATGATTAGACTACTGGCGATGCCACTAGAACGTCTAACTTCTTATCATCTTTTTATCCTACTAAAGAGAATGGTGTTATCATATATTTAGATATAACTTGTTATCATCATTAAGATACAAAACTTAAGAGTATCCTTTTTGTAAATATATTTATGTATTTCTATATCTGCCAATAAAATGTTCATTTTTTCCCGGTTGTAATAATATAAGATGGTGTATCTTATTCTTCCTGTTCAAATATGTCGTAATAGCTAAATGACATTACAAATAATACATTATAAATAACACATTATAAATACATTACAAATAATACATTACAAATAATACATTACAAATAATACATTACAAATAATACATTATAAATAACACATTATAAATACATTACAAATAATACATTACAAATAATACATTACAAATAATACATTACAAATAATACATTATAAATAACACATTATAAATACATTACAAATAATACATTACAAATAATACATTACAAATAATACATTACAAATAATACATTACAAATAATACATTACAAATAATACATTACAAACAATATATTACAAATAATACATTACAAATCGTGTTAATTATAAACTTTCTTCTACAACATATGTACTATGTCGTATATACTCGGAGGCTTTTGTAAGATTTTCATACATCAATAAAAACAAAATTATTTTGAGGGCTATGCTAGGGTTAAAGACAACTTAGTTTAATATAGGAACACCTGCACAATGTGTACGATTTTGAATTGAAGGACATTTTTAATAAGTTGTTTAGTTTCTTGTAAACAATACTTAATCGGTGAAAAGAAGACTTTATGTTTAGAAATATTACATTATATATTTATAACCTGTCAAAATGAGCATATGTCTAATTTTAGTTACATCATAAATTGTTATCAATTTGAACTTAAACATTATGTAAATAACATTTGTTTTATATTTTCATTGTATACATTGTCACAAGTTTTAATAAACTATTTCATCTCATTTGATTTATTGTTATTCATTTTAAGTATGGGCAAACGTTTTGTTAATTTGAGAACATATACTATTGTCGCAGTAAAAAAATGCCCACCGGAGTCTTCGTGAGATTAATGTACACAAGTTGTGGAAAGCTATTTACGTAATCTTTCTGTTTCAAAAAGATATACTCAATAACTAAACAAAATTACATTAATCATACCAGAGAGGTATTATTACTGCTGCTAATTCAAATATTGACATTCCATCCACTCACTTAACTCATTAGGTAGATTAAATATCAAAACTGTTCAAGTACAGTGGACGGTACAGTTGAAGTTTTGGGATTACGTTTTCACCAGTATTGGGGTTTGAGCAATCAAAGCAATATATCTTTAAATGTGATGTAAAAAAAAATAATACGCTAAAAAATACCAAGGTTAAGATGAACATCTCTCTGCGATAAAGATCTACTAGATACAGAACATGTACAAAAACTGATCGATAAAGATATGAAGCCGGGCTATCAAGATCTACAAAAATGAAAATAGCACGTTTAATGAGGTGCGAACGATTCCTGAGGGACAGTCAAACTCAAAGATCGAAAATAAACTGCCAACACCATGGGTTAAAAAAAATACAAACAGACAAATCATAGTACACAAGACCCAACATAGAAAACTAAAGACTGAGCAACACTTAATAACTACATGCGTCTGAAGCGCTTTTCTGGATTTGACATCGGTTCTTCTTTTTAAGAATGTACATCCATTTATCTAAAGCAAAAAAGGAACTTTGGGAAGACATATTTGCAACCAGTAGTGATAATATATACTGCAAAATCTGCAAATGCAATCTTTTTAATTCTGCAGTAATGTCAAAACGTTTCATGTCTTGAATCCTTATAATCCATTCTCTATAAAATAAATCAAGTATGTTGTCTTATTAAACAGAGTTTCATCAACAAAGCAGAATTTGAAAATGATTTCAGTGCGTCATTATTGTCAACTTTTTTTCTTCAGAAGTACATGTGACCTATTTTGTTACCTTGTATGACGTGAAAAATTGTATGTGAGTTCCATTCATAATAAACCTACAGAGTTATGAGAAAGAACGACTTAAATCGATACTTCACGCGTTTTACGGTAACCCTCACAAATGGCATTACCTATACATGCTATACATGGAAAGCTATCTTAAATATGTGATAAAGTGCACCAACATACATGTACAAACACAATTAGAAAAACGTAGACAGAGAAAATTTTCTTCCGGGATTCCTTATTACTAATTTATTTTGAAATGTAGTTGGTCAATCTAGTATCTTATCAGTAACTCCACTTGTTCACTTATGCACATTAACTGATTGATTATATCTGAAACAGTATCCGCTCACCATTCCTGTTTTTTGATGGGTTTCGTGTTGCTGAGTTTTTGGTTTTCTATATTGTGTTATGTTTAATGTTGTTTGCCTTTTGGTCGTTTTTCTCTTTTTTGCAGTATTGTTGCTAGTATATTGTTTGATTTATGAGTCTGAATGTCTCCTTGTAACCTTTGGTACTTTTCGCCTCTTCCGGAGAAACATAATTAAAATGTATTTAAAAACAAAGTAAAGAAACGTAGAAGAACAAAAATACCAAGTTTCGAAGAAAATTCTGAACGTTAACCTCCTACTAAAATAAAAAAATAATAATATTATAAGCTCAAACACATCAAACTAAATGACAACAACCTCATATTCCTGAGTTGGTAGACAAAAGAAAACCCATTTAGTTCGAAAAAAATATAATCTACCAATTTTTTGAAACACAATCACTAAACTCACCTTAATAACTGGTAGCCAGTCCACTTCACTTTTTTTTAATGAAAATTCGTTAACAAAGCATTTTTGTACAATACCTTATTAAATGCAGTATTTATGCATACTCTTTGGGGTAATATTTAAAGCAGGTATGATTCTTTAAAAAACAAAATGTTTTCTTAACATTCATCCTGATTGTTACAAAAACGATTCTTTTGCAAAAAGAAAAAAATATATAGAATAACTTGACACTAAGAAATGAATCTTTCAGATATAAAAATGGATACACTAAGCTTTAAAACAAGTTATGAAATATTAACACGGAATGTGATTTACATAAACTTATGTAAAAAAAAATTGTTTTCTTCCTGTATGAGACGGCCTTCACTCCTAGTATTATACTTGACATATAAAACTGTTCATACTTCCTTATCCATATAGTTGTACGTATTTTTTCCTTTACTAATTAACATAAGTTGCACATCAAATATCAAATGAAAAATAAAAGCAATCAGGAATATGTTATGAATTTTTATATACATTAACATTTATGTGTATGAAATATGTTAAAGATCATCCTGTTTTTTTTCAATATTTGGAATAATCAATAGTTTAGAGAAATATTCGACAAATGGTTGGTAACTTTTTTTTATTTCCCTTACATAGAATAGAAGCCTCGTCATAATCACTAGAGAAAGCATATACAAAAAATTAATTGAACTTTTATACAAAATGTCAATGTTGGACCGGAAACACACTCGTGAGTTTTTAATACTAAGTTGTAAAGTTTGTATTTTAATCGGATAATGATCCAAAATAATAGGCATTTTAGCCTTCAGTAGTATATTTTGAAGAATTTCAAAATCAGTTTCAATGTACCATTGTACTGTTTTTAATACTATGAATCGTTTCCAATACGGTGTATCTGTTAGAAAAGTAATCGCATCCACACATTTTATTGGAATAATCAAAAATAAGTTGTAGAGATAAATGCCACAATGATAATCCAATGACATCCAAATGGCAACATTTAGTCTTCAATAGTAAACACATGCATGCATATCTAACTATAAATGTTCCCTAATCTATACACAAAGTTTTATAAATATAAAAAAAGATTGCATTGATCAATCATGCAATTGGATCATTTCAAATTATCAGCAACAACATAATGGATATGCGAGATCTCATTTATATATAATTGATTACCTTTATAAATTATGACAGTCCTTCAGCTACCAACGTCAGGAATGAATAACGTGTTAATTGTTATATGACTTTCGTTGGTATTATCTTAAAATAAGGAACTGACTGTGTGATTGAGGAGCAGGTTAACCATTCCTTAATGTGGAAAAATGTGTGTTTTATATATTTATCACATTTTACAGTCCTTGAAATTTAAGTGCCATTCGTTTTTTTAAAGTTTCGAAAATAACAAAGAATAGACCTATTACCTGTGTCAAAAATTCCAAAAGCGACAAAATCCATCATCATACTTATTTTATCCAAAATGATACATGTTTTTGTATTCGTTTTTAGAATAGAAATGTAACCTGTCATTCCACTTTATCTATATATAAATATGTGTAAACAAACTGTCTAAACATCAGCCATGTTAGATCTGTAAATTTGCCAGGTGCTACCTTTCCTCCTGAGTTTTAATCTAGCGTCGTAACAAAGTACATGATATATAAGGCATGAAGATGGAACTACTACATATCAGCTGAATTATCTATTGTAAAGGACCTTACATATAAATGTAAAATACATTCAAAGAAATATTTACCGGTATATTATGAGTACGTCTGAACCAGTGACGAATCTACAATAGATATCATCCATCGGATCACCAGCATAAGTGTTTATACGAGGCTGACAATACATCTGTATATATAACATGTATAAATCGTCTAAACATCAGCCCAACAATGGTATATCATATATATATTTAGTCAAATATCAAATAGCAGTAGTTCACCTTTTTAGGAGAAACATGTATTTCCATTGAGCACAAACACCACCATCAACTTGAATGTCCTGCAAACAAAAATTTGTTTATCAAGCAAGCTTGGTACGATGGACAAAAAAGATGCCATTTTCGAATATCCTCAACAAGTCGGTTATTTAATAAAAAGATCAAGAACTGTATTGGAGTGCCTACCTGCACAGTTTCATTTTATTCATTATGGACAAAGTACTCGTATTTCCATATCCTTTTTCAGTGTAAAGGTAAGTATCAAAATAAATGCAACATTAGTGTTCACCGGTGTTCAAAATTCATAACATCAAAAATGACATTTACCCCAAGTCCTATATTGAAGATTAATGAATATCGCGACACATAACGTCATAGTACCTAGATTGCTCTGAGTACTCAAATTGCATCTACTTAGCAAAAATAGCAGCAAAAATCTTACAGGGGTTCTTAGGGACTAAACAACTAACATAAATATATCATTTGACATTATGCATGTTATGCATGTCTAACAAATAAATAAGTTTATCTGAATATTCACAATACGTTCACAGTATACAATGTATATTAACAAATGTAGTGGTTACTGGAAAATGTAAAATCTACGATAAAGTCGCCATGTGATATCCATTAAAAGTAATCTTTTAAAAATGATAAAATACAATATGTTACTGGCATCCATTTCATAAATAATGATTAGTAAGCATGGACTATTGTCAAATTTTTCTCAATATTTGAAGGAAATACTAATAACGGATGCCATTCGAGTCCTTTTCACAAAAGAAAAATATGCCGTTTGGAGGTCAGTTTTAACCAATTCTGTATGATTCAATACGGATGAAAATAAATAACGTAATAAAGATACATCTACATAATAAACGCAAAGTGGAAAATTTTGTTTGCATCGATATATCATTAAAAAAACGAAGGTGAAAAAAATGTAAAAATCTTTAAACTAACGGCCTGATTTTTGCTCAATTACGTATATACTATATGAAAGATAATTATGGAAGAAAACATTCAAAGACCTCCAAGATATTAAGGTCCTCGACTCTGGATAATTAGATAATATGTCTGTACATGATTCTGGATTCTCGTCACGCTCTACAAACGAATTACACTTTTAAAAGCACAGCAAGAGAACAAACAAAATGCTTCAATCTTCCAACCAGTACTAGAATCACAACTTTTAAACAAAAAGTTAACATACACAAACGATCTAACCCTGCAAACTTAAAATTACATGGCTTTTGTTAGATTTGAACTAATTTAGAGCTTGACATATTCATGATATTTAAATCCTGTTATTCATGATGAGTTTATTTTATTATTGCAGGATTGCATAATACATCAGTAGAAGAAAATGGACCAGAATCCGGTTGGTTTCTTGATTTTGTGCTTTAAATATGATGACCTTGACAAATATACACAACTGCAATATTAAGCACTCTAAACCCTTTAAGAAATTGAGATTTCACATGATTCATCGAACTTTCGTAAATATCAACTTGAACACAAAAGTGTAATAATATACTAATCATAACGAAACTACTAATTTTCAAAAGATAATCTAATGAAATGTCTTGAATAGAGAACCAGGTTGTCATATCGCTACAAAAAACACTTATTTTGTCATGGAAATATTTTTGCAGCAGGCCAATACATAATATAATGTACGTTTGAAACGTTCACTTTAATTGGATAACGTCAATTATTTCATGGCATCAATTGACAATTAAAGCTATGGAACGTACGCACAGGCGCAGATGATATATGACAAATTTAAGATACGTGTTTTAACATAATGTTCTGTCGGTTTCATTAGAATGGATATAACAATATTGTATTTTAAGCTCCGACCACATCAATTGGTGATTTGATGGTTGCAAATACCCGTTTACAGTTTCCGCCAACGTGAGGCCAGTTAAATTAATTTGCGACAATCAAATCATCAATTGATGCTGCCGGAGCTTAAAATACAATACAGATATCTCCTCAAGATGCTACATCTGTTGTGAATGTTTTATGCATTTTAAAAGATGACCAAGGTGGTATTAGATAACATATATTCATTGTAGGTTTCATAAATGTCTATTCATCGACATTCAGAGATGTGTTGATTGTATTGCTCTGTTTCTATGTTTATGGTGCTTGTTTAGCTGATAACGTTTTGAGATTTCTTATAGAGTTAACAGTATTTATTTTGGCTCGTTTATAGCAATATATTTTGCCAAAACAAATTATATATTGTAGATCGCAATATCATACCAATTGATGAAACAACAACGCAAGTTAATGGTAGGTTGATGTATTCTTTAAATGTGTGTCCAACCAACATTTCAAATTCGTTTGTTTGTGTTTGGTTGTTTGTACCTTATAGGATATTCCATCCGTCAAAACCGTTTCTCAACACAACTTTTCCCCGGGGTTAGGTTCATAACAAAACACTTGCCTCTGTGTAAAAAAGTATATGAAAACATTGAGAAATTGACATATTTATATGTTTTTATGAATCTAAAATTATGACCAAGGTAGTATTAGAGAACATATGTTCATTGTGGGTTTAAAAAAAAATCTGTTTATCGAAATTCAGAGATGTGTTGATTGTATTGCTCTGTTTCCATGTTTATGGTGCTTGTTTAACTTATAACGTTTTGAGGTTTCTTACAGAGTTGAAATTATTAATTTTGGCTCGTTTATAGCAATATATTTTGCCAAAAAAAACTATATATTGTAGATCGCAATATCATACCAATTGATGGAACAACAACGCAAGTTAATGGTAGGTTGATGTATTCTTTAAATGTGTGTCCAACCAACATTTCAAATTCGTTTGTTTGTGTTTGGTTTTTGTACCTTATAGGATATTTATCCGTCAAAACCGCTTCTCAACACAACTTTTCCCCGGGGTTAGGTTCATAACAAAACACTTGCCTCTGTGTAAAAAAGTATATGGAAACATTGAGAAATGATGCAACAACCATCAATAGGAGACAATAAAAAGACGAGGATGTACAAATACGATCATTAAAAAACTGAAGCGAGGGTGCGGAAAGCTGTGTGTGTGGTTGTTCTGTTTTACTCCCTGTTAGATAGAGCTCAAACATTCTTATAAATCCGTAGCTTGCATGGATTATTTCGTGAACAACCGCTAAAATAAAAATCTGTTTCATTCTCAAAACCAACAATTGTCATTTTGATTTACATGTTTTTCTCGTAAGCTACCGTCAAATCCAAAGTTGACATTTCGTAACTAAGGAGCCGCCATGTTGCCCTGCTGAAATCAGTAAATATGCGAATAATGCAATAGAATAGAAAATCAAACAAAACCTATCTTGATAATCAATTTTAATACCATAGTAAACAACATTTCAATGGTGCACGTAACAGAAAACTTTCAACTCTAGCGTTTTCATTTGTATGGTGTCATGTTTTGAAATGACTTAAATGCGCCAAAAACATTAATAGACTTTCGCGGAATTTTCTTTTATTTTTATTCAGTTGGTTTCTTGGAGGTCTTGTGCATTACTTCTTTTTATTATGCATCCGAATAAGAATAAAAGTGATTTTTTCTTTTATAATAGCAATTTATAAAGCAATAAAATCGGCAAAATGTTTGCAAATAGGTTTCAATACATGTGAATTTACGTGGGAAGTATATTGTAACAGCCATTATTATGTACACCACGGAGTCTGCGCTAAAAATAGATATATCGAGAATTTTATCACAGTGTTGTTTACAAAGCGAAAGAAGCACGTCATATTAGAATAGCATACAAATATCACGACACTACTTATACATGTTATAGTTAATGGATTATCTAGCGAAATTACTTAATAGAGATCCATTTTGTTCTGATTGAAATGGACTGCTGTTTTGCACCAGGACAATATACAAAATTTACATATTTTGTGAATGTTTTTTGCATTTATTAGATAACGTATTTTTATTGTAGGTTTGATAAATATCTGTTCATTGAAATTCAGAGATGTGTTGATTGCCTTGTTTTATTTTTAAGTTTATATATTGTTTGGAATTTATTTTATTATTTTTTTTCGTTTTGTTGTTTTCAAAGAGCATGTGTCACTATAGCCCTTTTAGTGCAATATACATTATAATAAACAAACTATGTATTGTAAATGGTAATATCATAGCAACTGATGAGTTGACAATCATTATTAACGATAGGTCTATTCAATCCTTTAATGATTGTCAAACCAACTCTACAGATTTGTATGTGTGTGATTTGTTTATAGGTACCGTTTAATATATCGCATATGTGACAAAACTTTTCAACCAAACCCTGAGGATACGTATATCAAAAAATGGTTATGATAAGACAACCAAACCACAGGAGACCATAAGGAAACGTGGATACAAACAACTAAGGATGACATGTTTAACCCTTTCGTATTTATGCGCCAGTTTAAACTCAGGAGCTTCTGTCCTTTGTTATTCTTGTATGTCACTTGATTCAAGTTCCTTTGTATGTTTTATAGTCCATTATAACGTCCATTTGCACTGATATTGTTATTTAAGGTCACGCTGAGCCAACCTCCAAATGCGGCATTTTCTCGTTGCGTTGAAGACCCATTGGTGGCTTTCAGCTGTTATTAACTCTTTCGTCAGGAAGTCTTTCATTTTGATATATGCCCAATTTCCATTTCAAATGTTCATGTTATATGAAACTATGTTTTGCAGATCGAAATATTGTACCAACTGATGAATCAACAACGCAATTTTACGGTAAGGTAATTTATTCATTTGATGTATTTCCAACCAGTTTTTTGTGTTTTGTTTGATTATACATTTTGATATATCTTATCAATCCAATTCATGAATATGTGCCTTTTCTAAGACGGAAAGCGACTTGTCTCTTTGTAACATTCCGTTTAAATCATAAAGATATAACAAAACTTCCATGCAGCAACTCTCCAAATGAGACCAAAAGCAGACGATGATGTACAAAACTAAGAAGCACTGTATGACCTTTAACAAGCAGCAAAACCTATACCGTATATTCAGCCTTAAAATACACCGTTGTGAAACTAACGGCCTGCAATATGCTCACAAACTTAAAGAAATATGATCACGAAGACAATAACCAACGAATACCAATAGACAGTAAGCCATAAACACTTGATACATACATACATATATCGTAAGTGTTTATAGTTGCTCATTATCTCTCCGACATGTATAGCAGCAGAGCTATAGTACAAACTTGAAAATTCAATGTAAAACGCATGAATCTTTAAACCAGTACTGCACATACATATTTCTACCGAAAAGTTGACATACACAACATATCTATCCCAGCATACATGAAGTTCTGTTACATTAGCACTATTTGGTAGCTTGACATATTTAAATCCTGGTATGTATGGTGAGTTTATTGTATCATTGCAGGATTCGCAAATACATCCGATGAAGAAAGTAGACCTGATTCTCATGGTAAGGTAATATGTTTCTATGCTTTAGATATAGTGATCTTCAGAAATCTAGACGAAGAAAAGTTTTAATACTTCATTTTTTTTAGAAATGACAAATGACACGATAACGGTTATTAGATTACTTCCGGAAATAACCGCAAAAATAAAACATTTGGCATGTTAGAACATTTCGTTAGCTCTAACATAACAGAACAAATATAAACACTTATGGTGATTTAATGAACACATTTTCACAAAATTAAAATCTTAGCTATTACACTGGAATATTCATTTCTGGTATTGCCTTTCTTAGTTAATATTTTTGTCATTTTCTTAGAAAACATCATCTTTAAGTCACTGAACGACATCTGTAGTTTAAAGTTTATATGCAGCCACTCCGTGCTTGAATGATACCCACAACCCTGCATCTCATTCCTCAAGTAATTACTTGTCAGATTTCCTAATGTGGTAGTTTTGACATCTCTAAGTTACAATGCTGCTACCTACTGGCATAAGTTTTGTAGATGAGGTTCGACCGTCTGTTGAAAAGACATAAAGTGTCCCTAAAGTGCTATATCGATTCTTCTCCAGACTTATGGTTGACCATTAAAGAGAATTCTAGGCTCACCTTGAAGATTGTGGTTGTGGCCATAGAAAGATGGGACCAAGGGTAATCTTTCATATAATAGGTCTAGCATCTAGTTGATGACTGATAAAAAATAGAAATGTCAAAGGTTATTGAATGACTACTCTGACTTTTTGGTCACCTGATGGTTTCCTTATATGGTTCAAAAGTCTAATTTGTAATCCAGATTATTTCCCATAATTGAGCCTCCGATAAACATCATTGATTCATTTTCACAGAAAATAAATAATTTTTCACAACCAAAATATGAAGCAAGGACATATTGAATTTTAAAAACTGTACAGTAGGCATAGTTCACTTGCATGATACCGTAATTCATCGGCTATTTGTACATTTACCCTTTGATTTTACTGCCTAATATCATAACAGTCATATAACAGTGCATCAATATCACGTGTTCGAGTTCTTCCGAGTGAATTCGTATGAGGTTGAGTCTTTCAACCTTTTAGATTCAAATGTAATGCAGAACCAGGGCCTGGTCTTGAACAAATTCACCCTTAGCTTTTTTTTACTATTCCGATTACGGTATTTGAATGATAACAGGGTTTTTAGGTTTCAGGCAGATAACTCCGGATCGGACTGACAAAATGTTAACAAGGTTTTTTAGGTTTCCGGCAGATAACTCCGGATCGGACTGACAAAATGTCAACACTCACAAGGTTTGTTCCAAATAGATATGTGTAACACCGATACAAAGTGTGAACCTGAAAGCGAGAAGCCTAGGGCCAAGTCTGCTAAATTTGTCAAAGTTTGGTGGAAAACAGAATGATATTATTCAGAAGGAAATATAGTTAGGTCTTACCCTTTTTGAAAGAAAAATATATTAATAATGAAAAAAATGAAAACTAACCTATTTAAAAACAGCCAGACTAATTAGTTTTGTATACCGTTGTGCCGCCTTATCATGAATTGCAATAATGTAAGTCGCACCTTTTTTTAATTTCAAAATCTCGTACCTGCATTGAATGCATCTTATGATATTATCATGATAATAATAGAGAATGGAAACTTGGAATGTGTCAAAGAGGCAATGAGTCGATCAAGGAAAAGATAGCAACACAGGTACACCAATGATACTTCAACATAGCGAAAAGATCCTGCACCCGGCTTTACGTGATACCTAAAGACAAATGTATACTAACATAGCTAGAAGACAACTCCAAAGTATATAATGAATCAGAACAAAAAATAAAACGACAACGTAACAAAGGCTAGAATTTCCTCACTTGGAACAGGAGCAGATTCGTATTTTACAGAATGTTCTTAATAGTTTAGTGATATGAAGTAATACTGCAGTATCCAACTACTATGCTGTACTATTGATGCTCACTTAATAACATATCACTCAATTAGCTTCTAAGATGTTAATATGTACATTTGTATTTCTACTTATCTTTTACAGATGGTCCAGACTATGAGTTATTTATTGGAGTTATAGTGGAAGTCTTACTCATCACATGCATTATTGTTGGAGTTTGTCTTTTAAGGTATGACCGAAGCCGTTATTGTGGTATAGCTACTGACATGTTTCTAATTATTACTTGAATGTGATATGTTGTGACATGAGTATATTATTTACATACTCAATGTTAAATAGGGTTCGTGTTGTGCAGTGTCTATCTATGATGTGTTTTGTATACTGTTGTATGTCTTTTTGTTTGGTTTGGACTTTTTTTTTCTGTTTTTTTTGTTTGTTTTGGTTTCTGTTTTTGTTTTTTTAGGGGGAGGGTTGCCGTGACTTTGTTAGAAATGAACCTAATGACGAATATTTAACAAAAAATAAAAACAATATAAAAAAGGTCATGAATAGACAAATCCTATTACACAGATTTGAATTTCACACCTTCAAACTATTGTATAGACCTGATATTGTTGCCCTATGATTTGAAGAATATGACTTACCGATCCTTTTACAAAATAATGATATTGACGATCAAACAAAAAGATTATGTCAAACTAAAATTATACTTATCAGGCAGGTTAACACATCTATCATCAGGACTCTGAAAGAACAATTGCAGGAAGTGCTATTTCTCAAATTAACAAAAACTGTACGTGATGTGACTCAGAACATAAAATGATGCGACGGAAAACGATCGAAAACATTATGTAGAATGTGTAATGGTAAAGTGTGGTAAACAAATAAAAAAATATTTAATCCTACAATTTTTTTAATGAAGGTACAGAAAAATGTATGTTTTAAATATAACTGATCTTTAACACTTATAAAGTAGCTTCTCTTTTGCAGAAGACGCAATGCATCAAGTAGTGCAAAAAGGCCTATTAAAATGACACAATCGAATTCAACACATGATATGGCCCAAGGACAAACAGAACCAGATAATGATCAAGAAGCTCAGTTGATGAATTCACCTGATACCATACATCTTTCAATATCACACGCAGTTGTTGCGACAAATAAAGTGTTAAATACATACTCACATCTTGGAAACACCTTGGATGACTCTGACGTTATGTACGACCATACAGTACGCCATACTGTTCTAAACACCGGTGATGGTGATTATAGCATTACACACAGGATACTTACAGAGGATGACTACGATGTGTCTGGAAACTATCGTCTGTCACTTACCAACAAGAAAGACCCTGTTTACAACTAAATTTAAGAACGGTTCTCAAGTATTGTTAAAGTGGTATCTTGAGTCTACCGACAGGGAAAATAAAATAAAAGTACAATTGATGAATTATTTGAATTCATTAGACTATAGTTAAAAAAAATAATGTCAATTTCCCTTGAAAATATTTTTTTGTAATTGCACATCGTAATAAATTTTGCAATTCCACTTCTATCATGTATATACAGGAGGTTCCCATTGTATATAATTTCTTTGCTCCAAACTTTTTTAATTGTAAAAAGGAAACAATTGTGTAATTCGATAAAGTCTACTCGTAACATGTATATACTGGAGGTTTTTCGTATGGTCTTGTGTTATACTTGTTGAATATTTTGTGAATCCTTGTGATCTTTTTGTAAATAAATATATAGTACAATAGTTACCGCTGCATTGTAAGATTTCGACCCGAAATGAAACATATTGACAGTATATTTTGTTTGAAATGCCATCAGATAGTTTTAACGTATAGACTCGTCAACAAATTCATGATCATTATTTTTGTAAAAATATGATTAATGCAATCAATCGGATAGTTCAATATCCGTAATGCGCTTCAAAGGGAAGTTCTCAAGTATAAATAGAAAATCAAAAACATGTATGCAATAATATTGTAACTTTTTTTAGTCATAAATTTGGCTATTCGTACATTTATGGAGAGCAACAGACTGCACATTAAACATGTTAAGTCTTTGGAGATATTAATTGTTTGTAAAGGCCTGAATTGTTCAGAGAATTTAACTGTGTTAAAATATAAACTTCCCATTCGCTACAGTGGCAACGAGTGTATCTTTCAAGAAGGCCCTGTGAAAAATTCATTCCCACTTTGTTCCAAAATTAGTTGACCACATCTATGAAATTAATCAGCTTCAAAACGAGCCTTGATACATATTAAAGACATTCATTATCAAAATGTAGGCTAATCATGAACAACATTGATTTATACTGTATGTTTAAAAAATACTAAACGGTTACCGAATATACATATTGTTCTGAAATACTCTTTTGAGTGACACAACCTGTAAAAGTACAGGGACGCGCTGATACTTTAAAATCAAGCAAAGAATTAAACACTTTGGAAAATGACCATGATGTGATACAAAATCAGGGTAATCAAGTCCTATTTTTTTAAATGAAAGCTTAATTGTTTTGTTTATTTTTTTTAAATATCTCTTTTGTTTTCTAAATTCATATAATTCTTGTTTTTTGGGTGACTTTTTATCGATACCACAACTTTTTGTCCATTTATACAAAAAGATCGAAATACAATAGGCAAAAACCTATTTACAATTTAATCTTAGCTGTGAGGTCAATATATATGAGTAAGTTTATATGTAACCATTGCTACTTTAAATAAATAAAATTGAAAAAGGAAAACGAGTTAGATTTTAACCTCTTTTTGTCAAATATAACAAACTTCATACCTTATATGATAAATAACCAAAGAGTCAATTTAATGATGATCATGAATTATTCTGAGTTTGATGTATTCAAATTATACAATAACCACCGGTCTGTAAACTTGCTGAATTATGTGCTGATGGAATCGTTAGAATGCGAATATGATTTTTATCCTTCCTCTACAAAGATTTGCAGAAAGTTGTGTTCTTTATTCGTCACGTCATCAATCATGGTCGCATTTGTTGAAATCATCTGACTCAGACACACGTGCTGTAACTAGAAACTATGGAACACAATTGATGACGTCAGCTTTCCTACTGTGGAATCCCATGTTCAGCAGTTGCACACTCTGTTCCATCATAACTGAAATTAGTTTGCCCGACAACTTAGATTTGGTTTTTGATCCGCCTTTACTTCATATTTGATACTGGAAAAAGTGGGGAATTGTTCTGCAACCATGTTCTGGTTTCATATGTCTTGAATATGCAAGCGTCTTCATTGTTCCTCTCCTATTTACTAACGAATTGTAATGATATTATCTACATGATGTATACTACATATTTAAATTACAAAATAAATTGAGCTCTTTTGTCTATATTAAACATGTTAGACGTACCATGATTTATATTTTAGTAACAAAAGAGATGATAGATTTTTACTCAGAAAAAACGCTTATTATTGTTATTATTGGCTTTGAACTAGACTTTAATAACTGTAATTACTCTTACATTTAGTACTTTGTGGTTAGAACAGCAGTACAGATTTAGTCTAGATGAAGACTTGGAAATGTATTCAACTCTGCAATAGCTACTATAGCAGTTTGTACTTCATTTGTTTACGTCTGTTAAGTGTGTCTAGGAAAAAGATATGAACCTCACAAATATCATCGGGAAGAATAATAAAATTAATGGTAACCGAGTTAATAAATTGGAATAAATCTACTTCTATATAATTTATATTCTTATATGACGTTCTTCAAACACTTTGAGTACACACCCGTGGTTAAATATGAATAAACTGTTTGTGTTGTTCCGATAATCTGATTATTTTTTATTAATGAGTTACCCGAAATCATTAAACGATGACATAAACATAAAGGCATTTTACCGGAAAAGTACGACTTTGGAACTGAAAATCATCATAACAAGGTAACGTAAACAACAATAGTAAAAGGTATTACAAGCAATTATGTTTTACAAATAATAGAATTATCCTACACATTAATCCAAACCTGTCAAATACGTTATTGTAAATAGTTTAAGAAAATCACAAGTTCCTTTTGCTCCGTTCTTCGTAATAACACGTTTATTTACGGGTATGACATATATTTTCCTTGACCAAGAGCGCTTGGATCTAAGGAAATAGCTGTATTAGTCCTATCAAAATAAACAAAATGCATGATGGCTTAATTTTTACCGATTTAACCACGTGTTTGTCGCTCGTGATAACAATTTTAGCATTAAGGGTTAATTCGTGGTAAAATCATTATAAACTCAAACCCCATGATTTGTTTTAAGTATCTTACATCCTACATAAGACTACCTAGATAACAATAGAATGTGAAATAGAAGAAAACACATGCTAACAAATTTTAAATATGTCATGTAAAATATTAAAACATACTTTTACTGAGAAAATCTGACAACGTGCCGGGAAATAAAAGATACGGTATAAGCATGAATGACACTAGTGTATGTTTCTTTGTACTTATATGGTGTCCATAGATTTCTTTTAAAGAGAGATAAAATTCATCAGACGGTTGATGCGTAAGTATCTATTTCCTACTACTTAATGAGGTTTAAATTTAAACTTTAATGCATTAACAAGTTTCTTCGTTATTATTAATATGCAAGCACTTAGTATTTTGGTTGTTTTGATTATTTAGATTAAATGTATATTTGCAAATTATCAGATTTGTGGTTTGTAATACTTTTTCAAATGTTTACAAACATAATTTAAACTGAGCATTATAACATTTAAAAAAAAAATCATATTATTCTGTAGTTATATAAGTATTTTTACAATATACGTCTGATTCTCAAAAACCATACATATGTCACGAAACGAGACCAATGCAATAAAATGGCTTGGACACTGCGACATAATGAAATACATGAACTTATCTCCCTTTAGTGTTCAATTAAATACCACATTAAACAAAGAATTACAATTCCAGGTCTTCATAACTTCCTTAATAATGAAAAGGACAGTTATAACTTTAATAAAAGTTTGTTCTGTTCGTATAGTTGTCGCCAATATATTTCGAGATTTCTTGAAAATGTCAAAAAAATCATTAAGATAACAGTACGCGTTGTTGAATGTATCAATGTTTACTAAATAAATGCAATTTAGACCTGTAATGAGTTTGGCATACACTGTGATTCAAAACAGTACAACAGCAAGTTTGCTATTAAAGTTATCAGGTACGGTATTTTTACCCCTTTAATTGTGTAATCTGAAAACAACAGGAACGACAATAAAGTATGTCGCACTATCTGGTGACATGTGAATATGATTTATCTGTATACCTTATGCATTCGTGTTTGCTGGTTTGCATGCTTATCTGAATGATGTTAGTTCTAGACTAATATAACATATTAGCTAGATACGACTGATGGAAGCGATTTATTATGAAATAATGTGATAGACAATCAAACTGGCACCCTAGAATAGAAACATAAGTAGTGTTTCAGACGATTGATATAAGAAACTTTATAAATAACACACCATATAAATGTAGCATAGGAAACATTATTCGATGTCTCAATAGGTGACAAAATCTGAAAGTATACTGATGATACATGTGGGGAACTTAGATCAACAAAAACAATTGCCCACAGATTGTTCTGTCATTTAATATCTATCAGAATAAGAATGCGTGTTATAATTGCCGGTGATTATAAAAATAAAATGTGGAAGAATTTCCAATAAAACATCAAAGACCAAATGACACAGAAATAACAACTATACGTGTAGGTCATTGTACAGCTTTCGTTGACGTATAGCTCTTCGACGGTTTCGGTACTAATACATCTTCGCATTTCAAATGTTTGGCTTTGAGCGTTCCTGATGAATGTAAATCCAGAAAAGCACGTCGGATGCGATTCATTATTAAACGTATTGTTTTCAATTTTTTTCAACAATTAGCAAAGTCCTAATCGCATAGTCAGCTGAAGTATATATGCCCTTGAACTTAAATTGAATAATTGTGTATGAATTGAAAATATCATTCATAAGTCTCTATTTCCTTCACGTACCACTTGATGAGTTATTTTTAAGTATTTGATTATCTCTAAAACAAAACAAAAATATACATTTACAAGTCTCTTCCTTATTAATCAAAATGGCAGCATTCGTTTTAGTTTTTGCTGCTTATCTCCGGATAAAATGTATTCATGCAAATTATTGGACTAATGGTGTGTAATGCTTTTCAACCTTTTTTTAAGGGATTTTGTTTTATACGAAACAGTACTTTTAAGTGATGAATTGTATTATTTCATAGTTAAAAAAGATTTAAACAACAGTTAACGATTTTCTGCAGATGAAATATTAGAACATCTATAAGTGTTGTTGAAGTGCAATCATCTAAGCAAACATGTTTGAAAAGAAAACATTCAACGTGTATAACTTGAACGAATGTATGTCATGAATATATATTAAACATCAATATACAATTTTAGGACTTTCTTAAATCCTTTATTTCAGGAGATACTTGCATTTCTATTGAAGGTAGTAATTATGTTAATGAACATCGTTATGGGCAAATTAAGTGCAAGGAAGATAAGAGCGTAAACATTCAACAAATCTGGTTCGACAAAGAACGGAACTGTAAATATTATACAGCTCAAACAAAAGAAATATTCAATGGACAATATCTAATCAGTTGCGAGAGCATTTCATTATGCAAGGTGCCATTCTACCGATCTTACCTGAACTTGGATTTTAAATATCTCAATTTACGTTTCCAGTGTACAGGTACTATAATGATATATGTTTTCCTAGTATGGATAAGTTATATACATTGTCTCCACTCTACATCAGAATTTAACGTAATAACTTTGAAAAAAACGGGTCTGCGTATTTATTCATTGAACTGCCTTTTCTAATTTCAAAAGTTATTGTAGATCAAAGAGTTCATATTTACAGCTACATGTGCAATGCATGACTCGTAAGATTATGTAGTAGTACTTAATTATTAAAATGTTGATGATCAACACCTGTGATCTTTTTTTATTTACTAATAAAAAAAAAAATTACGACGCAATCTAAACATGTATATTTACTGCACGTTTTAGTCACTGAACATTTGTTTTTGTCACTTGACAATCGAGCATACAAGACACATGTGTGTCAGCAAGAACCATGGTATATATAATCCAAATAATCGATTAAAAATATGATAATCTGTATTCAATTTCTTGTATTGATAAATGTGCTCAATAAATATCTAAGTGTATAATATGTATATTTTAAATTGCAAATATGCAGAATGTATACCAATACACAGAAGTACTACAGTAAGAATGACTTGTTCAGCGAATAATGTCATAGTGATTGATGATATATGGGATGATTATTTCAACTGTCCAGCTTATAGGTATCCTCCGCAGGAAATGACGAATACAAAGAAGACACTGTATAATCTTTGTAATGACTCGCGTGATTGTTCGATGATTTACAACAGTCCTATCGATATGGTGACCAGCATCTTTTATCATTGTAAAGGTATGCGAATGAATAATATTCAGCTGTTATGGTAAGTCAGGGGTTAAGAAATCTAGAGGATCCAGAGAGTTGTGTCACTCACCTTGGTATATGTGCATATTAAACAAAGTACACAGATGGATTCATGAAAAAAATTGTGTTTTGATGACGATGATGTGTTTGTAGATCTTACTTTACTGAAAATTCTTGCTGCTTACAATTATCTCTATCTATAATGAATTTCGCCCAGTAGTTACAGAGGAATATATTTTGTAAAAATTTACAAAAAATTACCAAATTTATGAAAATTGTTAAAAATTGACTTAAAGAATGTAAAGGGCGATAACTCCTAAATGGGTCAATTGACTCTTTTGGTGATGTTGACTTTTTCGTAGATCTTACTTTGATGAACATTATTGGTTTCAGAGATATAAGCCAAAAAACTTTATTTTACCCTATGTACAATTTTTAGCCATGTTGGTTCGCGGTCGGGGTCATTGGACACATTTTTAAACAAGATACCATAATGATGATTGTGAACATGTTTGGTTGAATTTTTCTCAGTAGTTCCAGTGGAGAAGATTTTTGTAACAGATTGCAAAAAATTACCAAATAATGTTAAAAAATTACTATAATGGGCAACAACACCTTCAGGGTTTATTTGTAGATCTTACTTTGCTCAACTTTTTGCTGTTCACAGTTTATGTCAATCTATAATAATATTCAAGATAATAACCAAAAACGGCCAAATGTCATTAAAATCGCCAGTTCAGGGGCAGAAACTCAACAATGGTGTGTCTGATTCATATGAAAATTTCAGGGCAAATAGATCTTGACATGAACAACAATTTTACTCCATGTCGGATTTGCTCTAAATGCTTTGGTTTCAGAGATATAAGCCAACATCTACATTTTACCCCTATGTTCTACTTTTAGCCATGGCGGCCATCTTAGTTGATTTGCCAGATCACCACACACTTTTTAAAAACTAGATACGCAAATGATGATTGTTGCAAAGTTTGGTTAAATTTGGCCCAGTATTTTCAGAGAAGATTTTTGTAAAAATTAACGACGACGGACGACGAACGCCAAGTGATGAGAAAAGCATTTAATGTCCCTTTCTGTCCAATATAAATATCGTACTAAAAGAGTTATCTCCCCTTGAATGGCTAATTTGACAGATTTATTCTTAAAGCACAAATATTTGGTACTTGTTAAAACAATTTCGACAATGCAATGAATAACTTAGTTGTCTCTATATGAATAAACACTGTATCCAATAAATTGCAAACCTGTCTCCAAATTTGCAGATTTGGGCAAAGAACTAGAAGGATTATTTACTGTGATTGTACAAGATGGTGGTATCCCCCTGATCTACCTGAATGGTCAAATAGTACTTTCTACATTAGAGAGAAACTTAAAATAAATGCAACTTTTACAAACCATAATGCATACTAAATTACAGTATGCATGCGTTGAGTGATCAACATACAAAAAGAAAATATATCAGAAATATTTCCTTCAAGTCTTATTATGAAAAAGAGCAAAAACTCTTTTAACTATCGTTCAGCGATCTTATAATTGTAATACAAGTATAAATCGATTAGTTTACAAGGTAAACTAATAGAAATACCGCACTTCAATGAAAAATTATAGCGAAAAGTTCCTCTTTAAACACATTAACCGAATTGAATTGTGATACTCTTGACTTTGTACAGACGCATCATTGTGTAAAAAAATGGTAGATAAAACATGATGTCGTAGCTAGCTAAACATCACACTTGTATGAAAGTCTCATATACTTTTATTATATCGACACCAATGTGTAGATGAAATACCATTGTTTCATATACTCATAAAATAGCAAATTTTCGATATGTACAACTTTTGATTATTAAAGCTTTGCACTTTTTTGGTTTAGTTTAAACAAATGATATCTGTTATTTCAGCTGGCAGTGACATATCACGTAATAACAGTAGTAACCATGTCATTACAACAGTTACTGATAGCAGTATGAGAAATACTTATGGTATGTAAAGCACTTAAGCTGAAGTAATACACTGGAACTTATAAACCATAAGCTTATCTGTTGGTTGAAATCATCTTACTAACATTGTGTCTGTTTGAAGCCTGAAACAACAAATGTATAGACTTCTATTAACTTTCAAACATGAGCTAGACATCAAAATGTTCCAATCTTTTAACAATATTTTGCCATTACCACCAATTTTTTTTAAAAATCCTAGCAATAATTTTAGATATGACAAACACTATACAATTGTAAATATGAAAAACATTATAAGAAAAGACAAATGAATTTGCTTTCGATTTAAATTGAAGTGAAATGTGTTTTAATATAACTTTAATATCTTTCGCATTTCGTTTAATAATTCCCGTCGTATGAAACATAATTTTCTTCATTAGTCGAAGTTCTCATTTTATATATTGAGTTTAGTATTCGCACACTATATCAAGGAATGAGATAGTAAATATAAACACCACATCTGAACAAATTCAAACGACATTGATCGAATTTGTCATTGAAAAAATGGATGTACCACGATAGAAAAAGATAAATAAATTTTAAACTTTGAATTATTTTGTTTTTTTTTGCAGCAGGACAGTTCATTTAAGAGCATCTAATAAATGTGTTCTATCTATTTATAATTTATCATAGCTGACAGTACTATACCAGATGGTGGCATACATACGGTATCTCTCGGTAGGTCAAGTTATTGTTCAAATTTAGTTAGGCGAGTGTTGCTGTGTAACATGTACTTTAATGGACATTAATTTATTGTCGGTTCTCACTTAAATTACATGACGGATAAAAGGAATACATCGGAAATAGATTATCTGGTAAAACATCAACTTCATAAAAAAAAAAACCTAAAACTCAGGCAGAAATCAAAGAACATCGTTTGAAGTTTAGTTTTGATTGCTAACTGTCGTTAAGTTTGCCTAAAATCATATGCAGATTTGTTTTTATTTATTAATAGTTTTGAGTTAAGATTGACATGTGATATAGATTATATATTTGTAGCCCTCTAAATGTCTTATTTTTCTTAGTCCGTTGCTTGATGTAGATTTGATCTAATATTACAAAAAAGATAACAAACCGTCAAAGATTTAAGATTGAGATTAACCTTTTGCCATTTTAAAATATACACTTTTCATTATTGTAAACTCTTTAAAAGGTAATGATTAACTCAGTAATTGAATGAGAAGGAAATATGTGTCAATTTTAAGACAATTTACTTGCATCTGATGAAAAAAAAATTAGAATACAGATTTAATCTCCAAATTGTCTTGGTTATATTCACTGTTTCATTTCGTTGGTTTATGTTATACATAGTAATTGAATGTTTATATCTATGGGAAATGTTTAAACCATTTAATGATCTATCTTTTTACTTTTTACTGAAATGTCAATTGGTTTTTTTTTTAGATGGACCCGACTATGCAGTTCTCATTGGAGGAATAATTGGAGGCTTGCTTGTTATATGTGTCTTGGTTGCAGTTTTTCTTTTAAGGTATGACACGAGCAATATTAATATTTGTGTAAACCATTGATAATGACTAGTAAAATATTAATAGGTATATAATATAAAAATCTATAATAGTCATAAGTGAAACATTAAGTACGACAATTTGAATTATGCTGCGTTGAATATTTGTGTCACGACAAAATGCAAGCATGTTGTGGCCAAAAATTTAACTGTAAAAACATTCACGATCTTTTTGGAATAAATTGAAAAGGCATTTTGCCCATCACGGAAATCATCTATAAAAGTCACCAATATATGAATAATTTAGAAAAAAAGTTTTATACACTATAATTTACGAAAAAGAAAGAACGACAACCAATGAGTTACATTTTTCAGGATTTGGAAATGCAAATTAAAACTTTTGCGGGTTTTAACATCTTTGTGATTGCTCATCAATTCCATCGTCTAGGACAGTAGTGATACAGTAGAACATAACAGTAACTATTTTTTCAAAATGATAAAAAGTAATGATATATGTGTACGCGAAGTTACTATGAACCAGTTCAGCGCTATATACAGCGTATATATAAATATCATGTTTTCCAAGGATTGGGTCTTATCAAGTACACAACTAATCTAGTGTGAAACATTATAATATTTATTGATAACCAAAAAAAAAAGTAATCAGTATCGGTATAATATAGTATTTATAACTTTACTCATTTGAGGAATAACAATGTTGGGACAGAACAAAAACATGAAAGGTTTTATTACTATTTAAAGAATAGATTTTATTTTAAACTTTTGCAATGCATACTTATGTGTCGGTTTCATGAATTTTGCATTTAGAACACATATCACTCTTCTTTGAACTCTTTGTAAAATACATCTGTTTTTTTAAACGCAAAAAAAAAACAAAAAAACAATAAACGAATCTGAATGACAGGCAAAACCAATTCGTAAATTGTGTTTCCTGGAAATGTCCATAACACTTATATAATATTGTATGTCATTTACCTTTTTGTAGGAGACGGAAATGTATGATAAAATCTAATGAAACAAATGATTCTACTCATGGTCAGTCAGTACCAGATAATAATCAAGACGGTCAATTGATGAATTCCACTGACGTCGCACAAGTTTCAGCATCTCATTCAGTTAATATTTACCATACACCAGAGTCAATGACGTATTCACATCTTCGGAGCACTGTGAATGACACTGACGTCATGTATGATCATACCGTCCGCCATAATGTTCATAACACCTGCGATGGTGATTACGGCATTGCACAGAGAAGAACAACAGAGGATGACTACGATGTGTCTGGGAACTACCGCACATCTCACAGCAAAGAAACAGACCCTGTTTACAACTAAATTTGAAATCGTTTAATTAGTATTTTTGTGACCATACGATTTTTTTTTATTAAATACATACTGGCCTGAATTGATTACATGTAAATCGTTGGACAATTTGATATTTTGTGAGTACCTTAAGCGTACACTAAAACAAAAGCAAAACTGACAAATTCTTAAAATTTAGGAGACTTATTTTGAGACATATCAATCCGACTGTATATTGCTTCTTTGTTAAAACTATTTAAGTTTATAAAAAAGAACAAGCTTTGTGTTTTTGAGGAAAACGTATCACGTATATACGAAAGGTGTAATTATTTTGTCCTGTTTTACTTCTTTTTTTTTAACAGTTCTCATGTTTTATTGATAGTTTTTCACATTTGTTAGTTGATACATCAAATACCGGTACCTTATCCCGGCCTCGTTAACCGTTAGCAGTATATAATAAATTTTGTTAGTATTTATTGGTTTAATTTGTGTTTGAAACATACATTTTTAATTATAATATAATCTGACTGATTGTTAGACAATTACAAATAGAAGAAAAAATACAATATAAGCATATATAATTGCAAATCATTCACATTTATAATTACGTAATTTTGTACCGTATTTGACCCTTACTTTAACATCCTCATTATTGAATCAATCTACCTGACACATATTGCTCGTTTAGAAAAATCGTGCAGATGTCTTAATGTGATCAGATAATCGTAACTTGAAGTGATTGAGGGATAAAATACTTCACGTGTTAATCTTTTCGCTTTTGGATTATTATCAAAAGGTGAGATATTTTATGTTTATTATTATAGAAATATGAATTTATTATCTTTGTACATAATCTGTACCTTATTGTGTTTTGATTTAAGTTTTAGAATAGGTGTAATTTAAGGGTTTTTCTTTACGGCCGCTGAGGTGTCGATTTTTATATTTTATAATCTAACAGTTTAAAGATTTTTTTGAAATTTGCGAATTAAATTACTTTTACTTTTTTTTACACATCTGTTAACTTCAAAATATAATTCAAATTCTTTTTTAAAGATATTGTATATGTCGGCGGATTTTGTTCTTTGCTCCGACGTGTAAAATGATTTGTAAATTGAGAAACCTATCAACGTTATAATAAGATTTATGTCATTATAATGTCGGTCTCCTATTTTATATCCAAAGACTATATCTATTAAGTTTATTTTCTTACAGAAGTTTATGATATTCATTTTTCTGTTATTTTATTCCACAAATCTTTTAAAAATTTACAGTCGATAAAAAAATGTTGATAATTGTCTGTGCATTTGCATAAAGTACACTCTGACGTATTATATATTTTCCATTTAAAAAGATTTTCTGTGTTCGGCAATATATAGCTAAATAGTTTCCATTTATATACTTTAAGTTTGTTTGTGTATATTTCTTTGTTTGTAAATGATAAGGAGTGTTTAATTTGTAATGGTTTTACGCCTAATAATTTTTGCCATTTTATTAATCCAATGTTTGGAGTTATTTTGTTTTTTAAAAAATATTGATATACGGTTTTGTTATCTAGATCTGCTAAATTTATTTCTGTTTCATTCATTCTGATTATTTTTTCGTTAATATTAACGCGGGTTTTAACAGATTTATTTGTTTTCAGGATATCTATCCAACATTTTGGAATAGCTTTTTTTAATATTGATAGTTCGGCTATCCAGTTGTGTTTTATTTCTAACTTACGCAGTATTGTCTTTTCGTTGATTTGACCGTTTTCGTCAATTATTTCATTTATATAGATTATATTGCTTCCGATCCAATTGAGCATCAATAATGGTTTATTTTTTATTTTTATGTTTTTATTATAGGATTAAACACATTTTTTCTAGAGGTTATTGATGTGTAAACCGGGGCGGTTAACTCACAAACTGAATAAAAGTCCGAAGGACTTTTATGTCAAGTTTGTGAGTTAGAGACCCGGTTTACACATCAATAACCTCTAGAAAAAATGTGTTTAATCCTTATAATTCTTCGGCCAAACATACGCGATTATTAATTTACATTATTACTTTGATGGCTACTACATGTACCATCAGAAGCACAATGGCGTGTCGTAACTAATGAGTACGCCGCCATCTTGACTTTCTATAAAAACTTAAATGTTTGATAAATGCAACAGAATCTAAAATGAACTAGCACCTACCTCAAAAACTTCATTTTAATTTGAAACTATCCGAATTTGAAGCGTACAAGTAACGAAATAATCTTCCGTCTGAAAGTTTTCAATCGTATGACGTCGTGTTTTGCCATGACGTGAGTTCGTCAAATCATTCGTGAAATTTCCCGGAATTTTATTTAAATTTTATTTTTATTCATTTTCGAAGCTTTAGTGCATTTATTTTATTTCTTTTCTTTTGGTTATATATGCATTAGAATATAAACAACTGTTATGCAATTGTTTTATAATCTCAACTTGCAGAGAATCCAAGTATCCCTGCAAGAAGGTGTATCGCGCATGAATAGATTACAAAAGTAGTTTCGGAAACATGGTTTATCGAAGTGTAAACCAAGAGAAAAACTCTACTAGACCAATCCAATTCAAGTATTTGTAGATATGCAAATGATATAAGAATTATTACCCCATATAATTTCTTTGCGTATTTCTCTAAAGTTAGTGGGTGATTTAGTTTGACCTCCACCTTTCCGTATCCAACATTTTACAATATCCAGATAAAATTCTGGTAGTTCAGTTGTTATTTTAAGTGGTTTTAAATTTTTAAGTCCTAAATTCATTTTGAAGATAAGGAAGTTTTTCCCGTATTTATCAAAAAAGAATCTCGGAATAATTGACCAATTTTCATGTTTTGACTCCATTAGTCTTGATACCCATTTAATTTTAAGTGTGTTGAAGTAGCTGTCGATATCTATCATATTAAGTCCTCCCGTACTGTAATCTGCTATGAGAGTTGACCTTTTTAATTTATCTTGTTTACCGTTCCAGATGAAATTAAAAATTTCTTTTTCTAGGTTGTCGCTATACATTTTATTTATGACTGTCATACTTGCTAAGTATGTAAATTGTGGGATGATAAGTGATTTGATAATAAGAATTTTACCGATGATAGTAAGATGTCTTTTTTCCCAAGATTTCATGAGTTTTTTTGCTTTTTCAAACTTATTTTCCCAATTTAGTTTTGCGCATTCTGCTTTATTTGTGCCGAAATACAATCCCAACACTTTAACGGGTTTATCTGTGAATTTTATATTATCTACCTTATCTTTACAATTTTTTAGTTTTCCTATCCAAATGCCTTCCGTTTTGTTTTTATTTAATTTAAGACCAGAAAATGTGCCAAATATTTCAATCACGTTTAATGCTGCTATAATTTCATTTTTTGATTTAAGAAAAAGAGTGGTATCATCTGCTAACTGGGAAATTTTCAAATTATGTTTTGAATGGTCAAGTTTGATTTCAAAACCTTTAATGTTATAATCATTCCTTAATTTACATGCCATAATTTCAACTGCGATCACGAAGATCATGGAAGAGCAGGGGCATCCTTGACGCACCCCCCTTTTTAGACTAATTGGTGCAGAAATCCATCCATTATTGAACACTGAGCTATTTATATCAGAATATAACGTCCTGATCCAGTTAATAAATGAACTATTAAAGCCGAAATGTTCGAGAGTTTGGTACATAAAGGTCCATTTTAAGGTATCAAATGCTTTTGAAAAGTCTAGAAACAAAATTGCACCTTCAACATTAAATTTGTCGGCGTAATCTATGATGTCTTGTATTTGTCTGAGATTGAAGCCAATATATCGTTTTTTTATATATCCTGTTTGGTCTGCATTTATTATTAAATTTAGTACATTTTTTATTCTTTGAGCTAATGTGTAAGATAGTATTTTATAGTCCGAGTTTAATAAGGAGATTGGCCTATAATTTGAAAGATCTAGTGGATCATTCTTTTTGTATATAAGATTAAGAATACTTTGTCTTTGAGAAAATGGTAGCTTTTGCCTGTCGTAGCTTGTATTAAAGATGTTAACAAGGATTGGACCTAATGATTGCCAAAACTTTTTATAGAAATTTGTTGAGATACCATCTTTACCTGGGCTTTTATTGGGTTTTAAATTGTTTACTGCTAGAGTTAGTTCACCTATTGTAACATATCCATCGCACGTCTGACTTTCATTTTTTGATAATTTATTTTTTACTTCAGTACTGTTAATATATTCCCATGATTGGGCTATGTTTTCGTTTTCTTTTGAATATAGTTTTTCGTAAATTTCTTTTCAATTTGAAGTATTTCACTTTGATCTGTAACAATATTTCCTTGGTCGTCTTTTAGTTTTATTATTGTTTTTTTTTGTTTGTTTATTTTTTTCTAGGCCTAAAAAGTAAGCTGTATTTTTTTCGCCTTTTTCTACCCAATCTTGTTTAGACCTTAATTGGGCGCCCTTAGCTTTATATTCATAATGTGTTTCTAGCTGATTTTCAATTTGATTTATTTTTTGCAAAATATCATTATTTTCATTTTTTTGGTATTTTTCAGTTAAGAGTGTTAATTTTTTTTCCATTTGCTTTATTTCGTTATTTTTATTGTAAGCTCTACTTTTGCAATAATTTATTGTAAATAGTTTAATATCAAGTTTAATCGCGTCCCAAAGAAGATGCGCATCCGTAGTTGTGTCTTGCATGATAGTTTTATATTTTGCAATTATTGTTTCTATTTCTTTACAATATTCATTTTCTTCTAAAATAGAATTATTTAATTTCCAGTATCCTGGACCTTTACTTTCGGCCGTTACGCTTTGTAATTTAAGAGATACGCCTTGGTGGTCTGTGCTTTTTATTAATGCGGGTCTTATATCGCTTGATTTTGTATTGAGCACAAAATCTTTATTAATTAAAAAGTAATCAATTCGACTTGTTTGACTGAAGTTTTGTCTTTTCCAGGTAAACTGTACTTTTTTCGGATTTAAATATCTCCATATATCGATTAAATTGTGTGTTTTAATTAAAGATTTTAAACTGTTTACTGGTTTTATATTTTTTCGTTTTCCATTAGTAAGTTTTCTATCTAAGTTTGACAATGCATCGTTCATGTCGCCGCCTAGTATTACTGTTCCAATTGCATAATAACTTATGAAATCAGAGAGATTTTTAAAGAACTTGTTTCTTTCCGTTTCTATGTTTGGTGCATATATGTTAATGAGCGAATAAATTATGTTTTCTATTTCTATATTTAACATTAAATTCTCCCTCGCCCTGCTCGTCCGAATTTAAAGTATTTCTACTCTAAATTCAATTAGGCTTTAAACAAAACAAACACATAAATAGAGTTAGTTGCTCGCAGTAACATTATTATCTTCTCTTGCGATACAAATTTTATTTCACTCTATAATACAAGTTTCTTCGATACAAACAACATAATATAAATACATGTAATAAACATAGCAGCCATTAATGTGACTAACTTCGTACTATACGACCTAACTGCGAGCACCTTCGATACTAATACATTTAAATGCCAAACTTTATATAGTACCCCACCCGTAGAAACCGCCAAAACTTTTCTCGTGCTTTGTACACGTAACATCAGACTTTATAAATAGTACATACTCCTGCAGAACTAGTTCTAAAACTAGTTACACTAATTCCCATCTATATATAATAACTACAAATACCTAAAGGGAAAACCCCAATTTCAAACGAAATGAAATATATTTAAATTCTCCCTCGCCCTGCTCGTCCGAATTTAAAGTATTTCTACTCTAAATTCAATTAGGCTTTAAACAAAACAAACACATAAATAGAGTTAGTTGCTCGCAGTAACATCGAATCAAAGGAAATGAAACAGTTCAGAATTATATGCCAAGATTCAAAGATACTACCAACTGACGATGTAAATTGTCCTTAATATAACCATCTTTCGACTGATCTGATGACCATCTACCGTGGGCCTTCAATAATCTATCAGAAACCCCGTTATTAGCTGCTGAGGTAGCACCTCCACTTCTCAGACTATGCAACCCGAATTTAGATTTATCCAAACCAATGTCTTCCAAAGCCTTAAGTAATATCTCACGAGCTCTAGTGTACGATAAGGATGTATTGTTTTTGCTTAGCTTGTATACACCTTGTGATTTCAAAAATGACAAAGACCGAAAAATAAAATAATCAGAATCAGATTCTAAACCAGCTAATTTCAAATAATTTTTTTTTAACCACTTAACGGGACACGTTTCATTCCCGGTCCTAGCAATTATAACCGTGTTTCCTCTTCTATAAATGTCTGTTTTACTCTTATCAATAGTAATCTCAACATGAGTATCATAAAAAACAATGTTGTTTCTTTTTATCTTAGCTAACTCGCTGTAGCGTAAGAAACCGGAAAATCCAAGAAGACATAGTAAACACACTCTTAAATTAGACAAATCGTGTTCGGAGCCGTATCTAGAAACAATTAACTTTAAAATGTCAGTAGTAATAGGCTCTTTTTTGTTGATGGGTTTACTCAAAATTCTGCGACCGCCTTCCAAAATATTAGATAACAACTTATCAGAACAAGGATTGTATTTAAAGTTAATGTCATGATACCATTTAATTGAATAAAAGTTAGATTCTAAAACGGACACGCCAACACCTTGCTGTATCAGTGAACCGATATATAAACATACTGTAGTTGAATTAGCCGGAGAAAATTCAAGTTGACAATCGGAACACCAAATACGAAATTTTCCAAAATAAAATTTATACTTTTTAACAGTAGATTTTGAGCTAGACGCTTCCACGATTGATGGCAATGCACTGACAATTTTGGCAAATCTAGAATCATTGGCTAATTCTTCGAACTGTTTCCATTGAGTCTCCATTCGTAGTATCTTCATCTAACGTCGGTTCTTTACTGTGACTTTTCTTGTTCCTTTGGGGCCGTGCTGACTGTTGCTGACGGACTTGCCTTGAATGGACAGTATCTGGCGAAATGTCCTTGTTGATTGCAATAGAAGCATTTCCCGGATCTGTTCTGCGACTGACCTGCATTTTCTCCGAATCCACTGTTTTGACTAATCCCACGAAAAAAATTCTTTGCGTTGAATTTATTTCCACTTTCTGTAGGTTTATTGCTGGGCCGATCATACGGTTTTGAACTTTTCCTTTTTCTAGAAGCACTGGCAATAGCGGAACGCAAATTGGCTGCATCATCCTTATCGTCAGCCAAAGGACTATCAAGATATTCATTAACGGTGTCCCATCCATGTTTGTCGGCGATTTTCACAATTTTGTTCCTCTTCCGCAAGGTTTCTTTCTCTTCTGCTAACACCTCCAACGCCTGAACGTACGATTTGGACCTTATCAGTTTCTCTATTCTTGAAATCGTGTCGGACCTTTCTGTATTAAATAAGTACTGAATGCGATGTCCCTCTCTCTTGAAAACGAAATCTGGAGTCGAAACACCGGTTGACTTCACTGGTTGTATAAATTGGTTTTCGAAATGTTTGATTAAATTAACCTTCTGCTGTTCTAGAGCGTTCGTTAAAACTGTTGAAAACAACGATACGGCACCATCAGTAGACAACTCGGTATTTGATGTACTCTCTTTACTTTTGGACGGTCTCAAATCATCATGGTCGGAACCAGTATCGGACATCATAAACGTAAATTAATGTGACTAACTTCGTACTATACGACCTAACTGCGAGCACCTTCGATACTAATACATTTAAATGCCAAACTTTATATAGTACCCCACCCGTAGAAACCGCCAAAACTTTTCTCGTGCTTTGTACACGTAACATCAGACTTTATAAATAGTACATACTCCTGCAGAACTAGTTCTAAAACTAGTTACACTAATTCCCATCTATATATAATAACTACAAATACCTAAAGGGAAAACCCCAATTTCAAACGAAATGAAATATATTTAGTATTCTACCGTCTTTGTCTTTGTTTTCATTAATTACTTTACATTCTAACTTATTATCAATTATAATGGCTACCCCTCTACTTTGGGTTGTACCATGACTAAAATAGATAACGTTACTAGTTTCAGTATATAATTTTTTTTCAAGATTTTCATCAAAGTGACTCTCTTGTATAAAAGTTATAAGACTTTTTTGATTTTTTATCCATTGATAAAATCTTGTTCTTTTCTCTTTATCTCTGAGTCCTTTAACATTTAGCGTACATATATGGATGTCTTTTATCATATTGATTGATTTTAAATTTGTTATTTATTTTATTTAAAGTACGCTTGACTGACTCGTAACTACTTTCTTTGTTGATAAATTCTAAAGGTGTAACACGTGACAGCCTGGTGGTAAAGTTGTTTAAAACTGTTGGGTTACTTTTAGTACCATTCATTAAAATTTCAAAGTTGTTTATTATTTTGATTCTAATCATAGGTGGTTTGTGCATTCTTTCTTTTTTAAGTGCACTTTTAATTTAAAAAAGTGAAGATAAAAATAGGCATTGTTTTGTCTTCACACATAAACAGTTGTTGTTTATATAATTTTTTTATTATATTAGCCTTTTCCCCAAAAGTGCCTAGTTTAGTTAAAGTTTCCGCTAGCCGTATGTGATCGTTTGGCATGTTTGTTCTAACTTTAAATATAAGCTTTATGATGTTTTCTGATCTTATGCATGTTATAAGGTGTTTACATATTATACAATGTATACAATAAAGAAATACGAGTACATGACAGTAGCGCAAGCATGCAAACCATGCGCGTACAATGATGGTAACATACAAACTGTAACACATGTATGATAAAAACAGAGAATACCTATACGTTGTTAGACAGTCTTTTGGTATCTCTGTTGTGTTCTCGTAACAAATAGTATACAACAAATTACATATTAACCAATGTATATATAGCTGTAAGTCTTTACATTGCGTTATTGTAATATAACAAGTTCTATAACACAAAGTCATTCGTTTACTACATGATTTCCTTGCTGTATTACGTAGCTTGTGTTTGTGCATCTGAAAACATCTTTTTACAAACAGTATCATCATGTACGAATAATATGAAATTTTATTTATGTAAATATGTATTACTTTATTTAATTTTATTGATTTATTTTTAGGTTTATTAGATAAGATTTGACAGTCGGTACTTGTCAGAACAGATAATGTAAGTATTACTGTTGTTTTCTTTTCTTTTAATATTTTTTGTTGCGATCTTGTTGCATTATATCTGTTGTTAATAAAGTTTGAATTGTTACTAAAAATAGACATGGGAAAGCCCATTTTTGAAAATGTATTTGATTTTATACATTTCTTACAAGTAAGTTTGTTGATAAAATACAAATGTACTAGTATCATCATCACTGTTGAATACTTCAGATAGCATTTGATTTTATGTTGATACTGAATGTATGACATATAGATTTCATTTGTGTTATCACTCTTTTGTCATAAAGGATAACTAAGTATGGAAAAGATTATATACATTATATACAATGACATCATTTTTTTTAAATTTTTTTTGTATTAAGATAAAAGATATAATTAAAGTTTTCGATTAAGTCTTTGCAGCCTTGTTTTTTTTTGTCTTGGCTTTGTGGAGTTGGTGGTGTTCTTCCTTTTAGATTTTCTTGTCTTCTATTTGGAGTGGTAAATCTGTTTATGTCCAATTGTTTCTGACTTGTTTGTTTACCTGAATTGTTGGTTTTTGAGACTGCACTATGCGAAAGGCTTTCCTTTTTTTCTGGTATGTTTTTCTTTTTTTTTTTCTTTTTTCTTCTCTGGGGTTAGATTTTGTTTGTCATCTGTGGTAACTGTTATGTTCTGTTCCAAATTAGCACTTAATTGAATTGAAATTTCTGTACATCCATCTGTTTTGTTCACTTCTTGATTGTGTTGATGTGTGATATCTTCTATGTGTTCTTTTTGTGTTGTTTCTTGCATTATGTTGTCAGGTTCTGTTATTTGATTTTCAATCTCTTGTTGGTCTTTTGTTTCTTTTTGTCTCATATTTTCAAAAAATGTTGGACAGTTTATTAATTTGTGACCTGACTTGTTGCAGCCTCTACACATCCATTCATTGGGACAGTCACTTGTAAAGTGGCCATGTTGGAGGCATTTACTGCAGATGAAATGAGTGTTTATGTCTATTTGACCAAAGTGTGAGACTCTAGCAAGATATTTTCCAAATTGCATAGTTTTTGGCAGTTGTTCCTCAAATTTCTCACAGAAAACCACTCTGTCTCCTGTTTCACAATCTGTCATTTGATTATCTACTCTTAATCTGTCTCTGTTTATGGATATAACTTTGATATTTCTCTTCTCTAATTCTCTTTGTATCTGTCCATCATCTGCAGATAATGGCACATTCTTTACTCTAACTTTTTTTTAAATTGTTTTTATAGTTGGGGTTGTTTGGGTTATGTGGAAGGAGGGGGATGGTCTTTCCTCTGAGGACTACTCCTTCACTTAGGAGTTTAAGCCTGTCTTCTTCTGCGTCTAAGTATAACCTCCACATTCTTCCTATTCTCTGAATTCCTTTTATATGTTCTCTTTTTATTGACATTGACATTCCTCTGAATATTTCTAAGTGGGTGAGCCAAAGTTCTTTGGGTGGGTTTGAGGCTCCAAAAACGTCTGTTTCTTTGATAAATATAGGTTTGACACCGTTTGTATCATTTGTTTTTGTTCCGTTTGTATCTGTATTGATTGTAAGGTTACCAGCAGTTACTTTTGCATATGTTGGCGCCATATTGTTTACGTTTTCTGTCGAGTCAGATACATTTCGACTCTGTTTTAAGTGTTTATCATCGTAATATGGGTTGGTTTGCATTGATTGTCTGCTGCATATGTCACTTTCCCATTCATTTTCCCAGTCTTTAGACATTTTGTTGGTTTTTTTTTGCATAAAAATTCAATATTTATATGAAAGTTCTCACCACGAGAGACCTTGGTATCAGGGGCGATAATCCTTGATCTTGTCCTGTTTTACTTGTTAGAAGTAAAATAGCTGCCGTTGCATCCAAAGTTTACATCAAGCAATCAAACATACTGACAAAACATTGTGTTTGATGTATCAGGGAATCTGTTTAATTTGTTATACATTCGTCAACACGCATATATGCTTTAGTTCATCCAAACTAAGTTCAACTAACTAGATAGCTCAATACCAATATCCCAAACTCGTCTCAACGTACGTTACTTGATTGTAATTAGAAATAAACAAGTTAAGGCAATGATATTGGGCATGTTGCTATTTTTAGCAATTGATAGGGATCAAAGTTATCTTTTAAGAGTAAAAAATATTCAATAATAATGTTGAAAAAAAGATAAATGTTTGTACAAAAATGAATTTCCAGAGAATAAATAAAGAGATATTTGATCTAGCTATGTATAACAAAAGTCTCGTTGTATACTATAAGGTTAGTGACACCAACTTTTCGTCTAGTTATCAGTGATTATATGAATATAGTTTATCTAATTCTTCGTCAATTTGTCCCTTTCTGTACTCATTGTATAAAAAAAATGTAATCAACGTGTGGTTCGTTTGATCTCAGTACTTCATTGGTTAAAATCCGATTATGACGTCGAATTTTCTTGCTTTCCTCTGAAATTCCTATTGTGACGGCATGAAAAAAGGCGACCATGCCTGATGACGTCACATAGAAAGAACATATCTTTTCGCAGATCATTGGAAAAGAAGGTATAAGTTTGCCTGCATAATGTTAGAAAATCATTAGAGAAACAGATTCTGCCACCAAATCTCGTGTAATACGATATTTATCCACTCTCGACACTTAAATTTTAAATATTTAAAACGCTCGGGCAAACCTCGCGTTTTAAATTTAAAATTTAACTGTCTCGAGTGGATAAATATCGTATGACACTCGATGCAGTGGTAGAATCTATATACATCTGGTTGATAAAAATGGCGTCTTTAACACGACCTTTTAGTTTTCACTAATCGTTGATTTAGATAATACAACACTATTTCAGAATTGATGTGTTAGTCTGGAGAAGTTAAACATTTGGAACAGTCTAGTGTTTTTTTTATTTGATAACATGATTGATTAAATCTTAATGTTTTTTTTTTAAAAATGAACCAATTCCTAATGCATTCAAATCGGTATATAGGCATTTTTACTGGTCAAGATAACGTTCAGGACACAGTCAACGCTGGGCAGGTAAACAGTTTACCCCCAAAACATATATAAACCCTATTGCTTATTTAAATACAGTTGTGTTTAATGTTGTTTTTAACATGTAAATATTTATACAAAGAGTAAAAGTACATTTCTCGATCAAAACGATTAGAAGTGTAATCATAGATAATATTGTCTACTGTTTTACGTTTGTTGCTTCAACGGTTACATTTTATATAAGAATAAAATGTGTACGCCGTTATTCATTTTGCAATTTTGAATTCGATGCAGAAACAGTAATATGGTATAAATGTGAATTATATTGGATATATTATATGTGTGTAGGCATGAACACTATAAACTTACCAATTGCAGCTTTAGAATTAATATCAAAGATGGGTCTGGTTTTAAACTTTGAAGCATCATGATGGACTTTTCCTGATTTGATTGCATTCATACTTCCACATTCGCAAAGAATATACATAAAAAAGCCTAAACCACAATTTGTCTTAGCCACTATGTCTGTAATATGCAAGGTGCTCGCACAGTCGGTGCATCCTGCTTTCAAATCTTTTGAAACTTGGTATGGCTCAAATATCCGTCTTTCTCCTGGTAGCCAGATAGACTGGTATGTGTCCGTAGCCTCTGTGTTTTTCGTATGATCGGCAACATTTCTATCGGAAACGAGTTCAGATTACTGTACACGTCTGTCTTTCTCCTGTTGTCGTACAAAGCGACCCTTAAATCGAGCCATCATGGCCGCTATAGCATATAGTTTATCGGCGCCGACGTCTTTTAAAATGTTTCGCGGAAAAATTGACGCACGTCATAGAAAAAAACGAAACAAAGGCGACGCAAGGCGGAATGCGCAGAAACAATAGAGGGATTTGTCTTTAAGTAATATCTAAGTATTTAAATAATTGTGGATAAAGAAGAAAAAAAATAAGGATTTTGCATCAGTCAGGTCATTGACGATATTGGGCAGGTAATTTTGTTTTGCAAACTTTTAAATGTTTTCGTTTCGTTACTTTCCTGTCAACTGCGTATCTGTGTATTCAATGTTGAATATGTGATAATTACTTCGAGAATTATAAGAGTTATAAACATTTTATATTTGAACCTGTATTAATCCTCTCATTGTCCTGTCATCGGTCCAGTCAGATGTCAATTGATTGTTACAGAAGGCATGTAGAGGATGGTTTACAACAAGTTTGATTAGGATCTTTAGCTAAGTTTCAGTGGAAGATCTTTTATGATCAAAAGTTATGTTTCCTCGTACAAAAAAAATCAGCGTGTACTATGCAATCTTAAATCAAACGTTAAGGTGGTATGGATGTCTTCCTCCATCTTGGATTGTAAAAAACAGAGAATCAAAGGTCCAGATTTTCCATCAAGTTAGCAAAATTTGATGCAGGAATGCAGATGCTTAATGTACATTTTCATTTAAAAGTACCAATTTATAAGAATATAACTTCTAAATATTGATATTTTGTATTATTCCTAGAAATACTGGTGTGAGCCATTTAGTCTAGAATCCAACTTATAATGTAAACATTATGCATAAAATTGCCAATGAGACATTTTTTCACCAAAATTCATAAATGAATAGAATTTTTAACTCTAGGTCATTGTTCGGTCTTAAACATTATATATGGCATATGGCATAGTCAGCTGATATAAAACAATTCAAATGAGAAACTTGCAACCTGGTGTATGTACAAAGCAAAGAACGAAAACACAAATATGATATAATGCAACAGACAATGTTACCGGACGTTCGATTGTATTTATACATCTCCAATACAAAAAGTACAGAACTAGGGACCTCGCAGTGGCTGACAGCTAGCTCAAAGTTAATACAAGCTAATTTATAAAAAAAAATCACGGATCTAACACTAAAATAGCAATCAGTACACATGCACAACCAGAGAATTAAGTGTAAAGATGTCATTTACAGTCAGCGATAAACATAAACTTGTGCAATGTCAAGATACAGGTATCAACAGATTGAAGAGCTATAAATCTTTGTATGTATTTAAAATAAAAATCTTTAGTTTGATTTTGATTTACTGATAACAAAATCAATATTGATGACGATAAATTGAATATCAAAAGGTCTAATTACCTTATCGAATTTGTAACCTTTTACATGTAGAATAGGTTTATTCAAAAAATTGTAAGGTCTACCCGGGTAATTTCTAAATTACGGGTTTGGTAAACAGCATATTCGTTGAGATAAGGATAATCTATCGCATGTGGAATACGTTTTCTTCAGTTATATCTTCTGAACCAAATTGTTGTACCTTTAGTAAATGTGTTAAATAACGTGAGGTAACAAAACTGTTACTTGATAATGAATGTACAAGCAATAGATTACGTACATGGAAATCCAAAAATCTCAACAAAACACGGACAAAGTTGTGATATAAGGACACCGTAAGATCATGCCAAAGGAACATGAAATTAAATTAGATAAAGAAAATAGAAAAAGAAAAGTAGTACCATTTGTTGTCAATGCCTGTGTAAAGTTTCCCGTATTAAACAAAAATATTTAAATCTAGGAAAGGACAGTTACAAAAAAATGTATTACTGCTTATTTCTATTTGATCTAAAGTTCCTTTTTGGTAAATTTCGGCAGTATATTTTTGAAACCTCATATTAATTTAAACAGACAAGATAACCGTAAACATTGTTGAATTACTCAACTGTAAGTTATATATCAATGCAAACAAGACGGGTCTGTACTGAGATAAAGCATCAACTGTGATACACAACAGTACAAGAACACGTCTGCTAGTGACCTACCAAAGATGAGTATTTACTGGATTTTTTATAACATGAGCAGCACGACTTGTGCCACATGTGCAGCATGATCTGTTTACCCTTCCGGAGCACCTAAAGCTGGTGGTAAAACTAACACGTTCTATTATCATCTGAGATCTCCCCCAGTTTTTGGTTGGGTTCGTGTTGCTTATTCTTTAGTTTTCTATGTTGTGTCATGTGCACCATTGTTTGTCTGTTTCATTATTAGCCATGGTGCTGTCAGTTTATTTCCGATTTTTTTAGTTTGACTCACCCTCTGGTATAGTTTGTCCCTTTCCTCTAGTAAAGGGGGCAAACAGACCCCATAGGAATATATACAATCTGTTGGTAATTTCAATTGTCGAAACTTTAAAAAAAGTTATCAAGGAGTAAAAACAACAGCGTCTAACATCTCTTCATATCTCCAGTAAGTATATTTAACATACTAACATTTGTCATTAGAAAAGACTTTTAATGTGTAGATGCCTTTACTAGTCCAAAAAAAGAATCGGTTGACAAACAAAATAGGTCACAATGTTTGCTACAGGTCGCAAATTTCGATAAAAACCCTTTTTTTTAATGGAATTTTCAACTATTATATATTTTAATATTTGACCTCATAGGAATGTAATTCAATGCCTGAAATGTTTTAACTATGAATTATCATAGTTTTGGATTTAATAACCGCCGTATCTATGTATAATTGTCGTCGCTATTATTTAGCTTTAAAAAAAAACTGAATGTCACGTGGATATATATCTAGCATACGAAATATCATGTACTTCCTTCAATGTATTTATTGTTCAGTGAAATCTGATTTAAGTATGTATTTCCTACCACTTGAATGAGCAAGTATCACACAAGGACCTTATCTTTCATGAAACATGTGAAAATAAATATGTAAACACACAAAAGAAGTAAATGACTTATTTAACTATTTTCGTTCAACCCTAGACAATTTGAAGTCTTCGTATATACAATTTCTTAAACTCGGGATATTAACTATCAAATTCTACATAATTTCACTTTTTGAGCTTGAATAGGAGATGAAATATTTTCATTTCGCATATAAAAGTCTCTATAGTATCTCATTCAAGAGGGTGTGTTAATATTTATACAAAACTTCCTTTTCTTTGTTATATTGTTATCATTTTATCACTTGTATTATTCTTCCAGTTTTATCCAGATAAAATTAGTAATGGGAACGCGCTACTAGTACAAAACAATATGGCTACGATATTCAATGTAACATCGACTGCACTCCTTGTTAACGTTTCGTCTCCAAATGTACCAACAGCCCAGTAGAAATCATATGTGTGTTGAAATAAAAATCATTGATGCCCTTATTTACATGATGTATGTAAAATTTAATTGATAAAAAGTGGTTTTCTCTACTTTCTTGTTCAGACGGCCGTTTTATTCCTACACCTTTATTTCTATTTTTTCTGATTTCAAGTTTTTTTATATAAAAATATTTGACCTTCCTACTTGATAAACCCGCGATCCACTTTACAGATCGAAAAAAAAAACATTTGGGAGCTTGACATATATGCTGTTGAAAAAGTACAGGCACTATCATTTGCATCTGTGTCGTTAACATTAAACTTCCGGTATATATTACAAGTAACATATCATACATCTTAGTCGATTCAAATTATGTCTAGTTTGTTTCACTTGCCTACGTATTTGTCAATGGTCAGAAAAATTATCAATGAATTTATTATAGTAGTTCATTATATTTCATTTATATTTGTTATGTGTTTTAATGCAATGTGTTTCTAAACTCGAATTATAGATACGTTTATAGATGTGTGATAGATACACACATTGATCTTAAACATTTTAAAAGAAAATGTCTGTCTGAAAAAGGTGAAAATATTTCATACGACTTGGAAAACAAATGATTAAACCCATTTGTTAAACTTATGACACAGCTGAAATTTGATTTCTTGTATTCTATGCGATATGGACTAGTTAGCATACTTCCATTCATTATGATTAATTTGGGGGTACTCTCAGAAGTATGCATTAGTATATGAATGTTTAAATATAAATTCTACCACTGCATCGAGTGTGATACGATATTTATTCACTCGAAACAGTAAAACTGTCGGATAAATATCGTATTACACAAAATTTGGTGTTGGATTCTGTTTCTCTAATTATTTTCAAACAATATGCAGGCACACTTATTCCTTTTTTACGAATGATCTGAATATTCACAATGGGAAATTCAGAGAAAAGCAAGAAAATTCGACGTCATAATCGAATTTAAACCAATGATGGACTGAGATCGAACAACACGTTATTATTTTTTTTTTATAAAATGGGTGCAGAAAGGGATAACTTCACGAAGAATGAGAGAAATGATAATAAGCATGTAATAAACGTGTACAGTAAAACATTGTATGGTCAGATATACTTCCTTGTATACATAAAGATTCGATATTTTCAATTGATGCGACATACATTGTTACTTCCGCTCCATATATAGATGTATTACTGTTCCATATAATTTTTTTTATACAATATACATGGTATAAAATGACTACTATATGTATTTTATGTCTCACGACTTTATGGATAATAAGCATATTTGACGGTCTGTATACATGTAGTTGTGTATAATATTTTGTTGTTTTTCACATATATAAATATAATGTGCTCGTTCTGTTGGATGTTTGCGTTGAACATAAACCAAAGATAACAATTGTTATGCTCATTTCTTTTATATATGACTTCATATTTCAGCAAACTAATTGTTGTTATAATATAAATATTAATACTTTACTTGAAATATACATTTTGTTTAGGTTGACGTTTTTCCCCCAAGGTATGCGACATGCATTGTTCATAATTCCGATTTTTCACGTGTCTCTTTTTTGGTATACATGTATAACGAATGAATATTGATAATTTTCTACATTCATGCATATTAGAAAGTCTGGGATTTTAATGCACATATTGGTTTCTGTTTTAGCAGTACACGGTCTTTCTATTCGATCTAAACACATGTCTGCGATTTCATACACTGTGAAGAATTTGATGGACAAAAAACACACATGTAAATACCACACACCTTCACAAAGTGGTTTACAGGGACCAGTGCCTAACACATCTTATGCCGATTCACAGTGCTTTGTAATTTACGAACATAATCACCACCACGGTAAAGGTATGGTTCTTAGTAATAATTGTCTGTACATGCATCAACATATGTTGTTCGTCGAAAACAAATATATAATCGTGATATCTGTTATTTGTTGGGTGTATTGGTTACTACCTCGTTGAAATTCACAATTAACTTTTAAATAAGAAAATCAAGGACAAACAACTTACAACTTAGGACGAGTTTTTTAACAGGCTGTCAGCTTTCCAATGGAAACCAATTGTGCCCTCTTCTTGCCGACTTGTTTCTTAAATATTATGAGGCTGACTTCGTACAGGACCTTTTAAGGAAGAACGATAAGAAGTAAGCAATATCTTTTAACTCTGCTTTCCACTTAATAGAGGATGTTCTTTCACTAAATAATTCAAAATTGTGTGACTATATTGAACACATCTATCAAATCAAACAAGAGATAAAGAATACAACAGATACTGTTAAGTTGACCTTATATCTTGACTTACATCTAGTAATTGACAATGAGGATCGGTTGAAAACAAAAGAGATTATTTCAGCTTTCCAATTGTGAACTTTCCGTTTCGAAATAGCAACATTCCAGCAGCACCTGCATACGGGGTATATATATCCTAATTGATACGATATTCCCGTGCTTGCATTTCCTATCAAGATTTTCTTGATAGAGGGTTGCTGCTCACCAGGAAGCTATTAAACCGAGAGTTTCAACTGGTGACGTTGAAATTATCCCTTGGTAAATTTTATGGATACCATCACGAGTTGGTTGACCGCTATGGAATAACCGTTTCACAAATGATATCGGATATGTTCCTTACGTCGTAACTACAATTCCCTTCCCTTTCATGAATGTAAGCTACCGAATTACAATATTTACCGGATTTGTTATAACATAAGCAACACGACGAGTGCCACATGTGGAGCAGGATCTGCTTACCCTTTCGGAGCACATGAGATCATCCCTAATTTTGGTAGGGGTTCATGTTGCTTATTCTTAAGTTTTCTATGTTGTGTCGTTTGCACCAATGATTGTCTGGTTTTTTTTTATTTTTGTCATTGCGTTGTCAGTTTATTGTCGATTTATGAATTTGACTGTCCCTCTGATCACAAGTAAGCTATCAAACCAAGAATTCCGAATTGTGAAGCTGAAATCACCCCTTAGAAAACTGTACGGACACATTCAATTGTTGGTTGGCCTTGATTAAATGTCTGCTTCACAGACGATAGATAGTATATACTGAATGTTATATATACAATCCCGTCACCTTTTCACAAATATGATCTACCAAATAAGACTTATTGCCGGGTTTCTACTAACATAAGCAACACGACGGTTAGCACATGAGCAGTAGGATCTTCTCACGCTTCCAGAGCACTTGAGATCACCTCCAGTTATTGGTTGGGTTCGTGTTGCTCAGTCTTTAGTTTTAGATGTTCTTTTTTGTCTGCTTATCATTGTTTATTTGTAATTTTCCTTTTTAGCCATGGCGTTGTCAGTTTATTTTCTAATTATGAGTTTGAATGTTCCTGTGGTATCTTTCGTCTCTCTTTGATTGCCAAAATCTGCATCTGGTGAAGAAAACCTGAATCGTTAATTGTATAATGAGATATGCAAAAGCACAATAAAATCTATCTTAATTTTTTCTGTGTATTTCATCACATTTTAGGAGTACAAACTATACTATTTGTCTTCCCAGTCAGGTTTTTGTATTATGTATTAAATAAATTTTTCCTTGTTCTTGATGTCTAATCACTCTACGTTACAAAATACAATACTAAATGATCGGCATCAAAAATAATGCTGTGTAGCTGTGAATGTCGATAATATGTTTGACAGTCGTTTTATAACAATTCAAAAGGTAAACGAAATAAAGACAACATATACTTGGTTCAAACATCTAAAACAAAATTCACACATAACGAATTTGTATATGTTTTTGTTCATTTTGCAGTAAGCTTACACAAAAAAGAGAAGTTGAATAGATGTACATGTTATAAACAAAATGAGGTTCTTATCTATGAGTAGAAGGAAGTAAACACTTCTCTATAATGTTATAAACAAAATGAAATTCTTATCTATGAGTAGAAGGAAGCAAACACTTCTTTATAATGTCACCAAACTTTAAAATACATTACAGGCTGTGTGTCAACAGATGCTGGAACGACTGTTGTCATCACTTGTCCAGCTGCCACTACAGTTAAGATTGACCAATTACAACGTAGTCAAAAAAGTTGTTCTCAATACAGTTATTCTAATAGAAATCGCAAAAAACTTTGCAACGATTCCTATAAATGCACAATTCCAACCACACCAGCTGATAAGACAAAAGCAAGCATTGTTTTCCATTGTGAAGGTTTGTACATATTATTGTCTTACGATAGACAAAAATTTTGTGGTGGCATTCGTGGAACTGTCGATACCGTCAATTTTGACCACTTGAAACGATTGGTGTATTACCCCCAAGTAAGCTGCTTACCTATATTTCGCCAATCGTAATAAGAAACTCAAGCTTTGAAATATCAATAGAAAAATCACAAATTGGAAACCAAAATCATCTCTTGTGTCATACAAGTTTTGTTCTCAACTTACCTCCATTATCAATTTCTAAGTGTTAAACAAGGCGACATACTCTAGAATAAACTAATCGATTAGGAAGATGGTACTCAAAAGGTTAAAAACAAAAACTGATAAAAAACGCATTACCCGTGATGTAAACTGCAGTCTATTGAGGACTAAATGTTGGTTTCTATGAATGTATTGGGATTGATCAGTTTGTTTATGAAAAAAACAACAAGGTTGACCGTGATTCCAAAACCCGAGCAACAGGTAGTGTTGGGTAAACGGATATGCATATGTTTAATCGATGTCTTTTTAATATTGTGTCGTACTTTAAGTTCATGACATAGATAGTAAATTGCGTATTACATTATTGATAGTATACATAGTAATAAGTTACTCGAACTTTTAAAACATTTTGTGACTGGGCACTTTAACAAATGAAGACGTGACCATTCATAGTTTAACCTTTGTTATCTTTGCTATACATTGTTCAGCATTACTCTGAGGACGTAAACGTTTAGATTTGAGTCATTGACAAATTTTGACACACTCTGTTGGATTTCCATTATGAATCTTTTATTATACATGTTTAAGTGAAGTTCCCGAGAAAAAATAATTGCAGAGTTGTACTTGAAAAGTTCATTTCTTGGTTAAGCTCAAGTGAGGTAGCAAATTTGTTTCAATAGTTACTGACCTCGAGAAAGTTACAAATGAATATTCTGGCTTAACTTCCTAAAACAAATGTTTTTACCGCCATGTATCTTTAATACCCTTACAATTATACTTGAAAAAGTTTGCAAATGTGCAATATTTAATCATTGAAAACTCCTCTATGAACCATGAATAAAACACATCTTTCTTATTTAGCCAGACTATAACTGAAAATCATCTGCATTTTATATGCAAATGTACACAAAGCAGTCCAAATGTATATCATTTGCAACAAGCTCAGTGATAAACTTTCTGACTACCTTTAAACATTGTTTATATGCTTTATACATGAGTTTTGCTTTGTTTCGTTTGTTTTTAAGAATTAGTCTAAAATGATATTTCTGATGAGACAAAATTATATATTAACACTCATATCAGAAAAATTTCAAATAAAAATTTATCAGTTTTCTTTTTTTTTAATACAAGTTACTGTCATCTATTACCAATTACGGTCATCTCTATTTTGAAATGCTGGTACTATTAGGATCATTTCGTATATGAAATACGCTCATCTTAGAACAATTTTCAAATATAATTTTTAGTGTCATCTACATTTTTCGGTAGTAATTTGTGATTTCTGTGTGAACCTTTCAAAAGTTTAAAACATACCAATTCACACTTTCCATATACTCTATTATAGAAACACTTAACACATGTAACAGACAATAAAAATCTGACATAATGCCAGGGTAAACAATAAATTTACCCAGGTAGATAATAAGTTGTGTTCGCTGTTTTTGTGCTTTTTGTTGATCGAATAAGCTGAGCCTTCACAACTCTTTTTCCTTATTTTGGTACCCCACTGTTTCATGTAACATGTGTAAAGGGGGCAAGAATTGTTTACCCAAACCAATCCACTTTATGTTTGGATCTGTCCCAAGTCAGTGTCTCTCTTCACTGCTTGTCTGCGTATAACGTTGTGTTTCCTAATTCCATATTACCTAGAGGTATAGGGAGACTGAGAATTAACAAAACATGTTAAACCCCGTCGCAATTTTGCGCCTATCCCAAATCAGGAGTCTCTGGTCTTTGTTTGTCGTGTATGTTTTATAATTTAGTTAATTTATATATTTTGGAGTTCAGTATGACCTCCAATTTCAATGAACTAGTACATATTTTTATTTAGGGTCCAGGGTCCCCGGGTTCGGGATTGTCTTGCTGTTTTGCAGACCCATGTGTGGCCTTCGTATATTTGGTCGGGTTGTTGTTTTGTTTGACAGATTTCCATATTCTCATTTTCAATTGTAATTCCCAATCGAACTTAATCTCCTTATTATATATCTCCTTATTATGTACACAGGACATAATAAAAGAGCTACTTAGTAAAACGGTTGTTTAAGGCAAAACAAAAACACCCATCCGATTAATTTTAATGAGTAACATTAAAATGATAAACGAAAAAGTGTAGCACTGAAACTAGAAAACGTTTTGTTTTTATGCAGCAGGATAATTTACATTGGCAAACATAATATAAACGTATTGTTATATTTTTAAATTCAATTTTTATTGCAAGTGATAATTGACAATGAGAAGATTTCAATTTAGCGAATATTTCGGTTTTATGCAGATTGATATATATGGTATAAAGTGTACAATTGCAAAGTTAACGGAACATCTTTTTTGTTTTTTAAACTTTTAACTATATTACAGGTAACACTCATTTACCAAATAATGGCATGAGTACAGAGTATCATGGTAGGTTAATATCATTAGATTAATATGATGTGTATCAGGCGATCGCCGAAGAGTTTTTCTCTTGCCACGCTGCACTTTGAATTAAAAACAACAACTATACAAATTATTAAGTTCAAATTTTCTTGTAATTTTCGTCACTTTTCGAAGGACAACATGACAGAAGTGATAGAAACGACATACCTGTATACATAAATCACAAGTCATCAAGTCCATGCGTTCGCAGCCATTTTCTGTATAAATTTTATCAGAAATGTTGATAAAAAAGAAAGCCGGCGATCTATAAAGAACAGAAAATCTATATGATAAAATGAGCACTAACAAAGTAATCCAAACCAATTGTTGTTTTGAATTATAATGCAAATCGTGAATTGCTTCACTTTAGTTACAAAGTATCAAAAGACATTGTAGATGTTATACATGATATTATTCTGTCGTCAATTTTATCTGTACATTATTGTACTGAATTACGGCCAGGCCAAACAATAAGTACAATATAAATATTGAACTTTCAAAGTTTAACGGGTCTTGTTGACAAATCATTTCAATTTTTGTGATGATAAGGCATATTATCAATGGAGTTTGCAAACTATCAATAAAAATCGACTAAATAAAATGGAAGTGTCCAGCAAACATTCACAGATGTGCATGAACTCTAAAGAGGAACATATATTATAATAAATGTTAATTCAATAGCAAACGGTATTTTTAAAAATATCTGACATTTTGCCTTTAAGCAGCAGGTCAGGGTACATTTAAAAACATAAAGTGAACAAGCTTTTAATGTTTTAAAAACTATTCATCATTACAGGTGGTGCCAATAAAGCAGGTGATGACATGAGTACAGAGTATTATGGTAGGTAAATCTATTCTTTGTTAGACGATCTTCATAGAGAGTTTTGGTCTGTTGTTATCGTTGATTGATACTATAATTGTTAATTAGAACATATTCACCCCTTCTCGGTCATTAAAAAGTCAGTTTTCCCCTCTAATTTGCATAGTACATGGGTTTCCAAGCACTATGAAATAATATACATGAACGACTTTTCATTGTATGTTAATTAAAAAAAAAGTGTGCGGGAAAGGAGGGGTGGGGGTTGGAGGTAACAATGTATTTTTTTTTTAATTTATATACTTGACATTCGAGTGAAATAAAAATACATCTTTCAAAAAAAAACAATGTCAGACTGTTTTTTTCGAAAAAAACCACAATGCATGTAAATTTATCAATATAAACTTAAAGTAAACATCGCATGGTCTCTGCTGATTGTTGAAGGCCGTACGGTTACCTATAATTGTTAATTTCTGTGTCATTTTTGGACTCTTGTAGAGAGTTGTCTCGTTGGCAATCAGGCGACATCTTCTTTTTTATATCTAATGTTGAATGGTCTGAATCTAAATAGTTAAACATCCAATTATATAAAACAAATTATAATTTCAAAAAGGGGATTTATATAACATTGTGTGCTTTTTGAAATAAAAAAATCTCAAGATATATAAGTATTAAATTTTACATGAAGCAGATAAAAAAAACAATTTATCCTTTTGATCATCACAGACTATGTCAGTGCTATTTCATTCCATCCATCGAAATGATCATTACCTATGTTTTACATTTATTTCATTATAAAAGTGAACTCTTATTTAGGTTTGAATATAACAATAGGAAAGACTAATTTTGTAAGGTCACTCGAAAGTGTGAATATGTTCTAAATTGGTCAGACAATTATTGGTCATGTTTTTTAAACATTTTAGCCCTCGGCTTCGCCTTGGGCTTAAATATTCATAAAACATGACCAAGTATTGTCTAACCTAGAATTAAATCCAAAGTACTTCCTTGAGCATTTAGATTCAGACATTCGAAATATGTATTCATCATTTTTAGTAAAATGAGTGATAAATGGCAAAATTTGCATATACATAATAGAAATTCCAAAAGAAACGAACTGCAAGAAAAATTACAGTCGAAAAATTCGATATCAAATTTTAAAATCAAAGTTTAAACATATCAAAGGAATGGGAAAACAAAACTGTTATATTCTTAACTCGGCACAATCATTACCTAATGTATAACATGTTCGGTTAAACCTGGTTGTCTACCTAGATGCACCTCTTGCTTGTATGACAGACGCATAACATTCCATTATATCGACAACAATATGTGAAAAAAACAGACATAAAAGGTAAAGTTGTCAAAAAAAAGACACAGAAGTCAACATTGTGTTAAAAGTTTAATCACTATCAAAGCAAACAAATATATCAGCCAGGAACAATCAAAAAGCATACAGACAAAGCACATAGGCATACTAAAAAATGACCACAGAACAACAGAAAATTAAAAAATAACACGTAAAAGAGTCATATACGTCCGATGCACATTTCTGGATCATTCTTCATCAGGAAAACTTGCATCTAGAAATTGACAATGAGGGTCGGTTAAAAACAAAACATTACGACAAAAGAGATTATTTCAACTTTCCAATTGTGAACGTTCCATTTCTAAGTAGCAACATTCCGGCAGCTCCTGCATACATCTTCCAATTGATACGATATTCCTGGGATTGTATCTCCTATCATGATTTTCTTGATAGAGGTTTCCTGCTCACAAGGAAATTTAACTACGTCATCCCGTTTCCGGGACCAGATGAGATGTTCGTGCGCATGTGTAGCTTCAGTTCGTAGCTTTATTTCATAGAAGGCAGACGTGGTCTGTAATTGTAGCTTCTATAATGAAATATTTTATCACAATAACTACGAGGTAGTTATTTTTTTGTTGTTTAATATGTAAATAAACTCGAGGGGTTTATTGTTTATATTAATTTTTTTTATATTTTTCTCTGTTGTAAATTTACGATAAATAGACCGTTTTACGGCAGTTGATATTTTTTGGTGTAAACAATGGCGGATGCCATGCTCTCGAAAACTGATTCAAAATCCTTGAAGAAAGGTTCAAGTGCTTCAAATGAGGCAAAAGGTAAAAATCCTAAAAGAAAATCATCCGGTGATGATTCTCGTTCAAAGAATGACGATACAAATAGTTGTAGTAGTGGTGCAAAAATTGTCAGCTCCGGCGAGGCCGGAACTGTTGCTTCAAGACTTAAAGGTCTGAGTCAAAATACTGGCGAAGCTAGTAAAGAGCCCACTTTAGCTGAGGTTTTTTCAGTTCTGAAGAACATGCAACAGGAACAGAGTTCCCAAAAAACTGATTTTGTGTCTCTCAAGTCGATGGTCGACGAATTGTATTACGTTGAGCCTGAGGGTTACGATGAAAGCCAGGGTGCAGACCCTGAGGTTTATGATGAAAATAATAATGACAATAATGATCATGTTGGTGATACTGAGGTTGCAGAACCTCCAGCTAAAAAACAAAAAACTGTTGACAAAGAGGGTGACAATGTTTTTAAAGCTGCTGCTCAAGCTTATAGGTCAAAAGATAATGTTGATACAAGTGTAGATGACACTTTAGCTGACACGGTTAATGAATTTTTCCGTGAGGGAATATCTGATGAAAAATACAATGAACTGATGAAATCAGTAGCTAGACCAGAGAATTGTGTTTCTCTTACAAGGACTAGAGTAAATCAGCTCATTTGGGATTTACTCTCTCCTCAAACTAGATCTTTTGATTCGGTCATACAACAACATCAAGAGACTGTTGTTAAAGCATCATGTAACATTACAAAATTATTAAATATGTTGTGCAAACTAAAATCTGAATTGGGTGACGACTGTCAACAAGAAATGCAGTCTTGCATAGATTTGGGGATTGATTCCATAGCTTTACTGTCACAATATAACAAGATGACTAATATAAAAAGAAAGGAATATCAAAGATTTGATTTAAGTCCTGAATATCATCATTTAAGTTCACCCTCAATTCCTTTCACTGACATGCTTTATGGTGACAATGTCCATCAAAAGTCGAAAGAAATTCAAGACATGAACAGACTTGGTCGAAATTTAAATAATAATAATAATGCAAGAGGTAGAGGAAATGGTTTTTCTCGAGGAGGTAGTTTTGGTAGAGGACGAGGTTTTGGTAGAGGCCGTGCAGGGTCTCGTCGTGGTGGATACAGAGGTGGTCGAGGCCGTGGTTACGGCGGTAGAGGCCAGTATTCAAATGATCAAGGTGGTTCAAAAAACTTGAGAGGTGTTCCAAGTTTCCTGAGGAAGTAAATTATGCTAAACAGGTAAGTTTAGCGGGTGTCTCTGATATCAAACCTTTTACAGCAGGTAGATTGAAAAATTATGTTGAAAACTGGCAAAAAATTACTTCTGATAAATTTATTTTGGATACAGTTCAACACTGTCACCTTGAATTTATTGATAATTCAATACCCACTCAAAGTCTCACACCATATCAAAGAATTTTTGATAAAGGCCAGGAAAAGATTATAAATGACGAAATAGAAAATTTGAAAAAATTAGGTGTAATAGTGGAAGTTAAATTTGATACAGATCAATATATATCTCCAATTTTTACAGTTCCAAAGATAAATACAAATGAGCATAGAGTGATTCTTAATTTAAAAGAATTGAATAAATGTATTATTCCCCATCATTTCAAGATGGACACTTTTGAAATGGCTTTAAAATTGGTGAAACCAAATTGTTTTTTCAGTTCAATTGATTTGCGTCATGCATATTATTCTGTTCCTATAGCAGAGGAACATCAGAAACTATTACGTTTTATATGGAAAAACACTTTTTTTCAATATACCTGTTTACCAAATGGTTTGCTATCAGCACCTAGAATCTTTACAAAGTTAATGAAGCCTGTTTTTGCAACTTTACGGCAATTTGGTTATATGAATGTAGCTTATATTGATGACTCTCTTTTGCTTGGAGATACTGAAGATGAGTGCATAGAAAATGTACAAAATACTAATGATTTAATGGAGTGGCTTGGTTTTATAATTCATGAAAGAAAATCTGTGTTCAAGCCTGCTAAACAAATTGTCTTTTTAGGCAATATTATTGATTCTGTATCTATGACAGTTGTGTTGCCAAAAGAAAAAGTAGAAAAAATTGTATTAGAATGTCAGAATCTGATCAAGAAAAACGTAGCTAGTATACGGTTAGTTGCCCATGTTATAGGCTTGCTAATATCCACTCTTTCAGCTGTGGATTTTGGTCATTTATATTACAGAAATTTAGAAATTGAAAAGATTCAGGCTTTAAAATTTTCATTTGGGAATTTTGATCAAAATATGACTATAACATTTGCCATGAAAGCAGATTTAAAATGGTGGGTTGAAAACTTACATTGTCAGAAAAGAGTCATTAATAGGAAAAATCCAGATTTTTCTATGACAACTGACGCCTCATTAAAAGGCTGGGGTGCTTTATTTAAAGACCAAAAAATTCAAGGAAGATGGAATGATGTTGAGCAAACTTATCACATAAATGTTCTGGAATTGTTAGCCATTTCTTATACTCTGAAGGCTTTTTGTAAAAATTATTCAGATATACATGTGAAGATTTTTTGTGACAATTCTAGTGCAATTGCTTATGTTAACAATATGGGTGGTATAAAATCCAAGCAAATGAATGAAATAACCAAACTTTTGTGGGTTTGGTGTATTGAAAGAAATATATGGATTTCAGTAGAACATATTCCTGGTAAATATAACGCTGCAGATGTTGAATCAAGAAAAATTGACGATCATTTAGAGTGGATGCTTGATAAGCAAGTTTTCCATAAATTAGTGGAGATTTGGGGTACTCCAGACCATGATTTATTTGCCTCTAGATTAAATTGTCAAGTTAAGAGTTTCTCGTCGTGGAAACCTGACCCTGAGGCAGTATTTGTAAATGCTTTTAGTATTTTATGGTCTGATGAGGTATTTTATTATCTTTTTCCCCCTTTTTCTGTAATTAGTAGATGTTTACAGAAAGTTCAGAAAGACAGTGCAGAGGTTCTGATGATTGTACCATTATGGCCGACTCAGGCATGGTATCCAGTTTTACTAGAAATGTTGATAGACTTTCCAAAAATGTTGCCTCGAAAGAAAAGACTTCTGTCCATTCCAGGAACGGAAAAGATTCATCCTCTTCACAATCAGTTAAAGTTTCTTGCTTGTCGGTTATCAGGAAAAATTTGGAAAACCAAGGCATTTCAGACAAGGCTTCCAAAATCATTTTGGCGTCTTGGCGAGACAGTACGAAAAAGCAATACTCAACTTATGTCAAGCAATGGTTCCGTTTCTGTAGTAAAAGGAAAATTGATCCACTTCAACCAGCTTTAAATGAAGTCTTAGATTTTTTAACAGTGCTTTTTGATAAAGGATTAAGTTATAGTACGATAAATTGTGCAAGATCTGCATTGTCAGCCTTAGGAATAATGTTTAATGGAGTGACAGTTGGCTCTAACGCTACAATCATCAGATTTTTAAAAGGTGTTTATAATTTGCGACCTTCAGAACCTAGATATAGTGAAACTTGGGACGTATCTAAAGTTTTTAATTTTTTACGGAAGTTATCTCCCGTAAAATATATTTCGTTGAAAGATTTAACATTGAAGTTAGTAATGTTAATTGTTTTATCCACGGCTTGTAGGACACAGTCGTTGTTTTTGCTATGTTTAGACAATTTAGTTAAAGGAAAGGATAGTTATACTTTGTTTTATTCAGGTTTATTAAAACAGAATAGACCTGGGTTTAATGTACATTTTGTTGAACTTTTTGCTTATCCTCCAGATAGGAGATTGTGTGTTTTTACTGTTTTAAAAGAATATTTGATGAGAACAGCTCAAGCTCGTGGTAATAGTCAGAAACTTTTTATAAGTTATGTGAAACCGTTTAAAGCCGTTTCAAGAGAAACAATTAGCAGATGGATCAAAACTGTGATGTCTAAATCAGGAATTAATTTAAAATCTTATTCTTCGCATAGCGCTAGATCAGCAGTTGTTTCTAAGGCTTTCCATAATCTGATTCCTGTGGAATGTATTTTACGAAGAGCTGGTTGGACCAGTGAAAAGACTTTTGCTAAATTCTACAAGAAGCCGATCGAGTCAGATGAACAACGTTTTCAGAGAGCTGTTCTGAGTACATAGAACTTTATTTGTAAATGAACTTTGTATATAGGAGGGATATATTTGTTGTTTTTTTTTTTTGGAGGTTTTTAATATAACTTTTTGACTTATCTCAGGGCTTGTGCTCTTTGAAGTCTCATCTGGTCCCGGAAACGGGATGACGTAGTTAAATTCCAAAACTAAACGAGACTTACCTTGGTAAAAGTTGAAGTTCAGTTGGAATTTAACGTAGTCATCTTTAGTTGTAGGGATCAGATGCCCTCCCGATATCCCTCCCTCTTTTTTGTGATGTTGTACTTAGTACTTTTGTATGCACAAACCCTTCGACTTTGAAGACTGAAGCTACACATGCGCACGAACATCTCATCTGATCCCTACAACTAAAGATGACTACGTTAAATTCCAACTGAACTTCAACTTTTACCAAGGTAAGTCTCGTTTAGTTTTGGAACTATTAAACCAAGAGTTCCAAATGGTGTAGTTGAAAACATCCCATCGTCAATTATGGAATAACAGTTTCACAGATGCTATCGGATATGTTCCTGACGTTGTAACTACAATCACCATCCCTTTCATAAATGTGACCTACCGAATAAGACAATTTACCGGATTTGTTATAACATGAGTGTCACATGTGGAACATTTGCTTACCCTTCCGGAGCATCTGAGATCATCCCTAGTTTTTGGTGGGGTTTGTGTTGCTTATTCTTTAGTTTTCTATGTTGTGTCAAGTGTACTATTGTTTTTCTGTTTGTCTTTTTCATTTTAAGCCATTCCGTTGTCAGGTTTTACGATTTATGAGTTTGACTGTCACTCTGGTATCTTTCGTTCCTCTTTTTCGAGCCAAATATTTGATACCAAGAATGTATAAGAACCAAAACAGTTGAGAAGCAACACATTGGCGGGATTCATAAGTACCGAGCTCTGCCAAACGGATATTACCAAAATTGACTTAAAGGAAGGGTTAATAATCTACAAAGACAAATAAATGAGTCACCATAATACGTTATTAAGATGATAAACAACGATAGTACCCAGAATCAGTACTTTAGTTTTATATAAATTTACCTGAGAATCAAAGCAGTAAAAAAAATGTGTTTTTAATTCTTTTATCCATATAGCCCTGTTATATGATCATGTGTCTTACGTAATCAAATCAGCAGGACCTTTAAACTCTGCATTATAAATAAACATACCATATCTCTTTGCTATTCCATAACCTATCACCTGCATGTTGTGGTAATTAATTTCTGCATATGTATCTCAAAATAATCATAAACGTCATTTCAATAAAACAAAAAAATCATCTTTTAATTTTAGAAATATGTCTGCTTTATACAGTTGGTCAATGTACATTTGAAAAGTGAATATTTTTTTAAAGCGTTTAACACTATTCATCCTATGACAGATGGCAATACTACACCAGGTGATGACATGAGAATTGATGACACTAGCACAGAATATTATGGTAGGTTGATTTAATAATTAATCAAATTTTCAGGACCTTTAAACTTTGCATTTTTTAAAATATCATCTTGTTGTGCTTTCCGTATTACCCATCATCTGTATGAGGCGGCCATTTCGATCTCCACATGTATCTCCAAACAATAATAGATGTCGTTTCAATAGAAATAATCTTTTAAGGTAGCACAATACAAAGATTTATTTTACCTCCAATCACTAACCTTTAAAATGCTGTAACTTTCTTATGAATGCATAGAAAATAATAAAAGAGGTATATATAGATAGATAAAAGATTAATCTTTTAAATGGTTGCAATATTTTTATTATGCAATTATTATGTAATTAGTGGCAAAATTTGGGTAGTTCACTTGAATGAATTTAGCTCTATCATCTCTTTAACTATACGGAAATTTTAACGAAATCTTAATCAACATATCATGGGCTTCAAAAGGGTGTCTCAGATTGTCTCTATGGTATTCCATTATCTCATAAATCTCTAATTAGTGTAAACATCATAACCACCTAAAAGCAGATAGTGTTTGCTTAGGTGTAAAATTTGTTCTATACATTCTATCTAAATCTGAGACACCCTTTTGTAGATAATGGCCATAGGAATAACATATAAAAAAATCAACCCTCTAGGGATACCTATGCAGAATCTAATTTCATTTGATGAAAAGTTTTAGAGACAGTTAACATTATAATTGGTTACATAATTGTTGAATAATACTAACATTGCATTAATTTGAAAGAGTAGTCTGTTAACTATCCAAACCTACCACTTTTATAAATTTTCAAGCATTATTAAGGAAGTAACAGCATTTTAAAACTTGGGTGTTAAAATTAGATAATCTTTGTATTGTGCTACCTTAAATTTGGAACATGTCAAAATAATCATAAACGTCATTTCAATAAAAAAAAATCATCTTTTTATATAAGAAATATGTCTGCTTTATGCAGTTGATCAGTGTACATTTGAAAAGTGATAATTTTTTTAAAGCATTACACACTATTCATCCTATGACAGGTGGCAATACTACGCCAGGTGACGGAATGAGAGTTAATGGTACTAGTACAGAGTATTATGGTAGGTTGACTTAATAATTAATCATTGTTAGACGACGAATTTTACTGTTGTACTCGTTGCGTGATACTGAACTTTCGTTGAAACCAAAGTACTTTCCTAGACCTTTTGGTCCAGACAGTCATGCAATATTCATAAATTTTAGTACAACGAATGCTAAATGGCAAAATTTGAATAGTGTTTACCTGACTGAATAAGCAGTATAAAAAATCAAACATAGCCCCGTCATATGTACATTAGTCTGTCTTTAGTAATCAAATTAGTAAGACATTTAAGCTCCGAAAATAAAAAATATACACATCATCATTATTTGCTATTCTTATAACCCATTATATGTGATGGCATGAGAACAGAGTATTATGGTAGGTTAATTTAATCATTAGTCTTAGTCTGACGATCTTCAAAGAGTTTTGCTGACGTTATTGTGATAGGGGATTTTTAATAAAATGTAAGAACCGAAACCATTAAAGACAAACACATTTGCGGGATGCATAAGTACCGAGCCATGCTAAAAGGATATTACCGAAATTAACTTACCGCAACGGTTAATTGTCTACAAAGACAATCCAAAGAACACCATACTACGTTATCAAGATGACAAACAGCTTCAGTACCTAGATTCTGTTCTTCAATACTAAACACTATAGTTTACTCGTGGTTCAAATCAATACAAAATTTAAAAAAAAATCGTGTTATATATATATAGCCCCGTCATCTGATCATGTGTCTTACGTAATCAAATCTGCAATTTAAATATACATACCATCTTTCTTTGCTATTCCTATAACCCATCTTCTGTAAGTAAGTAAGTAAGTAAGTAAGTAAGTAAATTATTTATTATAGTGACATGTGTAAATTATGTACAGATTATAAACATATAATATATGATAAATAGTAATACACCCGGCCCAATGGACCTATAAGTCACCTCAAATGAAGTAAAACAATTATAAAACAATTATAGCACGTATGTTGTGGTCATTATTATCTCCATATATATCTCCAAACAATAATAAAAGTTACTTCAGCAGAAAGCAAACTTTTCAATTAAGACATAGTTATGTTTTATGCAGTTGGTCAGTGTACATTTTAAAACTTAAAGTGAACACTTTCACTATCCATCCTAACAGGTGACAGTACTAGACAAGGCGATGACACTAGTACAGAGTATTATGGTAGGTTGATTTAATAATTATTTTCTGCCTTGGCACTGCCGATTTACAGTCAGTTAACCAGTGATGAAGTAACTACATGTGATTTAGATCATTTAATCTATGATGATGTGGTTACATACATGTTTGTGTTGTATCATACTGAAAAACAAATAAAGAATCTTAAAAACCTGATCTTAGTGAAATTACTACTTTAACTGATTGAATAAATGAAATAAAAAATAAGTAGTATAATAGTAGCAATTTCCTATGTAAAATTTGCTTAAAAACAATTAAACTTATTCATTGGAAAGACAAAATTGTACGCCTAAAAGTGGCACTTATTGTGTTCCATAGATTTTTCTTTAAATAAAGTATGATGTATCAACATGCTTTGAAGGTTATCTCGTGTATTTATACCAAAATAACAAAAGTTTAATACAGATACAAAATTAATATAAACAGAAATAAGTATGCAAACTTATTCAAAAACACCTTCTTGACATTCGTAAAATATTGAAAAGTCATTAAAATAACAATAATGCGTGTGTTTCGTTACATGTAGTAAAGATAACACGATGTGAATGTGTATGCGTGTGTTGTGTAACAAAGATGAACAATGAAAACTCTTAATCAAAGTAAATAAAATAAATAATGAACCTACGAAAATGAACAAAAATGTATTTGTGATAATTGCAAATTAAATTAATTATTTCTCACTCCATGATAGGCCGTAGATCAAGAAATTTAACAATGAGATGAGGAAAAAAAACAAACACGTGATATGATTTTGATGTGGCTGCTGTGGAATATACGGCCGACGTGATTAATACAAAGGTTTTGAAGTGATAGTAAAAAATTGACATTTATTCGATAGAACACCCCCGTCTGATGCTAAAGGAATCACTTTAAAAAGTAAAAAAAAACAAAAAAACTAAAATGTTCAATACTACATTTAACTGTAAATAACAACTAAAGTTCTAAATTGTTTAAGCTACAAGTTCTACATTGTCAAAATCAAAGTTTCTTTTTCTGGACTTCTCCCCATGACTCGACTAGAAAAAGACACACAATTTCGGTCACTGGACGAGTGTATATCACTGCACGTTCACTATTCCGCATGATTTGGATGATTATGACATCGCATGTACATACTTGTTGATTGGATCCAAGATAAGTTCTCTCTACAATCCCTGTAGGCCAATCGTTTCTAGCAGATTGCTTGTCTTTTATCAGAACAACATCGCCCGGAGAGATGTTTTTCTGTGGTTCGGTCCACTTACGTTGTATTCGGAGTGTTTGTAGGTATTCATTTTTCCACCAATTCCAAAATTTATCTGCAAGTATTTGCACACATTTCTACTGTTTATTGTACATATCTTTGCTGTCAATTATTCGCTGATCGTTAATGATCTGTTGCGGTTTTTGAGTAAGTAATAACGATGGAGAGAGCGGCATCCGATTTTCTGGATCGGTAGTGAGAGGGACAAGCGGTCTCGAATTCACAATTGCTGATGCTTCTGCTAAAAATGTTACAAGCATCTCATGAGTTAACTTATTCCTGGAAGCTTCCATTAATAGTAGTGTTGTCAACGGTTAATCGGTTAATCGGTTAACCGTTCGAACGACCGACTACCGAATACAAAAAACGTTAACCGGTTAACCGGACGTTTTTTTATTTTTAATAGATTTGATATAAATTTGAATTGAAATCATTAAATAGTTATGTTTGCTTTAAAAATTGTCGTCGTGGTAAATAATTTGACGGATCAATTGTCCAGTATGTTGATTGCTATTCAATTTGTTAATCCAAAAATATAAAATTAATTAGAACTTGTCTCTCAGCTCGGGGCAAGATCTTAAGGAAACATTATTAGTTACATGTTGTTTTAACATTAACTTTTAATAAGTAATACAATTACATTTTACGATTTACTTCATTTCATTTTTGGTGCAATACTGTGTAGACCTACATCTGAATGTGCAATCTACGTCGTGTAAGTCTCTGTCATACTTTAAATGAAATACTTACTCAAAAGCTGTAAAAAGCAAACCAACGTGAATGTAATCAATGTATACTTGATGGTACGAGTATCAGGATTAATAAATTCAAACTTAAACTCTCAACATTATTTTCGGAGGCAACAAGAGAAAATGAAAGAATAATCGGTTTCAGACATATTCAATTCTACGATATCAAGAAGTTTTTTTTATTCAATCTGAAGTTAGTACAAACGCCACAGTTGATACCGTGTATTTGATTATTAAAAGTCAAACGTCGACAGGAATCTTACAGACAAGCCTTATAATACCAAAGGACAAATTTAAATTCATCGTATAAACATTATCACTAATACTAAATCTTCTAATACCTATGTGTAGGGTACTATTGAAAGTTTATGGTCTTCAAACATCAACGTAAACTACCGGTTAACCGGTTAATCGGTCGAACGATTATCCGACTAACCGGTTAGGCAAAAATGTACGATTTGACAACACTAATTATTAGCGAATTTAGTATTCTTCTTGTTATGCCAAAAACTCTTTCCCAGACACCTCCCATATGAGAATCGTGAGGCAGGTTGAACTGCCAAGTTGTTCCTTGATTACGAAGAAACTCTTTCATTCGATTATCCTCGACTTTGATTGCTTGTATCTCTAATTCTTTGATAGTGTCTACGAAGTTTGTTCCTCTATCAGATCTAAAATGACTCACTGGACCTCGTATTGCTGTGAATCGTTTTAATGCCATAATGAAAGACGATGAGCTGGTCCGAGACCACAATTGTTGTCCTTTGATTTTCGTTGTCCATAAATATAGTCCCTAGTGTTGACAGTGGGTTACTTGCCAATATTTTTTATACCCCTTCCAAATTTATTTCTCCATGTTTTATGCCTCAAATGGCAAGTAGCTAGGGGGATGAAATTACACTGTAAAAAAAATTTTGGTCCAGAATTTTAAAGGAAAGTAGTGATTTGGACCCATTTGAAAAAGGTTTAAAATTAGCACTTCGGAAGCTGTCAAAAGATTTCAAGACGCCCTAAACATAAAATTGTCCATATTTTGAGTTAGAGTCTATGAAGTTTTCTATAATTTTGATATAATTTGTCCCAAAAGAGGTACAACACACTGTAAAAATTTCATTGAGAAATCGTAGGTGGGATTTTTTTAAATTTTCATTTATGTTCTAAAAGAAATGCACTACGAAATAATTGTCGTCTCGGACCAGCTTAACTCCTCTATTACTTCTACATGAACAGCTCTTGTTGTCAAACATGTAAACATAGTAGCTAATCTTTTGTTGTTTGCGTGTCAACCACGAGTTCGACGAGCTAACACTTCCAACGGACCAAAACAATCGACGCCAACGTTTGTAAATGGAGGACCAGGTTCTAACCTATCTGGAGGTAACATTAATATTGCATATCGACCCTCTAAGTATACGACATTTTACGCATTTGCTAATGACGGAAGATACAAGTGATTTTACTCTTGTTATCCAGAAGCCTGCAGAACGAATTGAACCTTCGGTTATGTGACGTCCTTGATGATGACTAAATTCATGATAATGTCTGACTATAAGTAGTGCAATGTGATGGCGACCAGAAAGGAGTATCGGGTGTTTTTCAATATCTGGAACATTCGAATTTTGTATTCTTCCACCAATACGTAAAATGTTTTTCTTATCAAGGAAAGGCGTAAGACTGACTACACAGCTGGATTTCGGAAGAGATTTTCTTGTGGTAAGACACTCAATTTCGTCGATAAAAGTATCTGTCTGATCTTTTCGTAAAACTAGTTTTCTTGCTTCATCAATGGCATTTACAGATGCTGATTCTGAGCAGATATGCCATCCTGTACATGATGATTTGCTAGCAAAAGGCTGTGCTACATGTTTTAAACGTGCAATTGCCTTTGTAAGAGTTTACCAAAGCGAGAATTTACTAAATCGATCAGTTCCTAACTGCTGTAAAAATTTAATATCCGTCTTAAACTTCAGTACATCCGGTTTGAGTTCCTTTTCAACATCTGGGTTTTGTAATGTAAAGTTCTCTGTTATACCTGTGGCGTCTTTTAAAAGAAACTGTGGTCCTGTGATCCATAGAGAATTTGACATTTCCAAAGCATATACGAATCGCGTACCTTTGTCAGCGGGATTGTTATTTGTAGAAACATATTGCCATTGCTTTGTAAGTGTGATTGATCAAATTTTCTGTAAACGATTAGCAACATAATTATAAGTCATTATTAATGTAGCTCAAAACTACTCTGCTGTCGGTATAGAATTTGAACTCCTTCAGTGGCAATTGTAGTTGATGCGCAATTGTATCGGCTATCTCGATTGCTAAAACGACTGAGCAGAGTTTTAATCTCGGGATTGTATGTCCATGAACTTGTGCTACTTTAAATTTTCCATGTAGGAATCCTGATTCAAATTGTCCTGCATTATTTCGTGCACGTACAAAACTTACAGCTGTGATAGCTTTTTCTGATGCATCGCAAAATATATGTACTGACTTCTCTTCTGATTTAAAAAATGAATCCGACAGATAAGTACGGCGAATATGTAACTGGTCCAATTCTTGCAATGAAGATGTCCAACGGTTCCCTTTGGTATCTTTCGTCCCTCTTTTCCAAGTATCAAAATACTCTGTTGGTAACGGTTGGTCCCAGTCGCTAGTTGACGTTGAATCAACCTTCCTTCTACGACAACTGGAGCTAAACATCCAAGTGGGTCAAAAATAGAGTTTATCGTTGATAGAACTCCTCTACTAGAATGCGGTCTGTCATCTGTCGATATATCAAATGAAAAGGTATCTGAATCAGACTCCATCGGATTACAAGACTGCATTGTACTGGTAGCGCTGGTTTGATTTCCCAATTCTTAGCTAAATCCTCGGGAAGGAAAGCTTCCATAACCTTTTTGTTTTTTTATGCTATCTTGTGTAGCCTTAATTTTCCTTCTGTTTTGAGTGCTTCCTGTATCTCTTTAAGAAGATTGACAGTGGCTGTTGGAAGCGAGGTCAATCCATCATCGACATAAAAGTCATTTAGAACAAATAAAAGTGGGTTACCTCTGAGCCAAGATTACCGCGCATAGCTAGCGATAGATGGAGATGCGGTATTTACAAAAATGTGGACGCACATTCGATATTCTGTAAGTGGTTTGTTGATGTCATTTTGTTCATGCCATAAGAACTTTAAATAATCTCTGTGATGTTCATCGACTTTGAAGCTATAAAACATCTGTTGAATGTCTGCAACAACAGCTACCGGTTCGAGTCTGAATCGACGCAATATTCCCAATAGACTATTGGTAGATCTGGTCCAGGTAGTAGCACGTTATTTAAGGATAATCCATTGCATTTTGCTGCCGAGTCAAAAACCACTTGGACTTTGTCGTTCTTATGATGGTGGTATACTCCAAATATTGGGAGATACCAACCTTCTGTGTCGTTTGGTAAAGGTGGTGCATTTTCGGCATGACCGTTTGAAAAAATGGTCTCCATGAACTCTAGAAAATGTTCTCTTTTCATTTGATCTTTTCGTAATGACTTTTCTAGTACAATTGCTCTTCACGTGTTCGTAATTGTTCAAAATGTTCGACCTATTGTGCCTAAAGGGCAACGGACAGCTCCAATTTCCATTTTCGTTTTTGCGAAAACTTGAGTCCATCATGTTCAAAAATGGTCTGTCTTCAATTGATAACCCAGGTTTATTATCGTCGTCTTTCTGTTCGAAGACATCATGTACTATTTCTTTCAATTTTCTTTGGTTATTACAAGGATCAGACAGTGTTGGTCTTCCATTTTCAGGGATATTGGTTTTGTTGACTCTTAATTCCTTTGGCATGTGGACGTTACCTAGACAGCTTTCCCCGATGATACACCATTCGAGACGTAGTTTCTGTGCATACGAAGGATTAGCTAAACCAATACGTTAGTTTAGTACGTGATGTGCTGAAATGACGTCTCGTTCTATAGGCATCATAATATGGGCCTCATTGTCTAGCTGTGGGATATGATGCGCAATATCTTGGAAGTGATAGAAACTCTCTGCAACTTCTGGCGTTGGAATTTCATTCCGATTGTCACGTAAATTTTCACATTCTATCACATAAGGCATATCAAGTTGAACTGATCGGTCGATAGATTCAACAACTAAACCATTATATCTCCTCCAAGTGGAACGGACTTTACCTGAGCATGATACCAGTGTATATTCTGTTTCATCTCCTTCAACTGCCAACATATCAAATAGAACTAGCAAGAGTCATGTTTCTCTGATCGTCGATCATAACGTAGAGACTTACAACATTCTCTGGTTTGTCTTTTAAAAATGCATTGACTAAAATGATCTTTGAGCATGATTTTCCTGAAAACCCTCCACAAATGCGAGTGCATAATGCCTTAGCTGTACCAGATAGAGTACTCCCCTCCGTGATCTGTTTGATTTTCAGACGGTCCTGAGTTTGTTGTGTAGAAGAATTCACATGAGTATGATCGACGTGTACATAAGGTGGATGTTATTACATTCCTTGCAACGAACAACGTTCTTACAGTTTAATGTATGACATTTAAAGCAGATTGTCTTCTCCTTAATAAATTTATTTCTCTCACCGATGGGCTTGGCTCTAAAAACTCTACATTTGTTCAACGAGTATTCAGTAAGATGAAGCGAACATTTCTGTTTGGTGGAGTTATTATCAGATAGAGATAAAGGTTTATGTGGGTCCGTTGTCTCAGTCTTCTTGACGTGTATGTGAGTGTTTCTTTCGGGTCGCTTCTGAAAATTGTTTTCTTTCTTGAATGGTGTTGTTTCGTTAAAGAAGCTTGGGTTAGTTTTGATACGACTCTGATCTCGGTAAAATTCTACAAAGTCACCAAATGGAGGATAGGCTACATCATTATAGTTCATGTATCTAACAGCTGTTGTGGTCCATTTTTCCTGAAGACTATGTGGTAATTTATTCACCATTGGTTTAACTCCGATTGATGAATCATATTGACCATGAAGGGGTTTCATGTTTTCCATACTCTTGATTGAATCGATTTCTGATGCAAGATCATACAATTCGAACAATTTCTTGTTGTCTTTTATAGTTAATTTCGGAAACTGTTCAACTCTCCGTTTTAATGACGCTTCTAACATTTCGGGATATCCATATCGTTCTTCGAGACGTTGCCCCTATCGGCTTAGATCTATAGAGGGATTTGATGCGTTGACGGATTTGATGCTTATGACGTGTCGTTTTGATTCTTGACCTGTCCATTTAACTAAGAAATCTTATTCCTTCATTGGTGTAACTTTTAATTCTTTCATGACAGCACGGAAAGACGTTTTCCGTGTGAGATATGTCTCTGGTCGGTCATCAAACTGTGAAAGTCTTTAGAGAAGCAGATCTTTTTGCAACAGATATCGAGTAAAGTCACCTGCTACTGACTGTGACGAAAGAAAGGGTTCGACCCTCGGGTCCAAATTTGTCTCAGTTACACGGTATGAAGATTCAATATGTTGGTTGTTATGTGTGTCTCCAGTTTGCACATCTTGTTTTGCCGAGTTTAATAGTTGAACGTATGTCTTAGTCCGAGCTTTTGCATCCAATGGCTCTGATTGTATGTTCAATTCATATTTAACTTACGTTCCTGACGATTCCGGAGATTTTGATAATGCATCAACTTCTGCTTCTGCTGCGCCAGCTTCGCGTTTGGCTTCCGGTAGGTCTTATTCTACAAACTTTAATCTTGTTGTTGCTACTTTTGCTTTTGCTCTTGTTCGTGATATGACTGAGCTCATTTGACTTTGGCGAAAACTTGTAGATGATCTTAATGATGATTTTGAACTGCTTGATAAAATTATTGATCTTTCTTCGAATGCTATATCATTGATTCGATTTTTAATTTGTCGCGTTGCTAAGTCTATAAGTATTTTACTTAAAATGATGAAGGTGGTCTGCTGTTTGATCATATGCCTTGCATTTGTGTTTGTTTCGTTTGGAATATTTATCCTCAAAATGTTGTTGTCCTTTCTTGTTGAACGTTCTGGAACGTGATGTTGACGAATCGTCTGATTCGGACATGCTGAATTGCCTTTAAGCGGGGATATTTTACTTTATGTGAATGTGTATGTTTGTGTTGTGTAACAAAAACGAACAATGAAAACTCTTAATCAAGGTAAATAAAATGAATAATGAACTGAAACGCAAATGAACAAAAATACATTTGTGATAATTGCAAATTAAATTAATTAATTACTCACTCCGTGATATGCCGCAGATCAAGAAATTTAACAATGAGATGAGAACAAAAACAAACACGTGATATTATTTTGATGTGGCTGCTGTGGAATGTAAGGCCGACGTGATTAATAAAAAGGTTTTGAAGTGATAGTAAATAATTGACAATTATTCGACAGAACAAATTAATCTTTGTTAGGCGACATTTTTTTTTAATTCTTTGCTGTTGTTCGTGTTGTGTGATACTAAACTGTCATCGAAAGCCAAAGTACTTTCTTAGACTTTTTGGTCCAGACAGTCATGCAATATTCATAATTTCTAGTACAACGAATGCTAAATGGCAAAATTTGCATACCGTTTACCTGACTTAATAAGCAGTACAAAATTTAAAACAAAGCCCCGTCGTCTGTTCATGTGTCTGTCTTAATTAATCAAATTAGTAAGTCCTTCAAACTCCGCAAACTAAAGAAATATGAGAACCGTGGTGTAGTGGCAAGTGCATCGGACTACTAACCAAAAGGTTTCTGGTTCGATCCCCGGGGAGAAAATTTCAGGGACCGAATTTTCGGCTCTCCCTGGAACCATTTGCGAGTATGGTCTTAAGATAACGATGATAGTCCGTTGGAAGGGGACGATACATTGCTGACCCGTGTAAGGAGAACGCCATAGCTCTTGCACATAAAAGACACCCTTGTAGATTTCGAAAAAGAGCAGGCTAATGCCGCTACAAGGCAGCACTTGGACCCGTAAAGTGGAAAGGGTATAATATAAGATGCAATAACTTGTTTCCCAATCCACTTTAAACAAATATGTTTAAACTTATGAAATAATCACATGTATCATGTTTCTTGTCTAAAAATTCATTTCTTCTCCAATTGCATAGTAAGGAATACTACGATTCTTCTAATTCATATCAGTATACCATTCAATAACCACTCCAAGTGCTACTTAAACATGTACATAAATAACTAAATTGCTTTACAGGAATTCCAGTATATGTTTTCATTGTTGGAGGAATTGTTGGAGTTTTGCTCATAATGAGCATTATTGTTGGAGTTTTATTAAGGTATGATTCTTATCAAAATTGTTTGTAATACAAACAATAGGTATCGCTAAATCAAAAAGTAGATAAATAGCTGATGTAATGATAAACCTTTCTTTAGAAATTTAGATTTTTTCAAATATAATTTCGTGAATACTTGAAAGTTTTACTCTGAGAAATGAAAAATGATGATAAGGTAAAAAATACACATGACACCTATCGACCAGATATGCCTACCTTATATGAAAATAAACTATGTCATAAAGTTAAAGTTGACAAATAAACAATGAGAAAAATGTCAAGGGCATTTGCATTGCTCTTTCAAATAGATACAATGTACCACGGGTCTTCAGACTGTCTATACAGTAAAACAGGTTATACATATAAATTAAATAAAACACGTATTTTTATTTTTATTTTTACAGAAGACGTAATCAATCAAGAAATGTTGAGAAATCAAGTAAGGACAACGTTACGACAAGCATGAATACAACAACTGAGAGACAACCAGAATCAGCCAATAACCCTCAAGCTAATATGATGATTTCCCCTGATGCAATACAAATGTCAGCAGCGCATGCAGTTAATTTGGCCATTTCAACAGACGAGTCAAACACGTATTCACATCTTCGGAGCACCGAAGACGACTCTGATGTCATGTATGATCATACAATACGCCATAATGTTCATAACAACTGTGATGGTGATTACGGAATTGCACACAGGAGAATTACAGAAGATGACTACGATGTATCTGGGAACTATCTTCAGTCTCTAAACAAAAAAGCAGACCCTGTTTACAATTAAATTGAAAAACGTTCAATAGTATTAATTTGTGTGATCAAATGACGTATTGTGATGCAATTAACATTATATTGCTGGTATACATTCATCGTATTTATTGATTGTATTATGAAGCGAAAACAAAATGATAAAACAAACTCAGTATGAAGATGATGAAAAACTATTGTATAACATGTACTGTATAAATAACATTTTTATTTTCATTCTGCAAGGTAATAGTCTATGTATTGTCGAAGTATTGTATACACGTATGTACGAGAGTGTGTTATTGTAATGTCCTGTTGGGTCAATCCATCAAAAAAAAAATGGTATGTTTAGCATTTGAAATAAGCTTGAACCATAAACAAATTGAGCCACAAGTATACTCGGCGTCATCATGATAATACTATTGGCGATGAAATTGTGTCGTCTGGCACATACACGTGGTACTACTCAGCTTTTGAGTCTAGTAAAAAAAATGCTATTTTCATATCTATTAAACATCACCATAACTAAGATGCGAAACATTTTTCGTCTTCTAATGTATATATTTATATATCGATCAAAACAATGTTTGTTTCGGTCATTATAATATTAGACGGTGCTTCTCAACCTTCCTGGTAAATTCGAATGCAAATGACCAAAAGTAAATCCAAATCGTATTAGATATTAACATTGATTATCTGTAAATATCAACCATGCCAGATATAGGCTGTGGCATGCATAGTCTCAGAAAAGCTTTAAACTTTGTCAGTTATCACACTATTTCGTATAAATGAAAACAATAATGTTGATATGGTTGCTTTGGACCATGGTTGCCATGGTAACAGGATATTCTAATTTAACCTTCAAAATTGTTCCTTTTCAACTACGAAATAGGTCTACTTTGGGCTTTATTAACCACTTAAAAAGAATATATAGAAAAAAAAATATCTATTTTTTCTATAAATATCATTACAAATTGATATTATGACGGAATTTAAAAATACAAAATATTTCGTGTTACCCTGACTTGAACCATGGATACATGGAAGAGTTCAACAGGTATTTGTAATACCCAATTTAGACAGTTTTTTTTCAGGATGTATAGCAAACTTACGCATCCAATTTGGAATAAGACATAATACTTTCCATTGAGTCAACATATCATAGTTTTTATTTATAGACAAAATTATTGAGTATCTTGTTTCCAAGGGTGGTAATTATGGAAACAAAAAAGTAAAATTTTCCAATTTTTATCAGTTTTTTCATTAAAAATGTAATTAAAAGTTAACCAATAACTTTTTTAATCTTACATTACCTTTGTATCTATTATTTAGCGGAGAAATTCAACGTAATGAAAAATAATAGGTCTGTTGCTATAGGAACGGGGCTTTTAAATTGCAATTTTTAGCCAAAAATTGAAAAAAAATTAAAATCTGCAAATTTAGAAAAAAATTAAACAAGAGTAAAACAATATGAGAATCAAAATGTCATCATACCGACTAAAATTTAAGTTCAACTTAAATCTGGCATTTAAAATGGTTACCATGGAAAAATACGGATTATATCTGGAGATCTGTAATAAGGTCTAACATGTCATTTTTTTGACGCAAACAACAACAACGGTATTTGCTTTATTTTTCTTTCTGACAAAGGCGGGAGAAAAAAGAAGCAAGTTGTCGGTCTGATAAAACATGCATCTTCAACAAGGACACTGTCCTGCTATGTTATGTCGAATAAACTTCGACAATTTTTAACCGTTTCTCATACCTCGATTAAATCAAAATCATTGTCAGGGCAATACTCATGATAATGTGGGGTGAAAAAAACAAATTTGGTAAACATTTTAACCATATTGAGCTTTTAAGTTTCTTGTCGACAATAACATCCCGATGGACTGTCTTTGTATTTGCTCCTTGGTCGGGTTGTTGTTTTCTTGACATATTCCCTATATATTTATACTCAATCTCATCTTCTCTTATCACAATGTCTAAATCTGGTGCTCTATAAGATCCACCAATACGCAATATAATTGATAAAAAAAATCAAGTGCTTACAACGAAATGCACCGAATAGCTATAATGTAACAGAAAGAGATTATAAAACAATAGTAAGTCTGGTATCAGAAACTCCAACTCCTACACTCTGGTATAATGTATAAACACTCAATATATGGTTGTAGTGCGTTTGGAAAGCATCGGAAAACATGGAAAGCATATACGAATACGAGTATGAAAATAGATATGGCAATGCAAGTCCAAGACAACTTGTTTTTAATTTAAATTTTAGATATTGAAAAATATTGAAAATTGCATGTGTTAATGTCAGAAGTACATATAGTAACGTATAGTTAGCAATCTTTCAATAAAAATGAATAGTTTGAAAGATTGACAACTCTACAAAAAGCAAAAACAAACATATTAGAAAAAGCTTCCAAAAAATTGTCATCTTTTGTGTTACATTTGCACATTGCATTTGTCCTTGAACTTAAATACATTATTTTTCGCCCAATAAAACTAGAAGCCATTTTAGAATAATATTAATTTGCGAATTGTAATATTCTAACACGTTTCTGAAGAAAAAAACTATCCTATTCAACGCAACAAAAATGAAAGCTTATGTTCGAATAATAAGTAATATCACACAAGCTGATGTTGAGGTATTCTGTATAATGGTCTACATTTTGTTTCCAATAAGTGATAGTATCATGCTTATATTACTTTGTGTAAAAATAAACTGTTCATGTAACTATATACTTTGTTACATGGAATATAATTTATATTAAACAAAAGTTTTGTTTATATTGAAGGTAATACAAAAATGTTCTGAAATTATATCTCAAATAATATATTTGACTCAATATAAGACAAATAAAACAATATCAAATAGAGAAAACAAAAAGAATGAGAGAGGAAAATAGGAAAACAATTTATAAAAAAAGACCGGGTGCGGGTGTTTTTTTCGCTACATTGACGAACCATTGGTGACCTACGGCTGTTTTCTGCTCTATGGTCGCTTTGACACATTCCCTATTCCTTTGTTATTTTTATGTATGCTCAAAAGTTGAATGCTAAATGTTTTATACAAAATGTACACTTATTTCCTGGTTTTTAATATGTATGCATATATGCATCTGTTATAGAAAAAAGTGTTTCAGGATGTACTGTTGTTGATATACTTCATGTGTATTCTGTTCTAATCCAGGAAACAGAAGTAAATGCATTAACATTCAAAATAAAATTTTGAAATAAAGAGAATAGTAGAGGAATGTGTGGGTTAAAGATTATATCTACTTCCGACAGATCCATAGACAGATTAATGAAAATGTATTATCTGTTTTGGGGAAAAAAAGACCAGAAAATCCTTGGAAAAACTTTATTTGCGGAATGAGGTGAATTATATCAATTGGGTAATAAACAAATAACATAAAGTGGGATATCAGCATCGGTGTAGATGCTATTTTAAGTGATAATGTATCATCGCCTGAAGCTTGTATGAACATGTACATAACTGTCAATGTCAAGAAATTCAATTAAATTAATTGATAACTCCACTGAACAATTCGTAAAACTATTTATTGCTGGATAAAATAGCTAGTCTGCAATCATGAGTATTACAAAAATGGGTGTATTTACGGTGTGCTATAGTTCAAATTTATTCGGTCAGTGTATGTTCATTTGTTTTTGTGAATATGTTTTTTGATTGAGTTGAACCATTTAATTTGATACTTCATAGTGTGTCTTTCTATTTTGTGATGTTACACTACTGTTTCAGGTAAGGGTGTAGTTCGGTATTTATCAAAATGTGTAAACCCATTTCATATGTTTGCATCTGTCTTATGTCAGGAAGGCGATGTTAAGTGGTTGTCGTTTAATGGTGTTGTTTATAAGTGTTTCTCATTTCTTATTTTTTTTTATATAGAATAGACAGCAGGTTCCTGTTTGAATTGTTTTCCACTAGTAATTTGGCCTACTATGGTTCATCTTTTACAAATTATGATCTAAGTGGAGATCTGTCTCATTGACACTCATATCACATCTTTTTATATAATTTTATAAACACGTTTAAAAAACCTTATTTCAAGAAGATAATAGATGATTTGAGGAAATGAGAAAATTCTCAGTTTTTTCTGTGTTATTTTTAAATCACAAAATCATTTTTACAACGTACACAACCATTCACAATATACTTTCGGATGCTAAACTGAACACACAGTAACACACAGTAACACACTCGAATATGAAAAAAACCCACACAATATGATAAGTTGTAGAAAAAAAACATGCATTTCTCTTATTATACACTAATGAATATGTCGTTTTTTTGGGCTAGATTTATAAAACCCAATGGAATATTCTGATTTAAAACATATGGTATTGTCAGAAGTACGTGTCATTCGTATAATTCCGTCTGTATGGCGTCTGTTGGAGTACATCCGGAATTTCTGTGTAATCGGACGTCATAGCTACACTGTACGCATCACCAGCTTCTACTGCTAGCAAAATATCCTTTCTATGATGTATGAGTTGCTGATTATCAAATATTGGAACATCATCATTCAAAAGAGATATTTCTATAGGTGGTTGCAGACACAAAGCCTTTGCAGCTAAAAAAAAATTCCAAGTAGCATCATAAAAAGAATAAAGTGTATGTTGGTTCGTATTTGTGTTTGCTTTAATATCTTCAAAGAAGCCATTTTTTAAAGTATCACTATAGCATGTAAAACATTAAAGTTCTAAAATGTATACAGTCATAGTCGAAAACTTATAAACTAACAGACAAATACATGCACATCAATTTTAATGTTTTTTACTCTTATTTCGTATTGCAATATAAAAAGTATATGGTATCCTCACTGTCAAGGCACTATCAATTTCAAACATTTATGGGAAATAGAAATTATATTCGTATGTAGGTTTGAGAGGAAGATTATAAATAAACCCGCGGCTTATCAAACATTGCCATAAATCGCGGATGTTTGGATAACCACAAAAGCAGGTTCAACCCATCACGTTTACTTAAAATGAATTGTTCAAAGCCAGGAATATAGCAGTTGTTATCTTATAGTTCGTTTCTATGAATTTTGCATTGTTGTTTGTTTGTTTTTGCACTTCTGTGTTCTGTTTTTTCGTTGTTTTCTTCTTATATTTGATGTGATTCTCTCACTTTTAGTATGTAACCTGGATTCGTTTTCTCTCAATCGATTTATGACTTTTGAACAGAGATATAGTGTTGTTGCCTTTACTTAAATGTAGGGATATGACAGTCCAAGTCAATTAAAATTCAATTACAATGCATCTGCCAGTGCTGGAATCAAACTCCGTGTTGAAAGGTAGAGATACAGACATTCGACTACCAATACCACCACGCTACTAAGGTCCCTGGTTTCGAAATTGAAAGGTATTCAACATAAACGTAGTGATATATATAGACTATGCAAATATATTGTTTAATTTCGAAATTTGTGCATCCTAACAATATTAGCTTACATTGCGTCTCGTTCCATTTGCCGGGAAACACATGTGTCTAAATTGTACATGCTGTGCACGTCGTGACTTTGATTGTATCATAGCATCTGTCATTACAATGTTATTATGTAATTGGTAGAATTTATACTTAAATAGTGTATACCTTTTATATGTAAATCAACTAAATCACTGGCAAATATTATTTTCTTATAACGAAGGTCTTTTGACCATACTTTGTAACAATCTCTGTAAAATAAAATAAAAATATGAAAATAAACTCATCATAGATACCCGGACTGAAATTGAAAGCGTCAATTAGAATTTGAAGATAGTATTTGTTTAAAAAAACTAATTCAAGTAATTATGCTTAGCTAAATAACTGACTGTAATTATTGAACTTCATAATTGCAAACGGAATAAGGTTTGTTTTTATTTAAACCCGTGAAGCCATACAGGTGCATCTCTATGAAACTCGTTAGAAAATTACAAAAGCCGACAGATGAATATATGTCTTAGCCACAGTCAATCTCTTTGATTTTTTTTTTTACTAATCGAGCGCCATCGTCTGCATGAAATATTCAGACAAACGTTGACGCAAGCAATGTTTTAATACAGATACATCTATTGATTATCGATGGGATCATGACGTTCAGTTTTCACCATTTCCTTAAATTATATGAATACAATATTTTTCGTATTTCTTTATACGATTAAATTAGTATATTTCAAATTTCATTATAATATATTATATGTCTCATATTTCCTTTTACGATATAATATGTCTCAAATTTCTTAATACGTTTTCATATGTCTCAGACAAACAATATTTAAAGGCAACAGTAGTATACCGCTGTTCGAAAGTCATAAATCGATTGAAAGAAAAAAAAAATCCGGGTTACAAACTAAAACCGTGGGAAACACATCAACTATTAAAGGAAAACAACGTCATAACAAAAAAAACTAAGTACAACAAAGAACAAAAGTCAATGCAACACACATAGAAACGAATTGTAAGATAACAACTGCCATTTTCCGGATTTCGTACAGGACATTTTAAGAAAAAATGATGGGTGAAACCTTGTTTTGTGGCTATTTAAACCTCGCGCTTTTATGGCAATGTTGAATATAACACTGAAATAAAATAATTACTTGACATGACTACAGTACAAATAAATGAAATTACCATCGTCTGCATGAAATATTCAGGCAAAAGTTGACACACGTATTTCAATGTAGCTACATCTATTAATTATCCGACTTTAACATGACCTTTAAAATGTATGACTTTAAATGTACTCACTTTTTGTCATTGGATTGCTCATCAGTTTTCAATTCAGACAAACTCTTCGTTATCTCTCCGGGGTTCACTGATCGCCACCCGGTGGTTTCATTCATTGACATCAATTGTTGCCCAGCAACAGCAGTCAGCGAAATATCATCATCAATTACCGTACCGTCCATCTCAAGACACAAATAATTATCTTCTTGTTCAAAGATATGTTGTACTACAAATGTATATAAATGCAGCTCAATATATATATTTTAAGAGAAACACAAATTCATCTTAAAATACGGAATAGTTTATTTTTACCTAGGAAAAGATTTACTGATATAAACGTGAAGATATTGATATCGTAGTTCCTGTTGTTTTTTCATGTCGATAAGCACTGTGATTTTATAACGTATAATTGTAGTTTGAATTATAATGACTTTGATATTAAAAAGTGGCAAACATTTTAACCTTGTTTCAATTAATGAAGTTAAGTTTGCACAATAAAACAAAATTACATGTATAATGCATTACATGTATTGGTTGACCAATATGTATTGCCATTGTCTTGATTTTGTCTCAACAGTTACTCTGCTCGGTTATCTAAATGCTTCGTAGTTGATGCATCGCAGAAAACACATTCTGTGTCGTAATGAAGATCTGTTGTAGTATCATTTAACATTTATTATTTACCTTGGTCTATCAGATCTTTTAAACTGTTTGCTAAAAATAACTTTCTTTGCTTTCGATCAAATGAACACACATCGTAGGTTAATCTGAAAGATTATTGTTTTGACAACGGGATCAGTGTATGTTTCATGATAAAAATTAAGTACGTCACAGTTACAACTGTTGAGTGAAAAAAATTCACGGTATTACATTAAATAATACCACAATTGTCTAATGTTTTCATTAATTGATATATCCTTATCATCCTGTGCCTTCTTTTCAACATAGCATAGCCATTGGAGCACACTATGATCCTTTCATGCCGACATGTTTCTTAATGCATACCATATTATAAAGGAGCTTCAAAAAGATATTGAAATGGTACTTGCATATCCTCTTACTATACATTTGGCGTCTTATCACTGATCAATCAAAAATTTAGTGTTTTTAGTAAAGGATTTAATTACAATCGATCTTTAAATAACGGAAAGGAGACATGTACAGTTTATTGTCGACCTCTAGTTTGAGTGTTGTTGTGTTAATTTTTCGTTTTGAATAAATACTGATTACACACACCTGCTTGTATCTAGTTTTGTAAATAGGAGTCTGTGCTGCTTTTGATTTAATTGTAAGTGATGGTATATTTGCTTTTTCATTTTTTTATGTTTGTATTGTTTATACTTGTGAGTGGTATTATTGTCATGAACAATTTTTACATTAGGTCAAAAACACATCATATAAAGACTGTACAAAACGAACCACACTGAATTATTGCGATCGTATGTGCATGGAAAGAAACAGATTATAATAGTAATGAAATATGTGTACCTTATTTTCTCACTCTCATCTGATGATACGGGTTTCCATTTGTCGTTCCTATCTATAACCATTAATACTTTCTTTTGACAAAGAACCATAGAGGGCGTTGTTTGAATCTCTGAGCCATCTTCTTCTAGTACTAGTTTCAAGTATTTATCTTGTGGAATATTAAACATTTTACTTGCTGAAACATTCATGCAAATTAGTCATCATCCCATATTTGACATTTAAAAAATACTTGAAACCTTTTCTTTGTGTGTGTAAATGTTTAAAGTATAATATAAGAATAAGGATATGTGGTATGTAGTATGATTTCGTGTGACTCAACTATCTAGTCAAGTTCGAAGTAAATGTAGGCTATGAAAGATCACGATACGTCCTTCAGAAACGAAACAAAATAATCGTAAAGTCAGCTATGAAAAGCCCGAACATTAAAAAAATGTATGTTATTAAAAGATATATTCAATTGTTTAAAATTATGTGGTATCTTCCATCCATTTTTCAATTACGTAGTCATGTGTGAATAGTGTGCCCGCTGCCAAACGGACACACACCTTTGAATGACGTTATTGGTATGTAGCATGTACAACCACCTCCATATTTTCTGCAGTGGTACTACTAACATTTATATAGTATTATTCGCAAAACTGTGGTTTCTCTCTGTGTAACGTACAATGCCTGAACGTGTTTGCATTCGATAGTATTTAATCGTGTAACAATAGGGACCAGGAACACACTTTCTATTTATCATTTTTCATTTGTGATTGGTATGCAAAGAATAAAAACAACACTTTATTGTATACGTCCCATAACGCTCAAAGCCGAGTTTATACGCAATCAAACAAAACCTGTATTGATTTTCGGAGCTCCAGTAGTGTAAGCAAGCTAAGGTGTGTTCCACGTGTGGCACTCGTCGTAATGTAGAATTAAGCTATGAAACACAGCAAAACTATCAATAAACTTAACCTAACTTGTGATCATATACATTCGTTTTTATATACCTTTATTTTTTAATGAAGAAAGATCTATAGCTTCAATCATTTTCTTTTGTGTCCTTCGTATTGTCCAAACTTTATAAAACCTGTAATGATAACCTTTTTTAATAAAGAATTAGAACTTATCAATTGTTTACTCTGTTCACATTAAACATGTTTGACTACGTCGTCACGGTATTTAGAAAATTTCTTCAGTATATATTCAACGGTTAAACCAAGTGATCAACCTTAAGTTCATGAAGGGTAAACAGTTCCTGTAATAAAGATTATAACAAATGGTGCTAAACATTTGAAATCAAACTCATATTAACCAAATATGTACTGTAAACTGATGATCAAATACCATAATGAACTTTACGTGTATCTATAGAAAACTTCGTTATGGGGGTCGCGAGAAAACAAGTTTCAAAAACTAAATATGAAATATTTGAGCGCATCAATTGAAATCTGAACCATATAAAACAGTTGTAGAAGAGAATCTCTATAAAAAACTAAATGCGTTTAAGATGATTAAGAAAAAAATACAAGACGGTAACCAACATTCTGTTTTTGTTCAAACAACATAATTGTTTGAGATAAATGTATTTTTCAACATATTTGTTGTAAGGCTGTAGGGTCTATATAATGTAATATATTATGTTATAAAACTTGAACCCAATCAAAAGGCTACAAGTGATTTCAGACACTCCAGATGGGGTAGTAGATCCTGCTCCAATAGTGGTAGCTGCATAAAGATAAAGTTGTAGTAATTCAAATCTTGAATGTTTTCCTGCAAGCTTTATTAATTTGAGGAACAAACTATCTTTCGTCAACTAATTCATTAATATCGACTTCATAACACTTGTATAATACAAGCATTTTTCGGTCAGTATAACAAAAAAAGTAAAATACAAACGGCGTTGTTTCATTTTTCTGTGATAGATGTATAGCGTCCTGTATTTCTGATTTTTTCAGTCTAAAATAAATAAAAATAAATCGTCATAAAAAAGAAGTGCCAATTAATCAACAATCCCACATAGGTCAAGTGTAGTCGATTAATTATACAAAAAAAGGTTGTAACCATTACACAAAATTTAATAATGTAATTCAAATTTTATAAAAAAAATATTAATAATGAACAAATTAATTACAAGAATAATATTCAAATGCCGTCAGTGAATTTTTCATATACGAATAACGATAAAAAAAACCCGAAGAAAATGAATGAGCTTCAAACGCAGATTACGATATGTGACAATAAATGAAAATAACAACCAGCAACCAACGGTAACCATTTAATTAGTCTCCTGACTTAGTATTGATAAATATCGAATTTAGTAGCTTTAGAATTTAGTGTAACCCATCCCCCTTTTTTTTTACAGTGGTTCAAAAATAAAGTTAATTCTAAAACTGTTATGGTGTGGGTCATATAATTATCATGTAGCACAAAAACAACTGACATACAAACAAAATACAAACAGTACGTATCTATTTTTTTAAGAATACTTGCTACTACTAAAAGCTAGTTCATAGCCACATCATAAATATCTTCTACATAATGTTCCCATCATATTAAAAAACAGTGGCATAAATATCAAAAGGATTCATCGATTTCGAAATAAAGCTGACTACGCTATGGCTATAAACAAAAAAGATCAACATCAAAGAACGGTAGATATCACACAACATTGAAAATAAAGGACTGAGCATCACAAACCCATCAAAATCCGGATTATCAATTAACCAATATTGCAAATTATTCATATAGATAATTAAAATTAATATAATGATTACCTTCGTTTGAGCAAAAATTTTCCTAAAACAATCACACAGACTACCAATACTAAAGCTGCTGGACCGGCTATAGCTAAGATCGTCATCCATCGTCTCTCTGGTGGAAACTTTTTAGCTGTAGAAAATTAAAGGGACAATCATTTAAAATTTGAAATTCATTCCTTATTGGAGTTTCAGAACTTCATTTTTGTGAAATTCCGAAATTGTGGAAGATTTTCCTCGATCTACATGTGTATTATTTTTAAATATGTTAGTATCTACTTTTATCATAAAATGTTGTCTTCGAAGAAAACCTGTCTGACTTACGGCCTTGAATAGCTTTGAAAAAAATACAAAAATAATAAAGATTTTCCTTTGTGGGTTTTTTACAGTAGCGTTCTCAAATATATCCAGCATCTATTTTTTTTTATCTATAGGTGATTGACACACTTCTATATAATTATAGAAATTCACAGTTTTAAGTGTTCTATTCGAGCGTACCAGAAGGGCAACAAAACGCAGCTATGCATACTGTTATGAGTTGAAAGGGTGTTGCGGTTACCCTATGTTGACCTCTAGTTATATTTATATGTGTATGATGATATAGTTTTGGTATTTACAAAAAAACATTTATCTATCATAATGTCATTCTTATAATTCCCTCTAAGAAATATTTAATTTGTTCGATTCAAGAAAGTTCCTTTATTTTATCGCTGATCAATTCTATCTTGAAATGATTTATATTTTCTTCTTGGTTACACATTTGGGGATGTGTAAATAAGACAACACTGATATCCCTGAATAAGATTAGAACGAATGGATAAACAACACAACAAATCATAATATCAAATACTAACGTCTGCATTTTGGAATGTTAGGTTTCCAAGATCTATCTGATTGACATGTAATTCTAGACGAGCCATTTACAATAAACCCGGATGTAATACATGAAAGAGAAATAGTTGTACCGGCTGATCGATTTCTGTCTTTTGTCTGAAATATCGAAACAGTTGCATCATTTTTGAAAATTTCATATCTCTTTAATTCCATTTTTATTTATCTTGATCTATCTGAATCATATATAAAAAAAAAATATTTTTGGTATGATTGCCAATGAGACATCCCTCCACAAGAGACCAAATTAATCAGACATTAAAAACTGTATGGCCTTCAACAATGAGCAAACCCCATACAACATAGTCAGTTATAAAAGGCCCCGAAATGATATACATTTCAGTATATTTTCGTGGTCAACATGATGGGTATCAGTTGTTTAGCAGAAACTGATGATTCATTCTGGAGCATATAAATTAATCCCCGATTAAGCATACGCAATGATTTCATATCTGCAATTTTTATTATAATTTTGAATTAATAATAATTTAAAAATATTATTGGAAAACACGTGTTTTACCGAAAATACTATGATGGATTTCGAAATGGACAAAATTGAACAAACATGTATTGAAATACATCGTATTTTTATGCTATAGTATAGTATACGTTGCGCTGTGAACATACCTTACATTTCATTTATGGTTAACAAGGGCCTTGACTTTACGTTATTTCACTGGAGCCTTTTTAAAACATATAGTTCGAAAATTTAAAATATATCAATCGCATTTTTTATTGCTATTATCGAATAAATTGCTATTGTACACTTTTAGACTATTCACAGCTAATATCATTTGTAGAAATATATATCCTTGTATACATATATTTGATTGGGGACTTTATTTCTACATAACGTTTTGTAGCAATTATAATATGAATCAATAAATTATATGACGAATCAATCAAATACGCTTCGGATAGATTATCCACAAGGTTGAAGGAAATATCTAATGTAGCTAGCCTTGAAAACAATGTTAAAAAGGAGAACATTAGACTTGCAGAAGGTGTGTATATTTTCTTACAATTCAACTTCTTAAGTATGATATTCACAATGGATGGTATGTATTCACCTTGACATTCCAAATAAACACCTTCATCAGCATCTTGCCGAAAAGACTGAGAAGGGTATATGTCTGAATGCATTGTTATTTGTACTGTATGCGTATGACTATAGTTGTAGTGTTTATGACGATCACACAAGCTTGACTGAGTGTACTTACAAAATGGTGCCTCACTGCTATAATAACGATCTAAGATAGTACGGCCAAAATTATTTCTATTATTATATTTACACTAAATTCCATAAAATTGCTAAATTTCAAACTTAATCCCCTTCGATCGGCAGACGTTATAAACTTTTCTAAATGATATTGTGTTCACTATATATTAGATGTGATGATCTTACCTTTACATAAGATTGCGTATTCGCTGAAATAATGATCGGTGAAGGTGGTATTGGTGGACAGTTCACTAAACAATGAGGAAAATCTGGTTGCCACTTCTGATTTTTACACGTGACATTACTACTTCCGACCAGTGTAGTGTCGTTTACACAGGTAACATGAACATGCGGACTTCTTATTGTAATGTTATAGTTGCCATATTTACTTTGTAGAGATCCGATCATCTGTATACAAGCTGTAGTGTATATGTAGAAAAACTAAGATTTAAACTTAATAAGCAAATAACTATCATCAGTTTGATAATTTTAGTAAAATGTCAATTTAAAAGTAAAATAGTATGAACAAGTTGACCTTTCAACTCATTGTCGATTACCACTTTTTTAAATTGTTTTATTATTAATGATAGTACTAACATATGCATTGCTACTTTTTCATCTCTTTGCAAGGGTTGGTTAACCTCAAACACGACAACTTTGAACGGTTTGTTTTTTTATTAGTCGTTATGCTATTATTACGTTTGATGTATTTGCTGCTCTTAATTTGTCATTTGCAAGCAATTGTATAGGGGGAGGTTGAGATCTTACAAAACATGTTTAACCCTGCCCCATTATGTTTTTGTGCCTGTCCAAAATGAGGAGCCTCTGTCATTATATTGTATGTTTCATATGTTTTTTTCTATTTTAGTTCATTAATTATTGTATGAATACATTAACAATAAGATATTTTGCAATAATAAAGTTATAGATAAACAATATAGAAATAATCAAACTAATATAAAACATTCCAATATCCCAAAATACCACTTTAACATACAAATAAGATTAAAGAGGTAGATGTGCAGTATCACCTTTCTCGTATCTATATTTGTCTGTGTAAATAAGTGAACAATGTTGCACTTTTTTATTTAAAATTTGGTCTGTATCTTAAAAAATAAATTAAAATAATTAAAATACAATTTTTTAATAAATCACTCACTTATGGTATGTGGATCTGTTTGTTCAGTGTCACAAACTCTCAGTGTAAAAAATAAAAGCAGATAATAGAGTAACGTCATTCTGTTTCGTGACTGTCCTGCAACATATATTTGATTATGCAATGAAATAAACTGTTTTCACAGGAACACATGTAACCAACGAACTAATGTGAAACCTTGTCCAATTTGTTGTAATTTGTCCTTTTCTTGTCATTTAATGACCATGTTTAGTTGTGACGTTATATTAATGAAATGATATATGCAGAAAGTTTTTTTTTAATTTATACCAGTCCAAACAGCATATAAAACAAACAAATCGTATCCCGCAACCTACAATTAGATGTAAGTAGATAATAACAACTATAATATTTTAGTATAATTATAAACCATGTAAGTGACACAAGCGCACTGTAAACTTAAATTCAGTTGATCTACACACTTGTCAAGGCTTATTTTAAAACCAAATGTGCAATTTGTTTGATGTGATTGGGAGTAATCATGTTTACGTTATAGCCTTTTATTTCAATAGCAAACAAAGACCATACACTTTATACGTGTCTCAAATAAAAATTTGATCCTATTAGACACTGTCATTATGTTTGATAATGCGATGGTTGTAAACATACAATGTCGTATTTGTAAGCTGAAACAATTTGCGACTAAGTTTTTCTAGTTTGAAATTCTAACAAGGTTCTCAAAATATTATGCGCAAATGATGAACAAGTCAGATGAAGATAGTTAAAGAAAATCCATAATATAATACAATACTGACCTAAATGATTTAATAATTCCGGAAGTGAAGACAATTTTGTATTGATATCTGTATAATAGATAAACGCATTACAATAAGATAACAACCAATCATACACAGATAAAGACTCAATCATTGACACGCCTCTGTTTAAAATGTCTGATAAACTGATTACGTCAAATAAATTCATTTCGTTGATAAAGAATAAAAACAACATTTTATACTGTGTATGTGTCCCAAGCAATTTTCTGTTTTAACCTTCATCAAGACCGATTCTTTGAAAGCTATGAATTTAAAAGAACTGAGCATTATGACCAATAAAAGAAGCTATGATGCAATTTCATATAATTAATGGTTGTGGCAAATAGTATATCTATTTCAGGAGGAGTATCTTGTATGTTCTTAACGAGTTAACTTAATTTACTTGCCAAATAACATGATAACATGGCTAACTCATAATGTTACAGTCTAATGGAAAACGGGTTTCCCTACATAGTCATATAGGTCATTAAAGGGTGGTCAAAATGTTCTTATACTTTTTTGCATATTTTGAGCGGAGACACGGCAAAAACTTAAAATATGTCGCTTAGCGTATGGTTTGCCTGCGATGGTAAAAGTAACAACTTTCGAACTAAAAAACCTTAAATTTCAAATAGGGCTTTTTTTTCAGTTAACATTATAGAAACATAAGTCATAAAATCTCTGTTGATTGTTTTACTGTACGACATAGAATGTGCAAACTTTGTTCACCTAACGAATATGCAGTTACCATATCTATATGTCTGACCTACAAGCGCATAATATAATGTCTGTACCAAAGACAAGTACGTTGACATGCTGTAATATAGCATTTTTATTAAATATTGTACACATTCAAAGACCTCAAATTTCAAGTACAGCTATTCACGATCTTCAATCTCTTTAACATTTAAAGTTAATAGATAAAGAAGATGCGGTATGAGTGTTAATGAGACATCCAAGTCACAAAAAAGGAAGACAATTATAAGTCGTTATCTCACCTTATTCCTATGACAGGAAGAACAAAATGTAAGAAATATTTGCTTGTTTGTTACAATGTATATATTGATTGATCCTTTATATTCAAATCATAGCATGGGGTTTGTTAGGTGTAATCAGTATTTGTTGATATATTTATAGAAATCGATAGAACAGTTTGATAAAATAACGATGTGTCCTTTATAAGTTTAGTAGTATATTTCCAAAATGAACAAATTTACGCACCAGGTTTCAATACTGTTTGGATTAGTGTTTTGTTTAAATCGATATTCATTTAACGGTTTGAACAGCGGTATACTACTGTTGCCTTATTTTGTACCTTATTAATTTCTCATTTATATCTTTATCATTAGTAAATGTGGACGACATTATTTTTTATTAAATGTGCTTCTTGTCATCCTTACACTTTGTGGCCTATATATTTGGTAATTAAAAAATATATATCATTAATTGAAAAGACGGCAAATTTTTACGGTCAAGGGAAGTAAGTGGGCTGTTTTACAAATTTTGAAACAATGCAGCATATAACTTTGTCTCGTTTGAACTATGACTGAAACGAAAAAAAAAAAGAAATGCACTAATCTCTTTTATTATCTAAAATACTACTGATTAAATCTTGAGGATTAAATTCCATCAAAATAATAACATTTATATAGAAAGCACATAAAAAAATGTCAAAAATCCCTCTTCAATTTGTCTTAAATCTCTAAATTGTATTTTGTTTTTGACTTCTGAATAACACCTTTGATTCCATTATTAAGCGTAACATATAGAATAGTTTATTAGGTGTTAAGGAAGTATAACACATTTAAAGTATATTGAGATAATAATGCTTACATTTAATCTACAAAATACCCGAAATAGATACTATAAAGATTTAAGACAATAATTCATTAGTGTTTATGGTATTTAATGTTAAAGAATATGTCACAATTTGGAAATTGTTATTGAAATGTTGGGACCTGTGCAAACCTGTTGCTTGTTAGCCTTTTGAAACTAGAAAAATTGCAACCTAATATAGCGAGAATAAGCATGCAATTTCCATCTGCCTAATCTCATAATTACCTCCTCTGACACCCCCTGCCTAGCTAGTTCCGTGGCTCCCCCAATTCGAAAACTATGTGACTTAAAATTACCTTTACTAATATGAAGAAAATGTAAAGCTTTTTCCAGTATACTACTGAATTGGTATCTAGTTAAAGGCATACAAGTATAATGGATAAACAAATCTGTATTGTTACAGGTAGGTCGTACCTTTAAATATATGTTAATGAGTCGTATCGGACAGTATTTTTTATCTGTTCTCGGGTATCAATAAAGTAACAGACTTTACTTTTTGGTCAGTTTTTGACCACCTTACTCTTAGCTTCAGGACTTTTTTCCTAACTAAAAATATCAGAAATTGTTAAGTTGGAGCCATTTATAATAGACTTGGATTTTGAAGTAGTGATTTCCCCTACTCTTAGCAAACCAAAGAAGGCAACAGAAAAAACTGCTGAAAATAAAGCAGCTTCATATTTATTCTTACATACTTTATCCAAACAACTTATCATATTTGATAACAATTGCACTGTAATTGGTGTTCTAATGTCATTACGTTTTCCTCCTTGAATTCTTTTTATTCCTTCTAATGCCTTTCCAATTATAAAGAATTTGGTTGTATCCTGTATCCCTTGAATTTTATGATGGTATGCAACTCCTGATATATAAGATGAGATGGTCCCCCCCCAAAAAAAAAGACCCTGTACCGTCAAAAAAGCTATAAAATTTAGTAAATCATTGACTGGCACAGGCCAATCCTGTTTCAATTTATAAGATGATCTAAAAGTGCAAAGTTTTGACAGAGCCAAATTGCATGATTTTTGTGTATTTTTGGAAACACCTTGATTGACAATATAATCAGCTACCTGACTTAAATGTTCCAGATCTGTGTTTGAATTTTGGTTGGCCACTGGTTTGTTTCTGGAGCTATGCTTCTGAACTTCCCCCACTAAGAACGAGAAAGACAATCAGCAATTTGGTTTTGTTTTGAAGGGATATAAATTGCCTTAACTAATGTATTATTTTTTAAGTTCATAAAACCATCTGTCTTACTAACGTCATAACTCTACTTGATTTGCTAGTTTTCATATTAATAATTTGAACAACCGCCTGATTATCAACATGAAAAATAACTTTTTTGTTAACAAAATAGGATTCCCAGGACATAAGAGCAGCTACAACTGGAAACAACTTTAACAACGTCATATCTCTTGTATTTCCAGTCTCAACCCAATATTTTGGACATATGCCTTGGGCTGACCTGCAAAATAGATCCCATACCCGCCTTTGGATCCCCCTGCACTATCAGTTATTTTTTTCATTACAAAACCCATACATTGTCTTTTATTACAGTGACACCATTATATTGTTTTAAAAAGTCTAACCAAACTTCTAAATCTGCTTTCATTTGCTTGTTTACTCGAATTTTGTAATACGATTTTCATACCCCGATTGTTGAATTTATGAGTCTGCGACAGAAGGTGCGGTCTGGAGCAACTACCTTACAAGCAAAAATCAGGAGTCTAAGAAGAGATTGCATATCTTTAAGAGTTATTTTAGAACTGTCAAAGGTATCTCTGATTTGTTGTGAGAGTTTTTGGAAGTCGCATGATAAAATTCTGTGTATCAAATTCTATACCCAAAAACATAAGTAATGTAGTCGGCGAAGTAGTCTTGCTGGCATGTCAGTTAACTGCTAGTAGTCTGTTGTTATTTATGTATTATTGTCATTTTGTTTATTTTCTTTGGTTACATCTTCTGACATCAGACTCGGACTTTTCCTGGACTGGATTTTAAATGTGCGTATTGTTATGCGTTTACCTTTCTACATTGGCTAGAGGTATAGGGGAGGGTTGAGATCTCACAAACATGTTTAACCCCGCCGTATTTTACGCCTGTCCCAAGTCAGGAGCCTCTGGCCTTTGTTAGTCTTGTATTATTTTAATTTTAATTTCTTGTGTACAATTTGGAAATTAGTATGGCGTTCATTATCACTGAACTAGTATATATTTGTTTAGGGGCCAGCTGAAGGACGCCTCCGGGTGCGGGAATTTCTCGCTACATTGAAGACCTGTTGGTGACCTTCTGCTGTTGTTTTTTTTTTCTATGTCGGGTTGTTGTCTCTTTGGCACATTCCCCATTTCCATTCTCAATTTTATTGTCACTAGCAAGAGGAGTACCTTATGTTGTTGCACACCTCTTAGAATAACTTCAAAGCATTGCAAACTTTTGATAATTAGCTCGACTCGACAAAATCAAATCAGCTAAATAATGGCCCCCAAGGGTGACTGGGGAATAGAAATATGGTCACTTGGTCTTCTCCCGACCGGCAGTAAAACGCTTGCTGAAGTGGGGCGTCCGTTTGGTTGTGCGGGATGTATGAAGTTCGCAGTCACGTCCGGTCAGAATGGGGACATTAAATCCAATGTCTCGTGTAAAGAGAGTGCCACGATCAAGAACACTTGCAACAACTCTTTGAGGGGTCCGTAGATGGCCTGTTGCAAGGCAAAATTTCTGTCCTTATCCAAAAAACCCTTATTTTCCAGTGGCAGTCCAAATTTCCCCGACCATCATCCCAGATTGCCTCTATTGTGACAAGACCTACCTATTGTATTTATTGTGAACTTGTTCTCGTCCTGAATATGCATGAAATATTTGCCACTGGAAGTTAAGCAACCAACAATCAATCAATCTAAATAATGTAGGATATCATCATTTCCGCTTTTTAGCTGTATTATCCAATGCAAAGCTTTTGCAAATTTCTCCCACATGGCACAGCTTATTGAGGCTCCCATAGGGAGCATTTTATTAAGATAATATTCACCCTGAAATTTTATCCCCAACAAATGAAAATCGTGCGGTGTAATTGGAAACAAACGAAAAGCCGCTTTTACGTCACACTGACTTACTAATAATCGGGCAAATGTTTTGTTTCTATTCATCAAACATGCTGCTTCGTCCACTGAACTGTACTACACTGAACATTGATCTTTATCAATACAATCGTTTATTGAATTATTCTCAGGATAGGATAAATGTTGAATAAGTCTGAAATCCCTATCCTTTTTTGGCACTAGCCCCATTGGTGATACCTGAAGTGTGGGAAAAGGTGGGTATTTGAAAGGACCAGCAATGCGACCAAGTTTAACTTCCTTCATTAATTTTTCTTTAAAAATTTTGGGTAGCTGTAATGCATTTTTATAGAGCCAAAATATTTTAATGAAAAACCTTATTTCAATCCAGATATAATTTCATGTGCTACATTGTTAAGTGGGTAAAATTCTAAATTATTTTCCAAGACTGATACTTTTATAGGTGGAGTATTTCCTAATGAATAAAAATTAATACTTTTTGTCACTTTTTCCTTGGGCCCAGTTATTCCATTGGGCCTTTCTGTGTTTGCCACTGCATATTTCACATATGTGTTTAAACCTACAACGAGGGAAGTAAGGTCATTACCATTATTATTGTATTTACATGACATATTTACACTTCCACTAGTTACCTGTGATTGTTGGTGTGTTCTATTGTTTGAAAGTGTATTTGAGTTATAATTACCACGATTTTGTGTCGTTGTTCTATAACCCTGTGATTGCCTTGACACACTGTTATGAACTGTGGGAGATGTGATGTGTAATAGCCAATATTTACCGTGTATATTTCCCCAAGATACATTTGGATTCTTTTCTATTTTTAGCATAAATTGCTCGTCATAGCTGACCGTGTTTTCTGACCTTATTGCCGCTAATCTGATATCGCGCATATATTTTAACATTTCCTGTGCTCGAGGGCTGTATGTCTCTATGTAGACAATCATAAAAATCATGAATGCTAAAGTCCATTCATTTATTGACAAACAAACCCCCGACGATCTTTTTTCAATGCACATTTTCCCCCTTTTTAATTTCAAACCAAACCGCCCTCGTCAACCTCTTCCATTTCTTTCTGCATTCTCAAAAGAGAATGAAGCTCTATAAACTTTCCCTTCGAAATATTTTCTTTAATTTAAAAAGGGACGTGTTCCCCCACTGTTTCATGAACTCTAGATTCTTTTGACGGAGTGAAATCAATGGAATTATTTGCAATTTCAAAGTCTTCGTGTAACGGGTCGTGCCTTAAAGAGGGTAATGCCCGTTCATCCTCCTCTGACTCATTACCTGATGAGATATCAGCAGTTTCCACAGGTACTTCTGCCACCACGTGTCCGACTTCTTTGTTTTCCTGGTAGTTCTTCTCCGGCCAGCCCCGTCTTTCTTTTTGGGCAATTTCTTCATGCTGCAATCTCTTTCCTCCTGTCCTGCTGGTCGTTCTTCTTTTCTTCCCCATGGTCCATGACATTCATGCTGCGAGCGCCGCTATGGCCATGCCAAATATGGCAATGATCTACAGGCTGCAACACCCACGCACCCACACGAATATTTGATTGAATTACACCAGATTATTGAAAATATAAAATTTTAATAATCTCAATTATAATGCAGTATACGTTAAGCATCATATATCACCATACCGAAATTTTTCAGATCAGGCCTAGGTGTAAGCCAGATTTATTTCAACAATTGCTTTCTTTAAATAAAACCCAAAAGTAACTTATCTGAATAACTTTAGTAACAATATAACACATTGTCATGCATTTATTAGATTTCAAAGTTTCCAATTTAAAGAATTGAAGATGACAAGAAACCTTCTTTAATAATATTGTTTTGGTATGTAACTACCCATTTGTATTTTCCTCATAGTTCCTTTTTATTTCCATTAGCTTTAAAGTTAAATCTATGTTTCATATCTGCAATTCTCTATATAAATGTCAAGCACAACTGATTTCTGCATAGATATAAACCACAAATTTCGCAATTAAACACAACACTTTTTTACTCATTGAGTACTGTGAATTCGTTATTATTCTTTGGATGACAATGCTTGTGCATTCCGTGGGAACAGAGGAACCTAAAATCAACTAATTATGAATTTTCTAAGGGAATGTATGCATTCGTTGCCAGACAACGAAATTATTTATCCACAAAACTACAACTTTTCCTCAAACCATGACAATCGGTATCCACGTAAATGAATGAATCCACAGTAGTTATTGTGAAAGGTTTTAAACGTACAAAGAACGTGGTCATGGAATTAAATGTCTCAATTCCAAAAACAAGTCATTGTTAAATATTTTCATTAACTGTAATTTCAAAAAGATGTCGTACATTTTGTAAGTTACCATGGCTTTGCTGCAGAAAATACCAGTTTGTTGACAATATTTTATACTCAAATAAGCCCATGTGTTTGAGATTGATTGCACAAAATTGTACAATGTAATCGGCATTCAAATCAATCGGGAATGTTGTTAAATGATTGTCGTTATGTATGCTAGTAATCTTAATGGTCTAACGTAAACTCTGTATTGTGTCGCCAAACAGTAAGTGAGGATCTCCTCATAATTAAATTGCAGTAGATAAAACTCATTCCTATTTAAATTTTAATTGACATCGCCAATCGTCGTACAAATTCCTTTTTTCAGATAAAATTTTACAGACGAATAATATTCGAGTGTCTCTCTCAATTCAGAAATCTGAACTTCAGTGGTTGTCTTTGGTTCTTGTCTGTCATATTTGTTTTTGGAAATTGTTTTGCTAACAGTTAGGCCTCAATTTTCCCAGATTAATTGTTTTATATTTTTTGTGTCAGAGCCTTGGCAACAAAAGATAAATAAACCAAAAGATGGACAACAGTACACAAACCACAACAGAAAAAACAAAAATCTAAACCCCTCGAAATTAAATTGGGTTGAACGGGAAGGGTTATGCAATCCTTTTCCACATATGATATCATGTGTGTTGTAAATGTGAGAACAAACCCGGTATTAAGTATAATAAGTTGTCTTCGGGTAAAAGTGAACAATATTGATTATGACATTTGGAAAGTATTCGTTGTCATATGTTAAACAATAAGACAATGTGAAGTAATACAATGAATCATGTCTGGTCATCTAAAATGAATTGTTTAATAATTGTTTTGGGTTTTTCTTTCAGAAGAAATGTGTTTTTCTGTTAAAAGTAACACCAATGGGACATTGCAGTGTCCAGATGATAAAAGTATTAACATCAAACAGATTGGCTTTGCAAGTAATAGTTGCTCATCTGACGCTTTTCGTGTCCCTCAGAAACTTAGCCGTCTTAAGTCTATAACATGTTACAACCGGTCTATATGTATTGTGCCCTTTAGGCACCCAAGCTACAACTTCCTTAACATAGGTTTTCAGTGTATAGGTCAATATTATGTATGTGCCAGCACTATATTGCGTAAACGTAACGTATTTTAAATATATAAAAACAAAACAAAGACCTGAAAAGGTATTTAAAGAACTGAATTTGCAAGTTGGCATTATTACACTTTGTACACTATATATTTGCTAATAAAAACACAGATCATACAATACAACCAATAGTACGTTGTTCATAATCACAACCAAGTGTTTAAGGTCAAAATGAAAATCATCGAAAGCGTTTCTAAAATTTGTCTTCAAGTCTCTACTTTTTAAACATTGTTTCGATTTTAATTTATAGTTCAACGAGTTTTTGTATGCAAAATTTAATTATTTCTTATGTTCTGTATGCATTTTACACTGTAATGCTGGGGCCTGTTTATCGAAACTGTCCTAAGTTCCGTCCTAAGAATTTCTTAGGACAGAATTTAGGATAAAGTTAGGACCGACTTACGACACGTCTCAGCATGCACATCGAAGCTATCTTAGGAATATCTTAGCTAGGACGTCCTAACCGATGTCCTAAGTATTGGCGGAAAAGAAAATACAAATTAAATATGAAAAAAAAATATGATATCAAATTTTATCAATATTTTTTGGTTTTTTTAAATATGATTAATTAGAAACTAGTTTTAGATTAAACGTAATAAATAATTGTACATTTAATCTGTGTAAAACAAAACAGAAGAAGAAAAAATAACTACAAATTATCAAACTAATTGTAAACAAGATATAATTATAATCATTACATGTTTTTGAGTGAGTTGAATTCGAGGTGTCACGGTTTTATTCTTCAACAGTTGAAAGGCAAATCTCGTGCATTTTTCAAATAAATACGGAGACTTTCAACTAATTTACTACTGCTAAAAAATAATACGTGTGAAAATGAGCAAAAGACGAAATTAGAATATATCCTAAAGTTAGGACCATCCTAAGACCCTCTTAAGACACCTAAATTGGTATCCTAAAGTTAGGACAATTCCTAGGATTTTCCTAAGTTGAGACATGTTTGATAAACCCATTTAGGACTAAGATGTGTCCTAAGTTGGTCTTAGGACACGTCCTAATCCTAAGAGAGCTTCGATAAACAGGCCCCTGGTTTATATAAAAATGTAAATGCATCTAGTAACCTCAGTTTTGATTTAATAAGTCTTGTCCGTACCATTGACATTTATATAAACCATAATTTCTGCGTGTCAAAAAGACCGGTTCGTACTCATTAAGTAGTTATAGCGAAGGATTCTTAACTTTTAAAGAGCGAGGCATTCTTGCTACATCTGTCATGAAATATATGATTCCGGTTCTAAAAAAGTCTTGGTTAAATATTGGTAATGAAATCCTGCTCGAAGTACGATACCCTGAGTGTTTTTAATGTAATTACAAACCCGGTGACAGATCTAATATGGTAGGTTATATTCTGATCATTTCTGGATTTCAGAAGAAATTTGCGTTGCTGTTAAAAATAACACCAATGGGACATTGCAGTGTCCAGACGATAAAAGCATTCACATCAAACAGTTTGGCTTTGCAAATAATAGTTGTTCATCTGACGCCTTTCTGTTCCCTCAGAATAGTAGCCGTCTTAAGTCTATTACATTTAACAAAAGGTCAATATATACTGTACCCTTTAGACACACAGACTACAAATTCCTTAACATAGGTTTTGGATGTAAATGTAAATATTATGTATATGCCAGTACTACATTGTGTATACTTAACTTTAATAGACAAATATCACTGAAAATATGTTCATAATTTACCAGCTAACTCGACATTAGGATGTTAAGCAGCATAAATATTCTTGAAATAAAACGAGGACCTGAGGAAACATTAATGAATTTACTACAGAGCACATTAATGCAAGTTCATTATCACAATTCCTTTAAAAGCGTCACGTTCCGGTATCCCGATAAGGTGTTGCTTCATCATAAAATATACAAGGTTTTTCGCTGTATTGAAGATCCATTGGTGAACTTGATCTGTTTTCTGGTTTTTGTCGGTGTTGTCTCTTTGACACGTTCCCTGTGTAAGTTTTATTCTATCAGATATCGACATGAATGTGTATCAATTAAGATTTGAATGAAATCGATATAGAAAAAAGCAAAAGTACAAAGATAACGTTAATAAAATATAATAAATAGGGTAATGAAATACATGTTTATATACCAATAAAAACAAATGATTTCTCTATCTGCATCGAAATAGTCATTCAAATATAAAAATGAGGAGATATGATACAATTGCCAGTGAGACAAATATCTACCAAAATTGCAATAGATGTAAGCGGCTATAGACAACTGTACAACTGTCAGCAATGAGAAAACCTTATACATATAATCTGCTAAAAGGGAAACCGACATGTAAAAGATTAAGCATTTCCATTGAAAAAATGGCTTATTTATAACAAAACAATTTACAAACAAATAATACAAATCTGACAGACATGCACCAATGACAATCAATGAACTACAGCATTCTGACATTTACTTCTATTTGTGTATATGTTGTAAACGAATCACACGACAAAGATCGAGACATCTACCTAATAACATGCTAACCAACTTTACACCAAAACGGAATGCTATTATTTTCCAAAGGTTTTAGGGATTTATTTTCATATCTCAATCTCTTATCAATCGCAGTGAATTGCTTGAAATTAAGTTGTGAAGAAAATACGTATAATTTATGTTGTATGATATCTTTGTCAGAGTGATTAAGTATAAGGTTGCATTTCTGTAAATATTGACAATGCAATTTCCCATAGATACTCCTTTTACGGCTAAAACTTTACCACTTTTACTATGAAGTTTTGAAAAAAAAATATCCTAGAATTGAAAGTTCAAATGCACTTCAATTTTTTTTAAAGGTCAAAATATAGGGCTGTGCGGCATATAAACAATATGCTCATGTATATTTACTGGTAACATTCCCAAGTTATGTCTCTATGAGATGGAACACAGAGATCATAACTGGGAACCAGAATGTAAACAAAATTAATTTTCTATGAATATTCTAAACTTTTTCAAAAAGAAGCGTGGCTTGAGATGATTGGTTTGCCTTACCATTCATGTTTCAGCCGACAATGATACCGATAGAAGATTTAATGAATCTGGTCATGACCATGATAATAGCAAATACACATCGAACCTTGAAAACAGAAATCATACGTCAGATCATGATGCTGATATTCAAAATAAGACATTGGTTAATGTAAATAGCAGTCAAACTCGTACTCCAGACCATACTGGTGGTAATCTGGCTCATACTACAGATCATGTTAGTAGTATTCGAACTCATATTGCAGATCATGTGAATAACATTCCAACTCGTACTACATATCATGATAGTAGTTATCGGACTCATACTCCAGGTCATGTGAGAAGCATTCCAACTCATCATCAAGGTCATGATAGTAGTTATCGAACTCATGCTACTGATCATTATAATGCTAATCGAACTCATACTACTAATCATTATAGTGGTAATCGAACTCATACTACTGCTCATTATCGTGATAATCAAACTCCTACTCCAGATCACGATAATGGTAATCGAACTCATACAACAGAACATGATAATGGTAATCGGATATATACAACAGTTATGCAAAATAATGCTAAAAATCAAACGTCAACTCATAAAAGTCGTTATAAACATCATATACGACACAACATGATAGTGGTAGTAATGTCACACAACACATACCGATAATGATCATATCAGATATAAGGATATTCCTTCATTTGATCATGATATTATTTAGCCAAGTTATATTCTAGATTTTAAAAGTTAAAATCAAATTCATACGCTTTGTCGTTGTAGTGGTAGTCAGTCATACATGTTAAATTCATACAACCATCAGAGGATGTGATATGAATGCAAATAAGACAACTATCCACCAAGGTTACGATATCATTCCAACGGGGTTCGTGTTGTTTATTTTTTTTTTTTTTTCATGTTGTGTCATGTGTACTATTGTGTGTCTGTTTGTCTTTTTTTCATTTTCAGCCATGTGCGTTGTCAGTTTATTTTCGATTTATGAGTTTGACTGTCCCTCTGGTATCCCGTCAACAATTTGGACATCTTACCGCATTTGACAATAAAAAAAAACGTACCGTGTAGTTGAAATGTCCCGATAAAAAAATGTAAAACAAGAAAAAAAGAAAACTAACAGCCTAATTCATAAATGATATGACAGATATAAACGAAAGACAACTACATATCTACAGCTGCCCGCCCTAGGACAGACAATTTAAGAATGTGGAGTGTTAAACATATTTCCTTGTTAAATCTGGTAAAGAAAAATAATATCTAAATAAACCCCTACACAAGGCAATAAAGCGTTCATCGATATTTTAAACTAGTCAAGATGTCAATGACAGACAAAAGGATGAATTTTTACAATGAATACAGAATTAAAGAAATAAGCTTACCCATTAGAATGATATGATAATTAAACTAACAATGTTTTCGGCATGATATATATAAGATACAGATTTTTTTTTAATAAACCTTTCACCATGCCAACTGAGTGGACACTCATTAGAAGTGTTAAATCAAATAGCATATACTATATAACATTAATTAAAATCGAATTGGTGTAAATTTCAAAACTGAACGATATTCTTACTCAAACACAGTGTTCTCTTTTTTTAGTTTTCCAGACAATGAAAAAGCCGTGCTTAGTTTGTTCGACAGATGAAAAGTGTCTGATAGTACAAAAAGATACAGAAAATAATATAACGTGCAATAATGATCAAAGAATTAATATTTCAATGGCATGGGTTGGTAAATCAGATTGCAATGTTATACGATTCATCGCTAAAAATGTGATTAATAGGACTTATATTGTGTCTGGTCTTTGTAGTGGACAGTTTATTTGCAGTATATCATATCATTCATCTGTCGTTGGAGCTTTAAATATACTTTACTTTTGCAATGGTAAGTTAAAATTTTGCACTTAAATGTCAATCATCTTCTGACCCAATGAGGAAGCAAATGCTTATTGTTGAAGAATGTATGGAGAACTATATATTTGGATTTTGTTAATGCATTTGTTTGTTTCCTTATTTATATGTAACCAACATCACGTTTTATCAATCTGTAAACGGAAGTACTGCGTTACATTGTAGCAATGAAAACGTTTAAATCAGTAGGTGGTCTAATTAGTATTCTCTTTTCTGCTTTATGTGGCTCGTGGCTGATTTTAAAAGATGTAGTTTATGATTATTTTGTTTTAGATATACGTATTTCATCGGATCAACTGAATAAAAGCAGTAACGAACAAATTATTGGTCAGTGAAGCTCTGTGAGACACATAGGAATAAAACATAGATAAAAATATTTGCTGCTATCACCTGCAATGGGAATTGGCTTTGTAGAACCCTGATTGAATATAATTTAGATTTTTTTTTTGCTTTCGATGAATATGAATGTTTCTACAAAATTTTTTTTACAAAAAATAACGGTGGCAGGTGCTTTTGTTTCCAAATATTTGATCAGTGAATTCATTTACTGATGTTGCAAACTATCAAGACCAGATTTCATTTTTCCGTTCGTGATTGCATCCTTGTGTAAACTCGCGATCGTGACGCTATGAAACCGGTTCACTGGTATTTTGTATCTTATCATTATTTAATAGTATTCATTTATACATTAAATTACCATTATCGATGCTCACGTTTTATTTTTTAATTTCTGTTAATTATCCAATGTACCTTTTGTTTTTACAAGAATCAAATTAATTTTGAAAGTGTGAATCATATATCTTTGCTAGGAATATCACAGCAGAAAAGTATATGGTATGCTTTTGGTGACTTTTTAGATCTGATATGAATATTTTATAGGTGCTATTACAGGAAGTGTAACAGGCATCTTAATTGCATTTCTTCTGATTTGCATTTTCATGTTCAGGTACCGTAATTTACAAAATAAGGTTTATCTATAAAATATCAACATTGAGGTATATTCTTTCAGAATGTTAGATCATTCCTTCGCAGAATACACCCGGACGATACAATGTTTCAATGACATATGCTTTAATGCAAAGAAAATTACTTGTATGAAGTCATTATAGTCCTCTGTTAAAAGGCAAACTATAATTTACTTCAAAATTTACCTCGTTTGATAAGATTAACCAAATAGAAAAAAAGTAGCGCCCCCTTCAAAAAACTAAGCTGTACAATAACATATTTACAAAGTGACTAGTATTGTTCATACACCGTTATCGGGTGGAAAGAATACATTTGTGTTTAACTAGTGTTCTGTTGTTTCCACCCGATAACGGGCGAAGAACACACCTCGGGGTGTCCAGATTGTCCAAGTAAAGACCTCCCTAAGGTTGCTCTTTCATTTGATCAATACTGAAAAGCATCGATGTTTTGTACAAGAAACACCATAAACTATGCATTATCTATAACTAAATGTATGTGTGTATAGTGCTGGAAGGTTCACTATCAGCTAACTATATAAGTCTACTTTGCACGAATAACAACTTTCAACTTTCAACTTTCAACTTTTATTTGATCAGTTAGGCACAATACATACGTGTAACAGAAGTGGCGCAAATGAACTATCCCCTTATACAATCAATATAATTAACTCGTGTTTCTCTGCTTTGGTTGATGTTAGAGTTTTATATAACCGAAAAATATATTCAATATACTGATTTTGTGTCTGCTTCTTTCAAATCAGTGAAAACAACTAAACGTCATTGAGCTCTTCTGTAAAATAAGCTCAACTGTATTACCCTTATTAAACTGAGAATATTGATTCAATTAATATGGAATATGCATTTAGTTACATTATTCACCCCTGTAATTTTCAGTCCATGTAAATTTATAGGCGTAGAATTTTATATTCTTGATTTCCTAAGATTCATATTAGTATTCCCATGTGTTACGCTTGAGGAAAATCATCAAAATAGCTTGACAAATATCTAACAATTACTTGTATCATGAAGTAGGTCATTTTTGTTTTGTCTGCAACTGATTGTATGACATGTCTGTCTGGGCAGGGTTCATCTTACCATGACCTGATATTCATCATGATGGTTCAATGGTCTTGCAATATTAAGTTTTGGTCTTTTTTTTTTGTATACTATACACGCTATAACCAATTAGGAGATCAGCTATGTTTGCTGTAAGCAATGATTGTTTGGTGCACATGTCTGTCTGGCTTGGTTTCTATGACCTTAACATTATTTGGCCGACAGTTTTTTGTTCATGGATCATTGTCTATGTTAAGTTTATTTGATACTTATATTAAATTATATCTTAATTTAGCATATAAAGGACAAGCAACATAAAATGTATCATGAACAGTAAAGCAGGCAAGACATGTCAGCGGGTTTACTTGTTTCTTGTTATATCTATTTTAAAAACATTTATACTGAGTGCCAACAAAAACACAATTCTGGTCTCCTACGCATACTACAGTACATGTAATTATACCCTAGCAACATTCGAAGGGCAGGGGAGGATAATATTAATTTACACCTTTCCGTCCGGATAGGAATACTTTGCTTGTCAGGTTTCTCATTCGTCAGTTTTGGATGTACAACTTTAATAATTTGTAATGTTAACATGGCAAATTGCAACCATAATGAACCTCCACATCTCTGTTTATGAGGTTATTAAAAAGATGTACATAGATATAGGAAGATGTGGTGTGAGTGCCAATGAGACTGCTAGATTATTAATTTTTAGTGCATTTGGAGATTTGATTTATACCCTAATGGACGCCTATTACTAATTTCTTGACTGGACAGTATCAGGTAACCAGATGTTCTAGAATACATAGAGCCATAAACATACTATGTTGGTATTGTATTTCAAATAGGACTAAGACATGTAAGAAAAAGGCTTCAAGGTGATGAGTGGTGTTTTTATATGCACTAAGTATACTTAATATATATACAGGTTATGTGTAGTACACATACATGAATTGCGTTTGTTTTCATGAGTTATTTATTATAAAAATGTGACGTGGAACGATTGCCATTGACATAACTATCCACCAGAGTTCAAATGACTGAATAATGCCAACTATAGCTTTCAACAATGAGAAAACTGATACAGCATAGCGAGCTTTAAAATGTCCTGAAACAGGGTTGGGAAAAACCTAGGTTTTATGAGTATTGCCAAGCCCAGTGGAAAATATGGAAAAACCGAAGTGTTACTGGGTTTTACTGGGTAAATCACCAATTAATCATGTTAGAGCTTAAAAATACAATACAGTTATATCCTAATTATACGTTTGGTAATCAATGATTAAATGGATGTTTATTATTTGCCTAACTACAGAAACAAACTTGATTATATAACAGGATCTGTAGGAAGTATTCCAAGAGTCTGATTACTAAGTATGCATTACATGATTTTATCATTGGAGCAACATCTAGGGAGGATACTTTCAAATTTAAGAAGGAATCCTTGGGTACAAATAGCAATTATATGCAGAAGATGCTCCAATGATAAACATTATTAACAGACATGAAGTCATAGTAGTGGTGTATTCAAGAAGTGTAAACCACCTGAAATTAAATAGAGTGTATATTTTTTAAACCACAAGTACTTTCTGAATATAATACTATTCAAATTCAAATTATTGTGTCAACATACAAATTACAGTTAAAAATGAAAATGTGTTAAAATGAAATTTATCTAAAAAAAAAGTAACAAGAATTTCCAGCTTAATGTGCAGCCAAACATTGAGACCCTTTCTTTAATGATATATGCCTGTTGTTTTGTTAACATTTCCGCTAAATCTTCAGATTAGTGTTAAAATAGGGGGGGGGGGGAATATTTTAAACAAGAAGTAAATGGTTGTAGGACAATACCAATCAGAACAAAGGAGTAAACAAAGACTGACAAAACCAAAGGACATTTACATCAACAGTTATAAATAATAAATACAGAGACATTTGCAATTTGGTACATTTTTATATCATCTATATTTCACAGAAATTTCTATTTTATATAATTAGTACAATACGATATTAGGTATACATCAATCAGACAGCAACTCAACAACAAAAACACCTGAAAGGCATTGAGGTGCTAACATGCAGTCCTTAACAAAAGATAGTTTTATAAAAGATATATCATGATATATTTAATTGACCAGAGGCTATAAACAATTACAATACGAATCAAGAATAGCCACCAACACCAAACTGTTTGAATATTTTTTTTAATTGAGATGAAATTGTTAACAACCGCTGAAAAGGTTTCTGGCTTTAAACGGTACATCAATATGAGGTGAGGTCAAACATTTTTTTTTCATCAAAACATTATTTAAAAAGAATTGGCATCTTTTGCAAGTAGGTATTTTTTCAAAATGTGATTGGTGTGGGTCAAAACTGAAGACAACACAATATGACTTGTATATACATAATATAAATCAACTCAAATAAAATATTCATCAGTACAAACATCTTCTATAAATGTCCATAAATCATTTCCAAAAAAGAATTGAGACTCGAACATAACCAAAAATCATATAGGAGTGAACTTAGGTGCCATGGCTAGTATTCACCTTTGATGCATTTTCTTGCCTTCTTTGTTTAAGACCAAAACATTTAGATAGATAGAAAGTAAAATAGAATGGAAGTATCAAAATATGGTCATTTCTTACACATATCAATACAGACTTTGTATTAGATAAGAATTGATTTACATAAATAAGCTCATATCCTGTGAAATTTGTATGTTTGTTAAGAATTCACTTTAATTTCATTTAAAAAAAAAAGCTCGATTGAAAGTTCAATTCACGTGAATTTCACATATATCAGTATTTCATTTGAGATTCACGTGAGTTAAATGTAAAATTCACATGAAATATTGATGAAATGAATCATCATCATAGTAGGAGAAAACACATCATAATAGAGAACAACATCATCTTGATAAAAAAGAAACTCATCATGATAAAGAAGACAGTACCGTGAGGCAGTTACAGCGTTCCATAAAAATGACTTTAGAACACTTCTTGTATATTGCTTCAAATTGGGGTATTGCGTGTGATCTAACAAATTAGACTATTTACCGGGTTAGTAATAATATGAGCAACACGACGGGGCCACATGTAGATCAGAATATGTGAAACATTCCGGAACACTTGAATTAACCCCCAGTTTTTGATGGAGTTCGTTTTGCGTAGTCTTTAGTTTTCTATGTGGTGTACCATTGTTGTATGTTTGTCTTTTTTTTTTAAAGTTTATGTTTGATCTATGAGTTCAAAGTCCTTCTTGAATATTTCGCCTCTCTTGCATTTGCAGCAATTTGGACAACATCGAATCAATCATTTACGGATCAAGATTATATTTCATTTGCGCAAAATATAAATAACTACAGTTGCGCAATTTTAATGGTAACATATCTAATTTATAATAACCATTGCTACATCGTTAATAAGATGATGTTTCTACCATTTAGGAACACATGTTGTATATCAAATGTTATTATCGAATTAGATATGGTACAAAACAACATATATTTTAGCATAAAACAAATAAAATTGTTAATACAAAAATGTATCATGGTGTATTACCTCGAAAACTAAATGATTCAATATTCAGAATATAGAGATACATTTCTGATTGTTTGTTTTTCTCCCGTTTTGAAAATTAAAAAAAGCATAGATGACAAACCGTTTTCTCACTTAATTTGAATCTGTTTACTAAATCAAAGCTGCGTATTTATTATTTATGATACTTTGATTTACATTTGGTCTTTTCATTTAAATTGATTATTACTTTTAGATAAAAAAAATAAATAAACTGCATTTGAAATGTTGGCTAAACATAGAAAATGTCATAGAGGCTTAACTAAAAATATGGTTACATTTATGTTTAACTTGGTTACACTAGCAAGTCATCAATTGATTTGCGAGAGAATACATTTATATACAATGTTTTAATAAAAACACAAGAAAATCTAAACAAATAAACAGATATATTATTACTAACATTTAATTGTGTAAATAATTAATCCGATACTCGATGAAAAAGGATCTTCTATGCCTTTTAATATTCATTGCATTAACATAAAGAATTGACATAAAAGCTTTGGCATTTTTTGTGTTTCCTTTAATTGATGTTTTAACGATAAGGTACCTATACACCAGTATCAATAGAAGAAAAATATCAACTATCTCCCTTGTTAAAAAAATATTAGTCTTAGAATATAAATGATTCCTTGAGCTTCGTAGGTGAGTTGTACATTCATTCAGCTGGTCTAACAATTAGTGACATTTACAATTGTTGTTTTTTTAAATCACTCAATATATACTGAGCCAAAAAAGTTTAGCAACATATTTTTCTTTACGTTTTTTTTTTTTTTTTTTTTTTTGTTTCCGGAATTTTTTTTATTTAAACATCATTGATATAATCCTTAGTGTTACCTGTAATTTAAAACAGTCGTATGTTTTTCCTGGTGATTAATTTCGCGGCATATCAGCTGTGTACGTCTAAATGATGTTTTACCTTCTGTAGCTATACTTTTAAAAAGATATTAAAAATTTCTTTTTCAATAACTTTCAGAAACACCATTGGTAAGAAAAACCACATTCACCTTTGAAAAAGTTGCATGGGAGTGTCAACCAGTCATCCAGAAAATGACCGTCAGAAAGCTCTTGGAATGGTTGATGCCAGAATGAGTGTTGCTGACATCGTGGATCGATTTAATGTGCATAAGGCAACAGTTTAGAGACAACAAACAGGTATCGACAAATTGCAACTACACAGGATAGATTGATATCTCGGAGACAAGAAAACCTATCGTCAAAGGAGGAGCGCTACATTCGCAACACGTTACAAGTTTTGTCCGGCCACAATAGTAGTGCATTGACTAAGGGCAGCTGCTTGTGTGCCTTCCAGTCCTTCATTGGTGCACTTAGGACATGGCTGAGAAATTGATTTTGAATAACAATATACTCATTTTCACATTTTGACCCTCCTTCGCTCCATACAAAGAAAATTCTAATGAATGTGAGTGATAAACATTCATGTTGCTTCTGACATGTTAAAATTCCATTTGTTATTATTAAATTATATGTTATTTTGAGATTTTGTAATAAAATAAAATTTCACATTTTTTGGCTCAGTATATATAAAATAACATTATCAGAGGATCTAAGAAAACATTAAATTTTACTCATTCTCAGAACTTGCTGAACCTTTTAACATGAAGCATTATCTTTTAAAAGCAGTTGCAATCAAACAATCACATCAAACTTTGAAGTCTGAAAAGGCATATTTAAAACTTAGCAACAAAAAAATAGGTTTTCTCATTCGTTCTTTTTAAAAACCAACCACAAGAACAACCCATGTAGCTCTCAAATATTTGTTCACGAAGAATGGCTCTCAATCACAAAAAGAGAAGCATGCACTTAAGTGCAACTCTAAGATCTTCTCTTGGTAAAAAAAAAATTAAGACAAAAAACAAAGCTTGACAGTTCTACATTAAATCAGTTTTAGACGGTTCTACTCAAACACATGTTCTGAATATCCTACTTTAAAACTAATCTAGAACAAATGCTATAAACCAGTTGATAAAGAAATATTTTGAAAGTTCTAACCATCAGATTATAACTGAATCTTTCAACAAAATTAACTCGGTTTAAACAAACAAGTCATGATTACTACCCTAATAATCTTGAATACGTCAGATCCTTTGATTGTTATAGCCTCTCTAAACCCTTTTAAATATAAACATTTTTGATACATCGAGATTGTCATAGCACCCCTTAAGCCTATTGGTACGATCCACACAAACAAATTTGTTTGAATTCTTGGGTACTAGCATATACTTTGACAAAATGTTTCCTTCCCCGTTGTTTGTTTTGAGACATCGAATGTCCCAAAAAGCGTCATCTTCTGTGACAAAGCAAAAGTGATACTTAGCTCTAACCCACCATCCATTAAATCCCATGGTCAGATAATAGTTCGAATAGTGGACTGGTTTAATGTGCAAATACTGCGTTTTTCCAACCGAGCTGCCTGCTCGTTCAAACATAAATTTGTTGTACCTTTGTTTGTCTTCACTAAATCTTATCCACTTGTTATCTAGTTGAGACATGAAGACCTCAGACAACGGATACTTTGCTGGTATGATCTTATATTGTGCTCCGTTTTCACACAAACTATCGATATCAGTTTGGGTCAGTGAAAGGAATTGATCATGTAGGAAAAGCAGTGGATGAGTGCAGTATAGTTTATAAAACATTGTACAGTTTCCAGCTGGCACTAATATATCTAAATATTAAAACAAAATAAGGGTTAATAGTAATGAATTAGATAATATCAAAAATTAAATGAAATCATCATTTTAAACCTACAACACACTCAAGACAGTTTGATTTTCATTGTCTGTTCACTTCTTGTATCGTCTTGTCTATAATTTTATCTCTATATAACGATTTTTGTTATTGTTACCGATGAAAGACAAAATTGCAGAAAAGACATGACAACAAATTATAGTTAAATTCTAAAGTATGCTCATTAATTTCATTATTTCTAGAGGCAATATGTGATAAAGTCTATTCAAAAATAGGGTTGAATCTGATGTACAGAAGATGTCGTATGTTTATGTAGTTCATTCGCGTTTCTCGTTTTCTCTTTTTTATAAAGATTAGACCGTTGTTTTTTTCCGTTTGAATGGTTTTCAACTAGTAAATTTTTTGGAGCCCTTTATAGCTTGCTGTTTGGTGTGTGCCAAGGCTCCTGGTTGAAGGCCGTATCTTGACCTATAAGGGTTTACTTTTATAAATTGTTACTTGGATGGATAATTGTCTTATTTCAAACTATATCTTTCTATACCTATTGATATATATTTTAAATTATGAATCATATCACTAAGTATGTTTTCTAAATTTCTGCAAGTAATATTGACAAAAACAATCAAACCCTTATTCAACCTGTCATTGGATCAAAATTATATAATGTAGCTCTTGAAGGTGGTACATAACACTACAGGGAGATAACTCTGTAAAATCAGCTAAATGTTTTAACTAAGTTGTATTGTTAAGGGAATATTAAGCTTCTCAATGATCAAAACCAGTGTTTGTAAAATTGCTATATAACCAGTGTTATATTTCTGACAAAAGTAAATCCACACTATGTCAATTATTCAAATATGTAAAAGGGACACTCATTTATTTATTTAGATAATTTTGAAATTTTATAATTGTTAGAGCAATTAAAGTTGAACAACATCCATGTACTATGAACTGTAAATGGTTATCGAACTTGTAAAGGGCTTTGGAAAAAACAATTACATAACAAATGTAGAGGTATTGACCTATGACCTATTAGCAGTAATCACATAAACATCTTTCTACTAAATTGTTAGCTTAAATTTTAGTAAAATTTTGGAATAAACAAATAGTATACGTATTTTTACGTGGAGTACTTCTCACTGTGCATTCTTGAAAAACTGTAAAACTCAAAATATATGTGCAGCAAAAGTAAATGCTATGTGTTTGATTGTCATGTTCACACTCGTCAGACTTATTGAATGAGGAAACGACATTGAATATAAGAGGGGCAAATCATTTAATTTTCAAAACAAAATTCTATTACTTTATGATCGAAAACTAACATTTAAATTCTATTGTTTGGTTTGTAGTGTTAAATTTAATTTTGTTTATTACTACTACGAGGTTGTTGTTCTACTGTTCATACCTTCAGTATTTGAAGTGGGTTTACATTGTAGACATACATCCGTGTCAATACATGAATAACAAACTTCACATATCCATCTAAAAATAAAGCAAAAAAAAAGAAAAGTTAGTTTTATGAATTTATGAGTTATTTGCTACTCATACATCATTTACATAAAAACTATGACTAAACCTTGTCTTGATTTCAAGTCATTTTTGGGCAATTTATAGCTAATTGGTCGATGTGAGAAAGGCTTGGTCTTAAAAAGGAGAGTTGCATACCACATCTTCTCATTTGTATTGTATTTATTTATGTTTTTACAAATTCATACAGTCCGTTTCTTTTGAAACTATGCCGCCTTTAGCAAACTTTTCTATTTAGAACACATGAATATGCGGAGTCGTTACAAGTTGAATATTAAAAAACTTTTCAATATTTTGATTTTTTAAAAATATACTAAATGAAATACGTATATATTTACTTTAAAATCCTATCCTATGAAAATTACTGTATATGGTTTGGTTCTTTTTATTCAGGAGGGTGCTGATGGTATTTAAATTGATGATTCAACTTTAGATCGAAAAAGATACGAATATTTGCAATTAACTTCAATGACAAATCTATAAAATATCAGTAATTACCTATATTAAAACGGGACATGTTGAGCAAAGTCATGGCAATACAATATCCATGATTCAAAATATGTCCTCACAAATCTGTAAGTTAAAGCTCCGACAACATAAAATGGGGTCATTGTTTGTACTTATATTGTATTGTTCAACCAGTCATATTATTCTTTCTTTTTTACCGTCTGTTGATAATACAATGTTTGACTGATTACCTATTTGAATTATAAAATGACCTTTTGGTCTATAATATTCATTCAAATTTCTTTCTTGAAACTGTCCACATGTAAAATCATTTGTAGAATTTTTTATGACAACACAAAATTCTGTCAAAAAAGGATTGATTGTAGCAACGACAAGGAAGATAAGTCAGGCGATGAAAGACAAGTAATGGTTTGACATATTCTTTACTAGCACTTAATATCTTGTTTGTAGTGTAAACTTTGAAATATTGAAATACAAGTTCACCTGTTTTCTTCACTTTTAATATATGTAAGTTAAGTTCTTGAACACCTTCTCTTAACAATAGATATGAACTTTCTTTCATTTAAAGCCATTGATAAAATATGTATATGTGTGTGTATTTATAAAAATGTAATAACCACTAATTAGATATAAGCAGATGAGGTATGAGTGGCAATGAGACAACTCTTAATCCAAGTCACAATATGTACGATTAAACCCGTATAGATCAAAGTACGGTCTTCAAAATGGAGCCACGGCTCACATCTATCAGGAAGCTATAAAGAGCACATAAATTGACTAGTGTAAAATCATTCAAACGGGAAAACCAACGGTCTAATCTAAAATATTATACGAGAAACGAGTAACACTTATGAACCACATCAACAAACGAAAACAACTGAATGTCAGATTCCTGAATTAGAACCGGTGCAAACAAGAACAGTACCAACGTTCACCCTTTTCTGACACAAACGTGTAAAATCACAACATAGAAATACACACTTTAAAATATCAATTGAATTGGCCTAACTGTCTCAACAGGTATATTAACACAAGTGTCCATACACTGAACGAACAAATTACAATAACTTTGAACAAAAAGCCGCCATCTACAATAAAAAAAACACATATATAAATAGTTTTGTTGTTCATAAAACGAAAAAGTTTAAATTTATAGTAATATCAAAGCTGATATCTAGACGAATAAGTGAACATTAAATAACAAACAAACATTACATTATCATTTAATAATCGACCATACAATATTTGATGACATGATAACGTTTTCCTATCCAACACTTTTTTATATAGTATCTATCTTTTAAATTTTAAAATAAATAATATCAAATCGGTACGAGACAAACATTTAGATATTCTACCAGTGACCATTTTAATTATTTGCAACTTGATAACAAAAAAGCTTTTGTTTGTCTTTTATAAACAAAATTTTGAATTGCCTTTCAAATAACATTACAAACCAGTTAAAGTCTAAATGGCCTATACTAGACTCGACAGTACTGATTTTCAATCGACCTGGTCTGAAATTTACTTGATAAAACGCGACAGTATTCTTAACCAAACTTGACAGCCTGAACTTGTATTCGACCTTTACTCGACCAGACATTGAGCATTTGATACGAGTCTGAACCATATTTGTCATAGTCTTAACCATTCTCGACCAAGTATGAACCATGCTCGACCTAGTCTGAACCATACTCGACCTATCTGGAACCATACTCGACCAAGTCTTAACCAGCCTAGACCTATTTCATGAATCTATCTATTGTATTTATCAATTTAGGAAATGTTTAAAAACAGCTATTATTCCAGGCTAAAAATTTGAACAAAAATTGAAATTAAACATGTATTCAGTATAGCATTGAAACCAAAACTTTACAATAAAATTAATATAACTTCAACACCAGATTCCTCAACACTTAAATGTATATCACCTTAAAAATTTAATTTAAACAAGGTTATCCATTAATCTCAAAACTGGCTTATATTTTCAATGTAATTCTAATTTTGGAATGTTTCGAATATGTTTTATGGTTATTTTCACCATTAACTTAAGCCTAGTATAGATTTATGTTGTCATTTGAGTGAGTTTTTAACACCCAGTCTTTGATAGAACCATGCAAAATGCCTATAAGTGGGTCCACATGACATGTCAACCAAATGAAATGAAATTTTGCACACATGTTATGATAGTCAAGAGAAAAAAAAATCTAACTTGAAAATTTTATTGTAAGTTATTTTTAGATTTTACAGCGCCATCTACTGGAAATGCCTGAATTTCCAAAATAATCTACAAAAATATCACAATTTTGTTGCTCTGAATATGCTAGATAAGGTTATTTTTAACTGGTATTTGAATTGATTTTTATAACAAGCATCATTCGTCCTTGGAAACTTGACAAAATGTTAAAGCTTGAGTATTGCTAAATTTTTAGGCTGACCGGTCCAAAAAGGGCATTTTGGGTATATTTTGGATACTTGGTAAAAAGATCATCAAAAGGACATGAAATCTCATAAAGTACTTTGAATTTTTAAATGTTTTAAATATTTCTATAAAGGTTTACATGTGTACTACAAGTTTTATGATTTTTGAGCTGGGGTCTCTTACACCGTTACCATGGCAACGAAATAAAAATGGGTTATTTTCATATATTTTCAACAATAATCTGTGTATTTAATCCTGAAAACTTATTTATCTTTTGACATCATCTCATGATATTTGGCATGAAGGTGTATTACAATAAGACAGTATGTCTCATAAAATGAAAACTGCCAGTTGACCTTGACCTTTGACCTCAAGGTCAAAATATTTGATTCCCCCAGTTTTTTTTTCTAGAGCACACATTTTTCTCCTCCTTGCAGATTTTTTTAATACTTGACACACAATGTCAGCACCTAAATATGATGTGTTGTGTACCATGGATAATGACCAAAAAAGGTCAAGGTCAAATAGGTAATTCTATATATCTGCCTAAAACACAACATTTTGTCTTGACATGTCAATATGAAAGAGAAGTGTACTGATTGCTTATGAGACAACATAATTAAAATGGATTGCTAGTAAGCAATTTTATTTTATAGGCCACAGAATGGGCAAGACCTTTGCAGTACAGCTAAGGGTTTTTCCCAGTGGTCATGTTCTGCTCCCTCATATCATGATGTTACTGTTTAGACTTATCTTAAAAACTTTTTAAAAAGTTCAGAACCCAATCCGTAACCCATATTTTATCTTAATTACCTTTCTAGTTCATCATGGGGGTCATGCCCTGCCCCATACATACAATTGATGGTTAAATAGCTTGAAATATGTTCATATTCCTACCTTAAATCATATTTATTTTTTCAATCAGACCTTTGAGTACACCAATGATGTTTTTGCTGGAGTTCGCTCCCCTTATAAACACTGTTCAGATACCCACCTATAAACTATATACTTTAATAATTTTATATCATGACTAGCGCATTAAGTGTACCATAATTATATTATGTTACTCATGTCCTAACCCCTCGATTCTACAGGGAAGACATTAGTTTTGATTCACTAAAACAGTTCTAACGAGTAATAGTTAAATTTTCAAAAAAATCGTAGAATTTTAGCTTAATGCAAAAACTTAAAATACTGCAAATTCAGAAATTAACGTTTGTAATAATATTATAATTGCTTATTCATGGTGACCGTCAAAATTTGAGATTAATCGAAGCAAATTTAAATTACACTGTAACAGAATATGTTACAACCAGATGCTCTGCAGGGCGTAGCTTTATACGACCGCAGAGGTTGAACCCTGAACGGTTGGGGCAAGTATGGACACAACATTCAAGCTGGATTCAGCTCTAAATTTGGATTGTGATTAAATAGTTGACACAGCATAGGTTTCTGACACAGAATGAATGTGTTCTAATGAACTTAAAATTTTTGTTTTCTCTTAGAGCAATTCACTATGCTGTTGAATATTAATCCTCTCAAAAAAATGTTTGAAGAAATTTTCTTTTTATTTATGAAATTTCAAATGAGAAAAATTGAACCCAATTTTTTTAATCACATCCCCCTTTCCTTTATTCCAAAACTAATCTCAATTAAAATTTCTAAGGGAGTTTGCAACATTAACTACTCATTTAAATACATCATAAAATATTAAGATGTGAAAAAACTGCTTGTTATCACTGAATGGTAAAGATTATTTTAATTTATCAGTTGGTAGTAAAAAGTGAATATACATTGTATATTGTATATAACAAAGATTTAAGTTGATTCTGGACAAAGAAAGATAACTTCAATTAAAAAAAAATCTTGATATTGCACAATATTTTGCAATAAGATATTTCTTGCTTACTATTCTTGACAAAGAAAGATAACTCTAATTAAAAAAAAATTTGCTATTTCACAAAATTGTGCAATTAGATATTTCTTGCCATTGCGCAATACTGTGCAATTGAAAAGACTTGCTATTGCACAATACTTAATATAATAATTTTAGATCCTGATTTGGACCAACTTGAAAACTGGGCCCATAATAAAAAATCTAAGTACATTTTTGGATTCAGCATATCAAAGAACCCCAAGATTTCAATTTTTGTTAAAATCAGACTAAGTTTAATTTTGGACCCTTTGGACTTTAGTGTAGACCAATTTGAAAACAGGACCAAAAATGAAGAATCTACATACACAGTTAGATTTGGTATATCAAAGAACCCCATTTATTCAATTTTTGATGAAATCAAACAAAGTTTAATTTTGGACCCCGATTTGAATCAACTTGAAAACTGGGCCAATAATCAAGAATCTAAGTACATTTTTAGATTCAGCATATCAAAGAACCTAACTGATTCATTTTTTGTCAAAATCAAACTAAGTTTAATTTTGGACCCTTTGGACCTTAATGTAGACCAATTTGAAAACGGGAACAAAAGTTAAGAATCTACATACACAGTCATGACAGTTAGATTCGGCATATCAAAGAACCCCAATTATTCAATTTTGATGAAATCAAACAAAGTTTAATTTTGAACCCTTTGGGCCCCTTATTCTGTTGGGACCAAAACTCCCAAAATCAATACCAACCTTCCTTTTATGGTCATAAACCTTGTGTTTAAATTTCATAGATTTCTATTCACTTATACTAACGTTATGATGCGAAAACCAAGAAAAATGCTTATTTGGGTCCCTTTTTGGCCCCTAATTCCTAAACTGTTGGGACCTAAACTCCCAAAATCAATACCAACCTTCCTTTTGTAGTCATTAACATTGTGTTTAAATTTCATTGATTTCTATTTACTTAAACTAAAGTTATTGTGGGAAAACCAAGAATAATGCTTATTTGGACCCTTTTTTGGCCCCTAATTCCTAAACTGTTGAAACCAAAACTCCCAAAATCAATCCCAACCGTTCTTTTGTGGTCATAAACCTTGTGTCAAAATTTCATAGATTTCTATTAACTTAAACTAAAGTTGTCCCATTGAACATCGGTTGTTTTATTCATATTGCAATTATTTTTGAGTTTATAGAAGGTCTATGAGTCAGTTTGTTAGATTTCCCATATAATAACTAAGAAAACAATGAAGATTTGATAAATAATGGCTGTTGTTTGAAAGGCCCAAGAAAAATGTAAAATTTCTTCAAAATTTTTTAAAAAGAACCTATTATAATACATTCTACCACATCTTCTTACTTTTATATTGTATGCTTTTTATACGACTGCAAAAAAAAAACCCCACATTTGGTTTAAGTGAATGGATCTCTATAATTTTAAAACTAGATGTTTCAAACGACACAAATGTCCCCGTCCCAAAAAGTTAAAAATCTGCAATTTCAATATAAACACATGTGGACACAAACATGATGGTAGTCTCACATATCAAAAATCAGCTCAACAATCTGGAGGCGTATAGAAAATTTTCTAAGGGGGTTTCAATAAACTAAAGTTATAGTGCGAAAACCAAGAAAATGCTTATTTGGGCCCTTTTTGGCCCCTAATTCCTAAAATGTTGGGACCAAAACTCCCAAAATCAATACCAACCTTCCTTTTGTGGTCATAAACCTTGTGTTAAAATTTCATAGATTTCCATTCACTTTTACTAAAGTTAAAGTGCGAAAACTAAAAGTATTCGGACGACGACGACGACGACGACGACGACGACGACGCAGACGACGACGCCAACGTGATAGCAATATACGACGAAATTTTTTTCAAATTTTGCGGTCGTATAAAAATGAAAATGCAACTTTGGTTGTATAACAGCCTATGCCATATAGAGTGTCAGGTTTTCCAGTTTGTTGCAGATCGTGTAGCGACCAATGGGTGTACAATGTTTTGGCTGGTTAACTTCTGAGATGAAATGTTCTATCCTTGACATATACCCAATATCTATTCTTGTTGTCCCTCTCAGCATCACATTGCAGCTGGGGATATATAAATGCTGTTCGTTCTTCTATTCGAGCATCGGTTCGTAATGTAAAGTATCTAGTATAATTAATCGTTATCTAATCTAAATTTATGCCATTGCTTTCTAAAGATAAATGGTCAAGGCTGAAGATAAACCCAGTTCAAACAATTAGAAGTTGGGGAAACATTGAACATCGGTTGTTTTATTCATATTGCAATTATTTTTGAGTTTATAGAAGGTCTTTTTAGTCAGTTTGTTAGATTTCCCATATAATAACTAAGAAAACAACGAAGATTTGATAAATAATGGCTGTTGTTTGAAAGGCCAAAGAAAAATGTAAAATTTCTTCAAAATTTTTTAAAAAGAACCTATTATAATACATTCTACCACATCTTCTTACTTTTATATTGTATGCTTTTTATACGACTGCAAAAAAAAAACCCACATTTGGTTTAAGTGAATGGATCTCTATAATTTTAAAACTAGATGTTTCAAACGACACAAATGTCCCCGTCCCAAAAAGTTAAAAATCTGCAATTTCAATATAAACACATGTGGACACAAACATGATGGTAGTCTCACATATCAAAAATCAGCTCAACAATCTGGAGGCGTATAGAAAATTTTCTAAAGGGGTTTCAATAAACTAAAGTTATAGTGCGAAAACCAAGAAAATGCTTATTTGGGCCCTTTTTGGCCCCTAATTCCTAAAATGTTGGGACCAAAACTCCCAAAATCAATACCAACCATTCTTTTGTGGTCATAAACCTTGTGTTAAAATTTCATAGATTTCCATTCACTTTTACTAAAGTTAAAGTGCGAAAACTAAAAGTATTCGGACGACGACGACGACGACGACGACGACGACGACGCAGACGACGACGCCAACGTGATAGCAATATACGACGAAATTTTTTTCAAATTTTGCGGTCGTATAAAAATGAAAATGCAACTTTGGTTGTATAACAGCCTATGCCATATAGAGTGTCAGGTTTCCCAGTTTGTTGCAGATCGTGTAGCGACCAATGGGTGTACAATGTTTTGGCTGGTTAACTTCTGAGATGAAATGTTCTATCCTTGACATATACCCAATATCTATTCTTGTTGTCCCTCTCAGCATCACATTGCAGCTGGGGATATATAAATGCTGTTCGTTCTTCTATTCGAGCATCGGTTCGTAATGTAAAGTATCTAGTATAATTAATCGTTATCTAATCTAAATTTATGCCATTGCTTTCTAAAGATAAATGGTCAAGGCTGAAGATAAACCCAGTTCAAACAATTAGAAGTTGGGGGAACATTGAACATCGGTTGTTTTATTCATATTGCAATTATTTTTGAGTTTATAGAAGGTCTTTTTAGTCAGTTTGTTAGATTTCCCATATAATAACTAAGAAAACAATGAAGATTTGATAAATAATGGCTGTTGTTTGAAAGGCCCAAGAAAAATGTAAAATTTCTTCAAAATTTTTTAAAAAGAACCTATTATAATACATTCTACCACATCTTCTTACTTTTATATTGTATGCTTTTTATACGACTGCAAAAAAAAACCCACATTTGGTTTAAGTGAATGGATCTCTATAATTTTAAAACTAGATGTTTCAAACGACACAAATGTCCCCGTCCCAAAAAGTTAAAAATCTGCAATTTCAATATAAACACATGTGGACACAAACATGATGGTAGTCTCACATATCAAAAATCAGCTCAACAATCTGGAGGCGTATAGAAAATTTTCTAAGGGGGTTTCAATAAACTAAAGTTATAGTGCGAAAACCAAGAAAATGCTTATTTGGGCCCTTTTTGGCCCCTAATTCCTAAAATGTTGGGACCAAAACTCCCAAAATCAATACCAACCTTCCTTTTGTGGTCATAAACCTTGTGTTAAAATTTCATAGATTTCCATTCACTTTTACTAAAGTTAAAGTGCGAAAACTAAAAGTATTCGGACGACGACGACGACGACGACGACGACGACGACGACGACGACGACGACGCAGACGATGACGCCAACGTGATAGCAATATACGACGAAATTTTTTTCAAATTTTGCGGTCGTATAAAAATGAAAATGCAACTTTGGTTGTATAACAGCCTATGCCATATAGAGTGTCAGGTTTCCCAGTTTGTTGCAGATCGTGTAGCGACCAATGGGTGTACAATGTTTTGGCTGGTTAACTTCTGAGATGAAATGTTCTATCCTTGACATATACCCAATATCTATTCTTGTTGTCCCTCTCAGCATCACATTGCAGCTGGGGATATATAAATGCTGTTCGTTCTTCTATTCGAGCATCGGTTCGTAATGTAAAGTATCTAGTATAATTAATCGTTATCTAATCTAAATTGATGCCATTGCTTTCTAAAGATAAATGGTCAAGGCTGAAGATAAACCCAGTTCAAACAATTAGAAGTTGGGGGAACATTGAACATCGGTTGTTTTATTCATATTGCAATTATTTTTGAGTTTATAGAAGGTCTTTTTAGTCAGTTTGTTAGATTTCCCATATAATAACTAAGAAAACAATGAAGATTTGATAAATAATGGCTGTTGTTTGAAAGGCCCAAGAAAAATGTAAAATTTCTTCAAATTTTTTTAAAAAGAACCTATTATAATACATTCTACCACATCTTCTTACTTTTATATTGTATGCTTTTTATACGACTGCAAAAAAAAAAAAACACATTTGGTTTAAGTGAATGGATCTCTATAATTTTAAAACTAGATGTTTCAAACGACACAAATGTCCCCGTCCCAAAAAGTTAAAAATCTGCAATTTCAATATAAACACATGTGGACACAAACATGATGGTAGTCTCACATATCAAAAATCAGCTCAACAATCTGGAGGCGTATAGAAAATTTTCTAAGGGGGTTTCAAAAAGGTAAAGTTTTTTTTTTCAATTCATTAAAGGGATTCAAATGCTTTTTTTCCAAAATTTTCCAAATTTCGAATTCAATTGCACAGTATTGCACAATAGAATTGTTAGATCTTTGACCACATTTATTTTGTGTCAGAATTATATATATTATGTCAAAAATTTGATTTCAATCCAAATTCAGACAGTATCAAGCATGAGTATTGTGTCCAAAATGCCCCAAGTGTTCAATGTTCGACATCTCCGGTCGTATCAGGCTGCGCTCAGCGAAGCATTTTATATAAGCAAGATGAAAAAAACTGAAAAAGACCTTGTTATGAAGGCTGTGATTGTTCGTGTCAGTGTTAAAGTGTAATTTTGACATAAAAAATATCTAAAGTATTTTGTAAAGTTTGCTTCAGACATTATGATATATCTTAACAATAAAAAAACTTAACATTAATAAGCTCTGTCCAAATTTTATAAAATCTAAGTTTTGATAAAGTTGTTGCTGTTAAAAACTAGAGGCTCTCAAGAGCCTGTGTCGCTCACCTGTTAATGTGTTTACTGATGTCGGCCATCTTTGTTGGTAGGCGGGGTCATTAGACACTCTTTTTAAAAATAGATACCCTAGTATTATGAGTGTGGCCAAGTTTGGTTAAATTTGGCCAAGTAGTTTTAGAAAAGATTTTTATACAAGTTACAAAAATGAGGAAAAGTTGTTTAATATTGACTCTAAAGGGCAATAACTCCTTAGGGGGTCCTCTAACAATTTTGATCATGCTGACTTATTTGTAGATCTTACTTTGCTGAACATTATTGCTGTTTACAGTTTATCTCTATCTATAATAGTATTCAAGATAATAACCAAAAACTGCAAAATTTTCTTAAAATAACCAATTTAAGGGCAGCAACCCAACAACAGGTTGTCCGATTCAACTGAAAATTTGTGAGGGGATATATCTTATTCTGATGGACATTAAAATCTTGAAAGATTTGCCCTAAATGTCTTGGTTTCAAAGATTCAAAAGCAAAAACTGCATTTTACCACTATGTTCTAATTTTAGCCATGTCGGCCATTTTGTTTGGTAGGCTGGGTCATCGGACACATTTTTTAAACTATAAACCACAATGATAATTGTCGCCAAGTTTGATTAAATTTGGCAAAGTAGTTTTAGAGAAGAAGATTTTTAGAAAAGTTACAAAAAATGATGAAAAGTTGTTAAAAATTGACTATAAAGGGCAATAACTCCTTAAGGGGTCGACTGGCAATTTTGGTCATGTTGTCTTATTTGTAGGTCTTACTCTGCTAAACATTATTGCTGTTTACAGTTTATCTCTATCTGTAATAATATTCTAGATAATAACCAAAAACTGCAAAATTTCCTTAAAATAACCATTTCAGGGGCAGCAACCCAACAACAGGTTATCCGATTCGTCTGAAAATTTCAGGGCAGATAGATCTTCGCCTGATAAACAAATTTACCCCATGTCAGATTTGCTCTAAATTTTTTACCCCTATGTTCTATTTTTAGCCATGGCGGCCATCTTGGTTGGTTTGACGAGTCACGCCACACATTTTTTAAACTAGATATCCCAAGGATGATTGTGGCCAAGTTTGGTAGAATTTGGCCCAGTAGTTTCAGAGGAGAAGATTTTTGTAAAAGTTTACGGACGCAGGACGACGGACGACGGACGCAGGACGACGGACGACGGACGCAGGACGACGGACGCCAAGTGATGAGAAAAGCTCACTTGACCTTTCAGGTCAGGTGAGCTAAAAAGAACTAAATGTTGACGCCACTGCAGCCAAAGAAAACATATAGGATCGCTATATCTTACTTTTGCAACATAAATAGTGCAGTATCGATATAAATTATCAGCATGACAAGATGTAAAAACAATTCAATGGCTAAACTTGCCAGTTTACTTCCTTTTGGTGTTATTAACCTTTAATGGCGATTATAAACATTTATTTGCGTGCTTGCCGTATTATTTTGAAATGGGATAAACTGTAATAGTTTAATATATAGGTGAATAGAAACTTTAGGGGCAAAAAACAAAGTACTACAAAAAGGTCTGCATGGCTCAAATTGTCAGACGACTTATAGCCTTATAATCACGATTGTTAACCTCTTTTTTTTTAAATTTCGCCTAGTATCTTGAACACTTCAATCTAAAGATGTCAACTTTAAAAAGCAAGAAAGCATGTTTTATAATTATTTGATTAAAAGAAACATTTAAATACATTAGATTGTTTTATAATGATGAGTTAACTCTAGTAAAATATGACAGCACACATTAGTTTAGAAGTCTGTTTTTATAGTTTAGGATTTCTTTGCATTAATCACTTGGTAATATAAAAATCAATGCTAATTTGACTGTATTTTTTTTTTAGGTATTTACACCTTGTTAAACTATTTCTCTTTTCTTTTAAAAATATTCTTTGAAACTATATGGATATACATGTACAGATTGTTATTCTATAAATGTTTGTTATCAATTAACAACTGCAAATTTTTACATTTTTCAACAGAATAGTACAAGAAATCCTGATTGTTTTCGTCTAAACATTCTCTTTATACACCTTTGTAGGCTTTGTTTTATATTTATCTTTATGAAAAGAAAGGAAGTTTTGAAAGGCTTAAGATTTATCAAGAGCAGAACACTAAATTTGAAGAAAAATCTTCTTTTTTTTTCTTCAGATTTTTGAAAATGCATTTTTTCTCAGAATTACCTCCCTTTGTATCATAGATAATCAATATTTATGGCATGATTTATGCTGATTGTATTGCCTTCATTGTTAGTTTAACATTGTTAGGTATAATAATGGTTTAGAAAAAAGAAAAAAATACATTCACAAAATTGTCTACGGATTGATATATTAATTTCATTAATTTCAGAGAAAGGCAAATTTGAATATTACATGTATTCAAGGAGATTTTTGAAAGTACTAAAACAAGAGCCCAGCCATCTTAAATGCGTTAATAACTATGTCTCTTAATATAACCAAATAGATATATACTTTTATGTTTAAAGTACCGAGAATTGGTAAGTTTGAAAAAAGTTATTCTTAGTTTTTTTTAAATCATTTTACTAGATTATCTCCCTTTGTACCATATAAATTCAATATATATGGCACCATAAATTGTAATTGAACTATGGTCATTGTTACTTTGAATTAATTTGTCAATTATTGTACTGCTTTCGAAATGGAAACACTTACATTCCCAAAATTATCCACAAAATACTAGTTTAAATTCTTTGATTTATAGTGAGAAAATGTAAATTTAGGCATTTTTTGAGAAGAATTCTACAATGTACTTGACAGAGACCCCAGCAAGTGTATTAGCTAAAATGCATAATTAAGTATTCCAATTGATAAAACAAAGTGAGTTATCTTAATATTTTAATGGAACAAAGGCTGGATAGCTTTTAAAATATGTACTTCTTATGATTTTCTGAAAATATTTTTTACTGGATTATCTCCCTTATTATAATCCACAAACTGTTTCTTGAAAAATGTATGTACTGACGAGTTTCTAAAGCTTTAACACTTGATTATTCAATAAATCATCATTCTCTATCTAGTTATTTTTCGCATTTATAAGTTTCAGGGTGTTGAAATTGGTCAATTTCATAGAAAAATACTGCCTCAAACATGGGAAAACTGGTTCCCGGTACATTACAGCATCTCCAAGCTGAAAGACATGGGAACCAGATGAAATATTTTTAATATGAACTTCTTTCATAATGATGATTAAGCACACAAAGTTTCAATCAAATATGTTGACCCCCCTTGTGGACTGTTTTGCATGGTTTTATGGGAGACTGGGTGTTAATACGGTGAACATTTGTTTTTTTATAAAAAAAAAAAAGGGGTAGAAGATAGTATATAAAGCAACTTAATAAATTTTGATAAAAATACAATTTGTTTTTGTAACCATTTGAAGCATTATTAAGGTAGTGCAGGTTCATCCCGCCATCTTGAATTGTACAATCACAGAAAAAAATCGGTGAAGTTTAATGCACAAATCTGCAAATTTGAAGACCGATTTGCAGTTTATTGATAAACTGTTTAATTATATGAATAAAACTTACTTATTCACATTACATTATCGAAAATATTTTAACAAATACCAAATATTTATGCTCAAAGAATTTATTTTCCAAATAAGCGATTTCAGAGGAGTATCTCTTTTAGTACAAAATTTATACTGGACATATTTTAATTTTGTGTAGCAAGAAAAAAGGTTCGGGGACAACATTTTTTTCTTTTTCATTTAAAATATATTAAACAATCTATCTTCAGCATATTTTATTTCGAAATTCTGTCTCATAGTTTTTTTTTTGCACATGTGGAATTGGGTTTTTTCATGATCAATCTCTGCAAATGTTGACAATTTTGAACGACTTGTACCCTAAAAAATAGCGCGATGACCCATACTTTTTAATAAAAAAAAATTAAAAAGCGTAGTAAACTTTTCATTTTTGCAAAGTATAGGAAAATTCTGTCATTTTTTTCTATACTTCTGAACTTCCTTAAGGGGATGTCTGTAAATATTTTGTATATGATATAAGTTAATATAATTGCATAAAAGAGGGACAAAAGATACCAAATAACCCTTTTCTAGATAAATTCGCCTTCATATGTGTGAATTAATATTAGATTCTGCTTTCGATGTTAAACTGTACTTACTTGCCAGGTTTAAAAAAACATCTTTTTGTTAGACTGTCTCTACTTTGTACGTTCTGTTCATATTCGACATGGCCATTCTTGTCATTTACTGCTTTTTTTATCCTGATCAGCAAATGCGCCAGTTGTTCATCTTCCCCGTACTCGCAAAGAACATCACACATCGACTTAATAAATCTAGATCCTTCGAATCTATCTGTGGTACCGTTCATCATATAGGCTGATGTTCCTAACGTCAGAGTGAAAACAATAAAGTCATTTAAAAGTAAGCAGAAGTTTAGTTTAATGTATCTTAACCTAAATATCCTAAATATCACATACATGTATTACTTCAAAAAAATATTCAAAATATACCTAATATATTATTATTTTCAAACATAAAAACACAACAAAACGTACGACTGACATTGTCCGTTCCCGTTTCTCCTCTGACAGTAACTAAACGGAAGGATCTTCTTTACATTCCGGTTGATAGTAAGTTTATACTTACATGTAAAGTGTTCTACCTTTGTAGTACAACGATCCTTAAGCTTATTGTCAATGAATATTTCAAAAGACGGAAAGATACGAAAATACTCATTTCTGCACAAGACAATGTTTACTGCATGACGTGTTGCTTACTGACATACATCGATTTGAAACTCTTTTACGGCTAGATGATGTACCTCCGATGTGTGCACTGTAGTTTTCTTACCCGATTAAACAAGTATCAAAATAAATTAAGTTTGTTTCAGAATTACCACTTTATTTGTGCGTTCACTTTAAAAACTATTCCAAATGTTTAATATAATACCCCCCTTCCCCCCTTCCCCCTCAAATATGTAAATGTCATGTTCCACATCGAATGTCTCCTCATTGAGGTAAAGTTGATATTTCTACCTTAGATGTGAACCCAGTGGTAATTATAATAACAGCTTTTTTATGTATGTAATAGATTCTGTTGTTAGATCTAGTTTAGTCATTCACCTTGTTAATTTTTTATAGTCCTTGGACTTATTGTGATTACAAAACAATGAGTTGCTGCAAACACATGTTCAGTTACTATATGAGGAGTCGAGTGAAAAGCCGAAAACGTTAATATACAAACTAAAAACATAATGTGTGTTGCTATTTATATCTAGATATCTTTTTCTGTCCTTAGTTTTGTCACAGAATTTCTTCAACAAAAATGTGTTACAGTAAATAGGTAAAATTTATCTAATTTCATGTAATTTTTATTGCTCCATGTAAATACCAGTAAATCGTGAAAGAAATCACTCAATTTTAATTGAAATGTTACACCTATTTACTAACTTATTATGGTCAACTGATCACAAATTGGGTAATTACTGATTAGTAGGCAGTGTGAATTGATTCAACGATGAAGTCCATAATATGCTAGTGAGTTGGATAAGAGACAAGAAAACTACAAAATTAGCAGCTGGATTTAAATTTGTACGTAACGATTATTTGGTTACTCAAGTTTCTGATCTTCTACAATCACTTTACCAAAAAATTGACATAAGCATTGTGCTAGTTCATTACTGGATATTCATCCAGCCTTTTAAACAACAGATAGTCAATACATTTTTAAACATCTTAGAGGCCACCTATCTCGGACATGACAGAAATACAGAATCTCTATCTCTATCTCCCTCTCTCTCAACCTCTCTCATATTCTTAGTTAAACTTAAAATTACCAGGAAGAGCCGAGTAGCAAATCATATAATCTGGATAAGGTAGTGGTATTTCTAGATTGAAATGTGGATCCAAATTTCTGCAGGCCTGTAAAATTTCATACCAATATAATTATGAAAGCAAATCAGAAAAATACAAAAAGGTAAAGATAATTGAGCATGAAAAAGCTGTCTATATTTTGTTGATCTATAATAAGTAACACATGTTTAGTCATATATTTGATGTAAAACCGATCATTTTAGGTGCGTAGTTAACATTTTGCAAAATCTAGCGGGTTTTTTTAACAGTTATATTTTCTATTGATTAGATCTACATGGGAATTTTGTATGCCAAAACCTTACGATTTATTAGCACAGTCTTAACTTTTAACATATATTCATTGCACTTAACATTAAGGACAATTCATATGAGAACCGTGGTGTATTGGTTAGTCCATCAGACTACTAAAACAAAGGTTCCTGGTTCGATTCTTTTTTTTAAAGATAAACACAAGCTGTTGTTTGGTAATTTATTTGTAATTTGTGTTTGAAATAAATGTTTGTCAATTTTATTTTTACAAATAACTCATTTTCATTAAATATTCATGAATGTAGAACAAAAACACGTCATTGTTTGCTGTATATTTATCAAATTTAAAAGAATTGTATTATTGACTTTTTCATACACATTGGTACACATAATCTTCATACGTCATCAAACCAAATGTCATTTTAAAATAGAGGGGTCAATTAACTCGTTTTCAAGTTTTATTAGTTTAAACAGATAAAAATCAGTTGAAAACTTTATCTTTTCTCGATAAGTCACAGTTTGACGTTGCGAAATACGACGTCATTACTTTGCCACCGTTTCACAAAGCCTTCTTAACTTACGATCATCGTATCAGTTTACGATCCGTTTACGTGTGGTTCTACGTTCCCGTTACGTGTGTATCGTAAACCAAGAAGAGTGCTTTCTTTCACGTCCCCACTTTTATCGAGTATGGCATACCAAATAAGCATTCTTAAAGATAATTATTATGGATGGCGAATTATGGCGATATTTTTATATCAACATTAATACAACTAAAGAATTTTAGTTCGTTTTCAATATTAATTCAAGATATATGACGCGTACAGTCATAGGACAAAAGTGAGTTCCCACTCACAAATGTCCTATCATTTCAACTAAAATCGGTATTTTTCAAAAAAAATATTACCAAGTAAGTCTATGAGTGATTTTTATAAAATAGTTACCATAAGATGCAGAAATGTCTGAAGTTCAATTGTTTATTTGGTCATATTTTTAGTGAGGTTCTTTTTCATTATTTAATGGGTTAAACACAAATGCATTTTTTTACGATTTTAATTTGGTTAGAAAAAATAGCAAACTTTGTCAAGCAATATTTTTCTTTGTGTTCACCTCGTCAGTAATTTAAAATACATATATTTCTTAACAACACTTTGTACCAATATTCTTTTTGGAGACAAAAATAGTCCAATATATTAAACGAAACTATCCGACACAGTGAGGGTCTAGATTAGTGGCAAAGAGGGGGGGTGCATTTCTTTGTTCTGTAATTCTTTAGCCATTCTTATCTTTTCTCCATTAACAAATATGCTTATACTTTATATTATGTTCCCCTTTAGAATTTGCACTACACAAATGAAACCATTTATCAATTTTGTTAAATGTCTGATTGAAACGAAACACACAAAAATATAAATATTATAATTTAGCTTATTTGTAATCTTATCTAGTTTGTGATATATGAGGAAATAGTACCGAGAAGCTAGCGCTGAGCATAAAGTTTTATAACATATACAGCAGCATTAGTTATCCGACATTAAGAGTAATCTGGATTCTGACAGAGTAAAAATTTTATCACCAGAACAGGCTAGATTTTATTATTGATAGCTCAATATAGAATGCTTATCAATAAAGTCGTTTTGGAGGATTTTAAAATGTATTTAACTTTTATTCGTAGTGAAAGACAAATAGGTTTTCCCAAACCGCCAAAAAATCAAAAACAATGTCATCCGTCTTCGAGCATTCGTCTTCCAGATCTATAAAATATATTGGGTTTTTTTTTTGTTTTTTTTTTTGTTTGTTGTTTTTTTTTAATGGGAATAAATTATGGATCTCTCATATATAAAACTGAAGACGTAGGAATCATTCCGACGAAAGAGAAGTTTGGATTCTGCAACTCCCTTAAAATTATCCATAAATTTTGAAATTATAAAGAAATTAAGGTTTCAACTCCATTAGTTCGTCTGTATGATTTGGCTATTTATTATGTACTATTTGGTCTGATAGCTCTTCAATTGTTTCTGTTCTTTGTGCATGCTTCGTTCCAAAAATCGAGAATTATAGCTCTTTGATTGTATGACTAGTTTTGTATGTTTTTTTTCAGCTGTGCAGAGCTTTTTGTTGTCAATGGTTATTTTTGTCGGAGCTCGTTCACGAAATTGCATTGTTGTAATAATTATTGACACAATGTAGGAGGAGGATGTAAGGTTAACTAAGTCTGCAATAGTGGACGAAAATACCGATGCTTATTAATGAACATAATTTGCATGGCTAAAATCATTGAACCAGTTCTGATAAGGACCAGTTCAACCTTTCATTCCAAATGATATACGAGGTCATATACGTATATCAATATTTAATTTGGTATGCAGAAAACGCAGAGTTTAGTTATTTTGAGTAACCACGGAGAGTTTTTGGTGGTCTCTTTTAAAAGTCAGTGCATGAAAATATTATGCTACAACCAACCAACAAAAAGGGTTGCCTACTAAGTATATAAAAGCTAAAGAATATGCAAAGCATGTAATTTTTAGAACGCAGGAGTTCAGGTTAAAGGGGTTCCCAACCGTGAATATTAAATAATATATACCGATTTGATTAGCCAATAACTGTTTAAACACACGACGCCATCAATTTACGTGAATATTTTGGAAATATACAGTTGATATCCGAAATCCACGGCTCCTAGGAAAGTTTTTTGCAGTGTAACGAAAAGCGGGAAATATGCGTTTATGTAGTTAAAAATTGGTAATTTTAAATCATTAACTTTTTTTACATTTAGGCTTTGTCCTTTTTTCCTAAATTGTTACATTATTTGGAGAATTGCGATTTAATGTTATTTTTTTGTATCGTTTCTATCAAATATAATTTTTATAAAACTAGAAATTGACCTGTTGTTTCACAAGGAAACAGCTGTTTTGACGTTTTTCTAGAAAAGTTCCTAAATATTCTAAAAAAAAAAATTTCCACATTTTGTCTTCAATTCAGTGAGCAATATAGAATTTCATGCTAAATACAGGAGCTTACCAGATTAAATTGACGCGACCTATTAAAATAGTCAAAACAATAAGTTTTTATTCCAAATACAATTGAACTTTTTATATCAATTCGAGATTTATGTCATGTTGATCTGTAATATATTTATTTGTATTAAAACTTGACCAACTTCTTAAAATCTGGCAGACCGTATGCGAACAGTCCGACGACGTATGCGTATTTTGAAAAAAGTAACCATACGGTGTGGACCGTACGCGTACGGCACAAATACTCATATGGTCTGGAACATAGACATCTATCTATATTGTTGAAAACTATACTATACTATGTTGCCTTCTGGATGTCCTTAGTTTGTATTTGTCATTTGATTGCTGTCTTATTAACGTATAACCTACATTTCCAACAGTTTTGTATAGCTAACTCGGCTATTGTGTATAGAAGAATTTCTTTCTTTCCCTAAAAAATATGCCTAAAAGAAGATGTCCTTAGGAGAGATGTGCACATGCACTTGTTTCGATCTATCAATGGGAAGGTCGACTATTCGTATATTACATATTAATAGTCGACATTCCCATTGATAGAAACAGGTGCATGTGGCGATGTCCCTAAATAAAAAAAATAAATAAAGTAAACAGAAAAAAATGCATCACTTTTCAATCTTTAACTTCCCCTCCCTCTTTCAATTTTTTTTTCTACTGTATTAATTTTTGAAGACATGTCGCATATACTCAAAGTCTTATTGATCTGCAGCTTACCCCCCCCCCCTTATTAGTTTTGGTATAATACAATGTACATTAAATTCGATCCAAAAATAGTAACTAGAAAGGCATACATGTACATATCTAAATAGTTGCAATAAATTCCATTAACCACAAAACTAATTACAGTCAGATATTTATTTCGATATTCTAATTTTAAAAAATACATTTCTTTTTTGGTCGAAATTACAAAAAACAAAAAAAAAATATTATCTGGTTTGACTGTGAAACACTGATTTCAGATTTATAATGTACACAACTTTAAAAATGGGAATAAAACATCCTTCCTTAAACGTTTTATCGATTACCGCTGTGCCTGTAGTGATATAATTATAAATAGATTTCAGAACGCGGGCGTGATAGAAAGCCTATTTATTAAATTGTTAAGACGTACGCCGGTAGGAAATAAGATAAGTAAACAATGATTAATACCTTAGATTTGCATTAAGTAAGTTGCTTGCATATACAAATAAACAAACGAAGAAAGACTTTAAGTGTAGTTCTATAATATTGAAGATTCTTCTTCGTCTTATAACATTTGAGGCATCTTGACCAAGAATAAAGAACGCTGCAGCCATGTTAGATGAATTGATTCATTTTCGTAGAAAAACTACGATGGAGTTACGACTGGGTATAGCTGTAGTAAATTACGCCAGTATCTACGCATTATTTACGATCATCTTAACTTACGACGGCTTTGTGAAACGGCTGTAAAACCTACGATTTATTTACGATGGACTTACGATAACACGTAGACTTACGAAGGCTTTGTGAAACGGTACCCTGCCCTGTAACTGTATCGTATCACCTTAACGTATGCCACATGTAGAGCATAGTCTGATAATCCTTCTTGAGTTGCTAAGTTTGTAGTGTTATAAGCTATGTTTTGTGTACCGTTTTGTTGGTTTTCTGTTGTTCTTTTTTTTGTACTGGTGCTGACAGTACATCTTCCACTAATGAGTTTGAATGTTTCTTTGGTGTCTTGCGCCTCTTTTGGGTATACATGGGTATTATATATATGGACAAATATAACAGACAAATAAGCATAATAAATCAAATATTTTTGTAACCTACATCTATAAAAAAGAGTTTTGGTTGTCCAATAAGATATTTGCAATTCAATATGGTTCCAAGAACTGTTGGGAGATGTACTTGAGCGCCATCTCTGCCAATCAACTTGTCATACGCCCCGTGACTTGATAAAACACAAACAAAACAGTTATACCTCGAAAGGGTCTCATACTGACTATCTAAAATACATTGAAATAATTATCAAACATATGCTTCTAATAATTTCTAAATTCTAAACAAAGCGTTCAAAAAGATATGCCAAATTATTGTTCATAACTCCTTTCTTTGGTATTACAGTGTTATTATTGTATGGAAATTTAAATTGGTGTTTCGTATTTTAGCTTTACCTATATAAATCCAACCTAGTGTATAATACTTTTTATAATCAGACATTGGAAAGCATTCAAATATAATCTCATCAAATAGAGTGTATTCGTCTAAGTGAGTGGAATAAAAAAAATATATCACTTCAGCAGAGAGTTTGAATGAAATATTATATATTATAGTACTCGTCGTATGTGCAAAAATCAGTACTACATGTAGTATTTATTTGAATATAACTATTGTAGGGTTTTGTCTAACCATTATACGTATGTATCCAAATTTTCCATTGATAGAGTTTTGAATTATTTGAAATACAGTACCTGGCCAAAGAATTCATTGCCTACATATTTTTGCTCTATATTTCATTTAAAAACACATGTTTTCAAAAAAGCATTTAAGGTCGGATTTTTATCAAAAAGGCCTTAAAAGACAAATAATTGTCTAAAGTATGTTTGTTAATCTGGTCATAGTTTTGTCTGCAGGTGGTTTTTCTTTCTCAAGATGTGAACACATACAATACGGTTTTTTATCCTTGTTTAAAGGCAAACCTCAATACAATAAAAATAACAAAACGAACTCACAAGCACAGACCAACTTTTTCTTTATCTTTATTTCAATAATTTTATTAGTTACAAAACTTACTGACAAAAGAAAAGAAGTGAATTCTATATAAGTTCTAAATGGTGAAGTTTAAGTCATTCCTTCGTAAATTTTACAGTCGCAATCACAAGTTGGTTGTCCGTTTCAGAATAACAGTTTCACAGATGATATCAGATATGTTCCTGATGTCGTAACTACAATCCCCTTCACTCTTTAAGAATGTGACCTATTTACCGGGTTTGCAATAAAATAAGCAACACAACGGTTACCATATGTGTAGCAGAATCTGTTTACCCTTACGGAGCACCTGAGATGATCACCATTTTTTGTGGGGTTCATGTTGCTTAGTCTTTAGTTTTCTATGTTGTGTCTTATGTACTATTACTTAGATATAGGAAGATGTGGTATGAGTGCCAATGAGACTACTAAAAACTTATCTGATTGGGTAAAAAAAATGTTGGTTCCAAAGTGGGTCAATACAAATGTGCAATTAAAATCGCGCAGTGTCAACCAATACATTTAAGCGTCATTTCATTTTGGGATACATATATAAATGTATACTATTTTTGTTTTGAACAATGAAGTTGTGTGAACTTTGCAATTTCAAGCATGGAACAGTTTTTAGTTTGGATCAGATTCAATTTTCATCATACTAATGAAGGATATTAGTATACCAAAATATGTATATTACTTCATGATTTTTTTTTCAATTTGATTTTGTTGAGTACCCTTTTAGACGTATAAGTTTACATGTTAGATATAACAAACTATAAAATAAATACTAGATAATACATCTACGTGTAGCCTGGATAATAAATTATAAATTTGCAACTGTTTGAAATTAATACCAATTCATGCATCATGGACTGAACGTTTGTTCTTGTTTAGTCCTGTTGTTCTTAATCTCTTGGCGTTATAACTACATTCCAATCAGCTTATAAATGTGTGCAATAACTAAAGTATCCATATAATTGAGAAAAGTAATAATTTACTACATACTACCTTCTATGTTGCCCTACATGGGACATATGAAAATTTTTTATGGAAATTAAGTTAGTTGACAAAATTCTACTAATGTCACATTTCTAAATTTCTAAAAGTCTCAGTATATCATATAGAAAAATTTTACGCACAGTAGAATGTCAACATGTATAGACATATAGATTAAAACTTACAAGCTATTATACGACTTTCTATCTCCGTTCCAGAAAGATTTTCCTTCAGTTCAACTATAAACTGTAAACCTTCAAATGTTTCCTTGAGTCTGACACTATCCTGTTTACCACCTGGTAAATTTTTTGTTATGTCATCAAATTCGAAATTGTTGATTATTAATGCAAAACCTCTTTTACCTGCAGAAACTGCGTAAATTTCAGGAAGTTGTAAATTCATTTTGTCAGCACCACTACTAAAAAAAGGAAAAAAATCTGGTTAATATAAAAAGAAAGAGATGGTACAATTGCCAATGAGACAACAAATTTCAAGAGGCCAAATTTAACAACTCTTTTTGTTATTTTTTGGAGGGAAGGAGAAGGAATAGAGGGTATTAAGAGTAATTTTTAAGGCACATTTGGGTGTACTTTTAGCAGTGGGTAAGCGGATACGGGCGTGTATTTTGTGTCGAAGAGGTAAACTTGTAATGTTTGTTCGCTTAATGATAAGTCTTTACATTTCATACGAATGTAGAAAATCGTTTAAAAAATCAAACTGACTCTTGAACTGCAATATATCTGATTATTATGATTAAAGGTGTTTTTTTCTGACAAGTATAGGAAATGCTGGGTCAAGAGCTGAACTTATATTTTTAACTTTGTAGACGTAAACGTATTTATGGACTGATTTCTGCTTCAAGAAGCAACTTCTTGCGATGAAGAAAGATCGTTTACTGTGTCTGGTAAAGTAAACTAGTAATACATTTAAAGGTTCAAGTTAAGCTTGGTGTTTGTTTATAATTATTATTGATGAAAGAATTCATAATTTTGTTTTTTTATTGATTGAATATCACATGACATACATACATCATTTAGTCCATGATTTTCTTAGTATACATTATTCACAGAAAAGGGATCGATCCTTTACTGCATACTACGATTTAAGTATAAAGAGATTCATGATGTGGACAACTCCCCATCCAAGTCACAATTTGTAAAAATAAACCATTATAGGTAATTGAGCACTGTCGATAATATAATTTTAACTGACCTTCTGTGTATTTAATCTAATCATATATTTTTTTTAATTTTCACATTCATTTACATATCATTGCAAACCTTATCGGGATGGATTTCTCCATGTCGGTGTCCGGTATTTGTGCTGTATTTGTGTTGTTAAACCTAAAACATAATGTTTGCACAAATTATATCACAATGTATTCACTTTATCAATATTTAAACTTTCAAATCTACAGTAGCATATTTCAATCAAGCAAACCATCCAAAAGATTTTATCAATGTTCTTCATTGAATAGTTCCTGTGTTTTTCCAGTAAATTATAAAGTAAATTTATCAAGACTTTTCAAATGAAAAACTTAACTTTTTTAAATATTCTGCAGGAGCAATTATTTTTTAAAAGAATTTTTGTTGACCAAAATTAAAATGATTTTATTAACGTCTTGATATTATTGACACACATGAATGATTGCAAGGTAGAATATATGACAAATGTGATGATCTTATCAGCAGTATATCTTCTGCACGATTATAACGTTATGTCTTAATTAAAATATTATTTTCTTCCATGTTCACGCAATACAGACTTGATCAATAGGAGTGTGCTACTTACATGAAAACTGGCATAACAAATTTCTGAGATCGAAATACATATATCTCTACTACATAGGTTTTACGGTCAACATAACGAATGATTGACCGATACGATGTGAATATGTCTTAACTTACTTCCGACAAGTGTTTGTGGTCTTAGATCTCTTGATATCTGTAAATTCATCGCATGTTTTATTTATCCTTGTGTTGTTTTCATGATTGTGACATTTTAACTGGGAGTGAAATCGCACATGGCGATGCATTCTTAGCAGGAGACAATTGCCCTGTCTATGCAACTAGAATTTAATGGGATGTAAAACTAATTTCCTAGTCGCAGTTCGTATTGTGGTCTCGTCTCTTATCTGCCTTACTATCTTTATACTATACTTGTGGTCTCGTCTCTTATCTGACTTAATATCTTTATACTATACTATCACGATTTTCTTGATAGAGGGTTGCTGTTCACAAGGAAGCTATTAAACAAAGAGTTCCAAACGGTGAAGTTGAAAGCATCCCTTCGTAAATTTTACAGTCGCCATCACGAGTTGGTTGACCGTTTCAGAATAACAGTTTCACATAAGATATCAGACATGTTCCTTACGTCGTAACTACAATCCCTTTTCTTTTTATGAATGTGACCTTCCGGATTACACTATTTACCGGATTTTTTATAACATGAGCAACACGACGGGTACCACGTGTGGAGCAGGATCTGCTTACCCTTCCGGAGCACCTGAGATCACGCTTAGTTTTCTAGGGGTTATTGTTGCTTATTGTTTAGTTTAATATGTTGTGTCATGTGTACTTTTGTTTGTTTGTTTGTCTTTTTTCATTTTTAGCCATGACGTTGTCAGTTTATTTTCAATTAATGAGTTTGAAAGTCCCTCTGAAATATTTCGTCCCTCTTTTTAAACTTTTTTTAGTGGAGCAATTGATAAATGCAGTAATCATATTCTTATCTGACTTTGAATATATATTTATGGATAGAAGTAATATTCATTTAACACATGGAATCAAATTGTCTTTTTACGAAAAAAAAAAACATTTCTAACAATCATGGCAAAGTTAATATTGGTAACTACATCTTCATATACACCATCGTCATTTACAACCGAACTATTGTGTAAAATTCGATTACGACAAAGATTAATTCCGTGCCTTGAAGCCTTCTCCTGGAACCTGTTGGTATGTTTTGATTGAAGTGATAACAAATTTGGTAACAAATGACAGTCGGATCAAATTCCATTATATTGACAACGATGTGTGAACAAAACAAACAAACAAGAGGTGAAAACGTCAAAATCAGGGGTTCAGCAGTCAACATTGTGTTATGATCTTAATCATTTAAATAAACAAACAAATATGTAACAAAGAATCACAAAAATGTAACAAAGAAGCAATACATGGCAAAAAGACCAGTCATATAGGCAAAAATTAAAGACAAGAATATACAAATTTACTATACAACAAAAACACAGTGAGTTAAAGTACAGAGTCACATAAGAGAATTATAAAAAGGCATAGAGACAAATCACAAAACAAAAATGATCAACAAGTATACAAACATGTTTTACGATAGTGCAATAACAGGATGTATAAGAACAGAGACACGTTATTTGTATCGAAGTTACACCAAACGTCATATAGACAAAGCACGTTAGCAAAAATGACAAAAAAACGAGAATATCATAAAAATAACATAATGACAGGATGTACAAGTACAGTATGTATCATAATCACAAGTAAAACGAACAAATTTTAAACAAATAAGCGCAAAAAGGCTTATATCACATTTAACAACTTCATTAATTGTTTTGATTACATGAAGTTATCAAAGGTACCAGGATAATAATTTAGTACGCGTGACGCGCGGTTCGTCTACATAAGACTTATCAGTGACGCTCATATCAAAACAAATATAAATTATCAAGTATAAAGTTGAAGAGCATTGACAATCCTAAATTCCAGGAAGGTGTGCCAAATACAGCTAAGGTCATTTATTTCTGGGATAAGAAAATCATTGGTTTTTCGAAAAATTCAAAGTTTTGTAAACAAGAAATTTATATAAATGAACAAATATTTAACATTCTCTCTGGCGTAGAATTTCGCGTTTGACGTCAGAATGTGAACGTTACACAGGTAGCTAGGGATATAAAGTAATTATGTCGTTATAAGTATGAGCGGATAAAGTCCATAGTTCTTTTATGCACACTTTCTGTAGAATGTAAATTAGAAGGTAATTTTTCCATCTTGCCGCTTGTTTTTTTTACCTATTGTGTATTTCTGATATAAAAAAAAAGAGAGAGCCACGTCATTATGTATAAAAAAAACACAAAAGGGCATATAAACATAGCATTAGCAAATATGAAAGACCATAGTAAAAAATTATAATAGAACAATAACACAATAGCGGGATGTTAAGTACAGAGCAACGTTATATGTTTCAGAGAAACACAAAAAAAATCACACACGTCAGACAAAGCAGAAATGAAAACATAATACAAACACACAATGACGGGGTGAATAAGTACAGAACCACGTCAAAAGTATATCACCAAACACAGCCAAAACAGTAAAAGTAATATCAATAAGGACAAATAAAAAAACACTTTTGTTTTCAACTTCAGATACTTTATTTCACTAATAGTTGTTAACAAAGCCCCTTACTGTTAAACTGTATACGTATACTGTTACAACAACGGCACTAAGGTTATTCCCTGTATTGTTAATTACCAATAAAACTAGGGGATGTTATTGGTAAAACTTGTAGTGAATCTACATAGTACAATTACGTGTTAGTTACAATTTACAGAGTAATAGCTGTCTACTTGCATGTGTATAAAATGAGAAATAAATTATAATGTCTTGTGTTATGTTGATTTTAGTATGTTCGATATATTACTCTTTAAGTTTTGGATCCAACATTTGGGTAAAGCTTTTCGAGTACACAGTTTAGCAATTCCATTTTGTTCTTTTCGAGTTATTTAATATGTTATAAGAGATTTCTCCTTTATCATAAATTTCATCATTAACAAAAATTATGTTTTCCTCTACCCAATGACTATAATATAAACTGTTGCCCTATGTTTTTATATATTAGTTTCCCAATATAACTTGCTTTCTTATATCTCTATAATTATCAGGTTTTTTATTGTTTTTTATTGTTACTACCAGAAAGTGTTCTTGTGAATTTTTAACTTATAGTGTCTTTGCTAAAACAGAACCAACATTGAAAGATTTTCAGTGTTTACTTAGAAGGTAATATTTTGACACTAGATTTCCTAATGACAGCAATGAAAAAATCCGAAAACCCTTGGTAAAATTGATATCCAGGAACATTGCAAAACATTTTCACCATTTTCAAAGGCGGTTTCGGGTTAAAGAAATAACAGAAATAAATTAATAAACAATCATTTAAAAAAAAACAGTTGAAATTTTATATAACAATCAAATATAGTATGTCAAAACTATGTAAGCATCCTCTACAATGAAAGAAAATTTGTCTTTTCGGACACAATGATTAATTTCTTACAGCATAAAACTCTCAATGTGTTTCCTGTGTGGATAACAAAAAACAACGCTACGATCTCCATTCTTCGCCTGCCTATTCTCTAATTTCACACCTGACAATAATTCTCATTCACTACACCGAAAAGTGGACGACATATTGTTTGTGTTATATAAATGAGGATGGTGCACATTCTGTATGTGCCTGTCCCAAGTCAGGAGCCTGTAATTCGGTGGTTGTCGTTTTTTGTTGTATATCAAATTTGTTTTTTCGTTTGAATTGTTTTACATTTGTCATTTCGGGGCCTCTTACAGCTGACTATGTGATATTGGTTTTACTCATTGATGAAGGACGTACGTTGACTTATAGTTGTTAATTTCTGAGTCATTTTAGTCTCTTGTGGAGAGTTGTCTCATTGGGAATCATACCACATCTTCTTATTTTTATATTATGAAAGATTCACAAGTCATGAAAAGAAGAAGAACAAAAATCGAATAAGGATTGAAGTGACACTCGATGTCTCTCTCTCTCCCGGAGTAAAAGAGATAACAAGAAATGTTTCACTTGTCTGACATAATGTCGGCACATATCCTTTGAAAAGGGTTATAATGTTTGTCTGTGCACTATTATATTATTAATCTACGGTATATTTTATCAGATCAATTGATCAGATTAAGATAAAATTTATTGTGTTTGGATTGCAACTGTAATAAAACAGGATTATCTTTCTTGATTTGCGAGTTTTGAATTCTGAATTATGAATGATCCTTCTCGGCTTATGATAATTCTTCCTTCTTTATCACAAAATTCATTAATTATTTAAAAACAACGTGATTTGTAAATAAAGAAAGACACTCCCCTCGAATTAGTTGTGCCTAAGCTATGAAGATGTTGGCCATGGAATTCATTATTAATTTGCTTTATCATATCTGTTGTGAAATGAGTTTCTTGTGCCACTAAAATGTCGCATTTCTGTTGTTGAAACCAAGAGAATAACCTAAAGCGTTTTTTCTTTCTCGCTAAACCTTGACAATTTAGTGAGTAAATGTGGAGGCTTTTTGTTTTCATTATAATATTAAAGATTTTCAATTGTTAATCTTATAAACGATCTATTTAAAATTAAAATCTATCAAAATGTAAAAACATGTTCTATGTATCGTGACACAGATAGACACAAAGTTATTTTTAGACCTATAAATAGCATAGGTAAAGTTAATTTTTAGATTCAATACTGACTTTCCGAAAACCTCTTGTAGTTTGTAAACATTAAAATTGTCACATACTGTATTTTTAATAGTGTAAGTGGTTCTTTTGTATATACAAATTTTATTTTATTTTTAAATATATGGAGTAAATCGTACCACAGAATGTTATTAACCAAATGAGTGTTAAATTCATAAAATATATGTACAATGATGTACAACAAACAAGGGTGGCATATTTAAGTTCAGGAATAGGAGGATGTTTTTGGCTGTTTTCCTGATGTTAAACATGAAACATAAATGACTGTGTGAATATATGTTTAAATACTATAGAAAAGAACATCTAAGGATAGTCGTGTAAAGGAGACTGCTGTTTTTACTTGATTTCAAGAATATCTTTTGGGAAAGGATTAATGTGGGGCTATGAACAAATTCTAGATGACTATATATGCGAAGTTAAATTGATTTTTTTTCCATGGTGATCCTACATTTTGTTAATTTAGTGCTCAAACCAATGAAGCAAATTTCATTTGTTTTAGATGTGCTCGGAACACATTTTTGTATCCAAGCTGTTTTATCAACTTTAAAATCATAATCTATAAAAAAAAATTCATTTACAAATAATTTCATATATGCTATATATTTTACTACATTTTTAATAAACAAATATTCTTATAATTTTCTTTAAAATGTATGGTGTCTACACTATAGACATCACCTTCACAAAATACAAGTTTGTTCACTTGATAAACACAGTCTATGTTTATAATACAAAATAAACAAAGATGTTTATACAATATACAATATAAAAAAACATGAAGATTTGTAATTGATAGTTATAACTTAGATGAGCTTAGGATTTAGTTTTTTTCACAGGTTCTTCTCTCTTGTGAAGCTTATCAGTAGGAGTACATGCTGTTCGTTTAGTACATGTTTTTTGCTTTTGATTGGTTTTATATGATGGAGTTATAAACGCCTCTGCTAGGAAACGCTCCATGCTCGGCTGATCTTAACTGACCTTATGTGTGTTCTTGTTATTTTTTGCTCGTTTAGCTTTTTTGTACGTCGTTTTGCCTTTTTCTCACTAAGGTTTGAATGATCATCAAGATTGTTCGTGTCATGTTTGTCGGTATCATTACTTGCCTGCTTGTTGAAGGTGAAGCTAGGTGTGTTATGATTTGCATCATCTAATTGGTTTGTTTTTGACATATCATTTTGATAGCTTTCTGGTTGGGTGGAAATGTCTAAATCTGACTCTGATTCTGATTGGCTATCTTCACTAGAAGAAACAGGGTCTGAATTGCAGTATTTTGCGGTATGACCAGATTTCCAAAATAAAACAACATTATAACAAGTGTTAAGATAATAGCTAAGGTCAATACGCATAATCTATACTTCAAGACCATCGTGTATTATTTGTGAAATTGACACGGAATATTTATCAACAAGGTCTTGGTACCTTCCGATGAACTTTTTTAGAAAAAGGACGAGACATACTCATGGTTCATTACCCTGGTTCATTAACTTTCTGTTCAGACACTGGTGACGTTTAAAAAAGTCTAAGTAGGGCTGCAAAATCTTGAAAACGTACAAATTGGGTAATGTATACCCCATTAGTAGGTGAAGTTGGTAAATTGCTTCCAAAAGGGGGGATTGATAATTTTAAAATTAAAATCATCATGTTTGTCAAAGATTCTGGTACTTAGATGACTGTGTATGTCAAAGTCTAAAAGTGAGGTGGGGGAAGCCGTGTTTTTTTTTTCTTTAATTTCTAGTTCGGGGGATATTTAAATGGAACACAATCAGAAAAGTTGGGATTGTTAATGGAAAGAAATTTATCAATATATCTGAAAATAAAATTACATAACCTGTCTTCTTTGATCTTCCTGTTTTGATAATTGTCTGAATTAACTCCGATTTAAATGAAAAGGAAAAGATCGACAAGGAGAGGCGCATAGTTCGTTTCCGTAGAAATGCCGACAATATGTTGTCGATTAGAAACTCCAGCAAACTGTTCATTTGTTTAGCATGTTTTACGCTTTTGTTGACTATTAACAAAATATGCCTTATGGTATCCCAAAGTAATACATATATAGCGTATGCTACAATTTGTTATGTTAAAAGGCATTGTTAATTGACTTTTGTTGGCGATTTTTTCAATTTTCACTTTCGGAATGGTGGTCTACAGGGTTAAAAATCAAATGTTGATAGAACTAATTTCAGAAAAAGCCCGCGATTTAAAAATATTAATATCTGGAAGTTCGTTTATATTGTTAAGAATCAACATATGAGTAATACCACTACGCGAGTAAACAGATTCACAGTATTTCTGGAGACCCTCATTCACGGCGGAGAGAGTTTTTGTCAATCTAATGAACAATTTCTTAGTGAATCATGCAGATGAGCCTGCAATGTACCGTTGTTTGTACGGAATTTTGTAAAGCTTTGGCATCCAATACAAACAAGCTAAGTCCTCCGATTTGTTGTTCTATGTAATATCTTTTGAAGCCATGAAGGACTTATGATTCGCCAAAATCTAATTCTTGCCAAATGATATGTCTTTGTATGTGGTTATACCAAAGTGTTCATTTATTTATTTATTTATTACAAGACACTTGTAGTAATATGATTTACATAAAAAGACAATAATATTCAAACGTTATTCAACATGGGTGTTTCTATGACAACTACATGTTTCGAGACATTTTTATTCACCTATTGCAAAACTGTCTTTCGCATGCAATTTTTTAAAGTTATTTGTGTACGTTACAATCTTAACTGTTTTTAGCCCTAAAACGTATAAATGAAATCAAAATAATATGGTGTAAACATCCTATGGTGTATGGTGTAAGGGGAATGTATGACGAATTGTGGTATTGTGTAACATGTCATATTAAGTGGGATTATTAAAGTTAGAGACTATACATAATATTGATAAGAACTGATTTTTAATTTTATACATTAATTTACAATATTGTGATCAAAATACTTTTTTTTCAATAAATAATTGTGTAGTCGCACGCTTTCTCTGCAATTAAATTGCATTATGGATAATTACTGATAGTGTAGATATAATGTGTAATAGAGGGACGAAAGATACCAGAGGAACAGTCAAACTCATAAATCGAAAATAAACTGACCACGGCTGATTAAAAATGAAAAAAGACAAACAGACAAAAAATAGAACACATGACACAACATAAAAAACTAAAGTATAAGCAACACGAACTCCATCAAAAACTAGAGGTGATAGTGTACTGTGCAAAGGTATAACGTGTATCGAGTAATGGCACAGGGTGTATGGTGTAAAGGTGTATAGTGAATAGTGTATGGTGTAAAGGTGTATAGTGAATAGTGTATGGTGTAAAGGTGTATAGTGAATAGTGTATGGTGTAAGTGGGTAGAGATGTCCCCCATTTTTTGGTGGAGTTCGTGTTGCATAGTCTTTAGTTTTCTATGTTGTGTCATGTGTGCTATTTTTTTTTTCTGTTTGTCTTTTTCATTTGAAGCCATGGCGTTGTTAGTTTATTTTCAATCTATCATTTTGACTGTTCCTCTGGAATCTTTTGCCCCTCTTACCACTATACATGGACTGTATAACAGTTGGAACATGTATTTTGTAAGGCAACATTACTTTAAGGGATTTATGGTTAATCAAACATCACTTGTTTTCTCAAAATGAATATTATGAAATTATTTCCATTGTTTTTGTACTTGAAAACAATAAACATGCATTATAAAACTAAGTTAACTAATTATCAAGATTAGATTTGAATGTTCAGCTGAAAAAGTATTCATAAAAAAGTATTCATAGGTTTAATAACTTCAACGACGCCGGTATATTTGAAATGTAATTATTTCTTTTGAAAAAAGAAATAATTTAAACGGTCGTTCTCAGGTTGATCATTTAAATTTGTATCGACTAATTGCCTGGCAACAAATACAAAATATTTACAATGATAATAAAAGGTAATACATTTAGCGTGTTATGTCAACAGATAGGAGAACAATACCAAAAGGAACATTCAAATTCATTAGTCGAACACGAACGGATAATTCTTTAATATTAACTCAGGAAACTTTCGCGAACTTTGATATTTTAGCTATACTGATGACATAATAATAAACCCTATTATGGAAACTGGTATCTTTCATCCCTCTTTTAAGACAACACTTCAAGAAATATCAGAACTTTATGCAACTCTCTGTTCTTTGTTTGTAGTTTTATCAAAGATTTTATATCTTAATCTTTTAATCGATGTGAAATATATTGATATTTATAATCGATACTATAAAAATCCATCTATTTAAGATCAGATAATATGAGTTATAATTCATTTTCAAAATCCTTTTCTAAATCAAGACTATACACATACTTTACCCTACAAAGGAGTAGGTCCGGTAAGGACCGATTTTGGCCTCAAATTTCAGGTTCATCTGACGAAAGATTTTGACCATTTTTTAAACACTGAAGTGTCTATTTCATTTGAATCAATCAGTTTATGTGAAAGATTTTAACTGATTTAGTCATTAAAAACGATCCGATTCAAGTTCAAATACGAAAAATCTATTAAATATGCCGAAAAATGTCACTTTTCAGTTAGTTTTTGTCAAAAATGAACGTGGCCGCATTCGTGTTCATCCTCAATCTTTATAAATGTTATGTATTATAATAAAATACAACTTACATTACAATATTAAGGATGAACACGAATCACTTTCGTTTTACACGAAAACCGTCTAAAATTTAACTAAAATGCTAGAATTGTGAAGATTTCAGTAATTTAGCATGACTTTATGGTGCTAGTACCCGATATATGTGCATTGTATTGTCAAAAACAGCCCATATTTATGTAGCAGAAGCATCCCACTGTCCAATAAAGAACTAAAAGTTTACATTTTAACAATTTTGTAAAACTGCTATATTTTGGGGCCAAAAAGGGGGCTTGTTGGACCTACTCCTTTAGTTGTGCGTCACACTGATAAATTCTATAGAAACACACTTGAATAAATATACTGTTACCTGATGTGTGTTCATGATTAAATAAACAATATCAAACAGAAAACGTTTACGGTTTTATAAAAAATACATGTAAAACATTCAATTCTGTTATGTAAAAAGTAGTAGAAAATAGAAATGGTAGGAATAATAGCAATTATTTCTGGTACATGTACTACTATCTGTTCATATTCATTCTCTAAGGTTTACTCACAATGGACGGATTTTTATGCATTACAACAACAGTTAATGGTTTATAAGTCATTTTAGATAAATTAAGTTAATTATGTACATACCATTTGCTTTATGATAATTTTGCCAACGGAAAACTTTCATCCAAGTGTTTTTATCCAGGTACGAGCATGCGCGATTATTAGTCATGTGATTAAGGTTATTAATATTCAATGTAACTCATTTTATCAGACTTTATAAATATGGACAAATGTGTGACATTATTAAGCAATTCCATAAAATCCCTCATGTATTCTGTTGGTTATTCTGTTCCCCGAAATGATGAATGCAAAAAGAAATAAAGCTTATGTAGTTTTCCTTTAGTTATCTATATTCTTCTATATATATGAATTGTTTACTTTAAAGGCTGTACAGGTTTATTTTATATTAGTTTGATAGATATATAATACATAATTAATACTTGAAATTTTGGCATTATAATAATTTGATGAATATTTTATACTATACCATTATTTAAATGGTCGTCAAAAGAATAATTTTAGTTTTGACTCAGAATGTTTACGTGAATTCTATCTTTTCATCGTTTCAAACATTTAAATCTAGTTTTATGATAGTGCAGTGTTTCCTTCTCCCGTTATATAAAGGACACAAGATTATTCTGTTTTTAGAAACGATGTCAAAATTTCCCTTAAAATATTTCAATATGCAATTGTGATACAATATGTCATTCATCATGTTCATGACAAAATAAAAGCTGTTTTGTTTACAAAAAAAAAACATCAACTTTTATAAGTTCGGAAATAAATTTGAACTTTCTCTAGTGTGCTAACTCAAATTAGTGTTGTCTACTTCTAAAAAGTGAGAGAGCAAGATAGAACGAGAGAGAGAGCTATTGTTTAATGGATGGGTGCATGGAAAGAGAGAGAAAGAGAGAGAGAGAGAGAGAGAGAGAGAGAGAGAGAGAGAGAGAGAGAGAATCAAAGTAAGATAACAATTTGATATTGAGTTGCGTTTCAAAGGCTTCTCCAGATTTACCTGCTTGCGGAACATTCAAACATAAACATTTGTACACCATGAATACGTAATGCAACGAAACGTAGGAAACCTTTGTGCTTAAAAGGAATCGCAACATAACACTTTATCTAAGGTAATTTAAAGTCGAAATTCAGTTATGTCGACTACAAAGACAATTTGAAGTAGAATCATGTCTATTCAGAACTGAGAAAATTGTCAACATGGAACTTAAAAATGACGAAATGGAAATAAAAAATTAAAAAAATGATTGTTACAATATTTTTTTATCAAAAAGGTACAAAATATTGAAGTGACTTGTCTTCTTACAGAAAATTAAAGAGATCATACAAAACTAGATGATACAATAAATAACGATTTTCAAAAAATAGTGGTGTCACGTGCGGCGATATGGTAGCCTAACAAATCGTTCTTACGAATCATACATGTCATTTTCGAAAAGGTGTAACTTGGTGGGTAATCATAATTTGATCTGCACGTAACACCCGTCGCATTGATCGTGTTACTTAAAAACCAAACCTGGTGATATATTAAAGTACCACAGTGTTATTTCGTGGAAAAGATGAAATATAAAGTTTCAGCCGGAGAAGAATCACCAGACTTGGAAAATGATACATCAGGTCAAGCTATGTATGTCATAGAATTGTTTGATTCCCATTTCAAATGTGTCAAATGTGCATCCAAAGGTCATAATTGTAATATTTTTGTTTTATTTTTTTTATATAAATTTGTAAAGATATATCAGAAAATTCATCACATTTGTAATTGGCACCAGCCAAGAAGAATGGTACAGTGAGAAAAAAAAACATTCACAATTTCATAATTATAATATTATAACACTTTGGAAATTTGTTATTATTCGTCCGCTCGAGATAAAAAAAAACTGTGTCCAAAAAAATCTATAAAATTCTTGAGGCTTCATTTGTTTTCAAAGTAGAACATTTGAAATTATTCAGGGTTAAAGTTCTAGTATATTTCTTTAAAAAAAACAAACCATAAGCTTCATGTGAAAGATCTGATTGAAAACATGTGTTTTTATAGGTGGTGTTATTGCAGACATAGTTATTTGAATATTGGTAATCCTGAGTCAACTAGTAGCGACATTCATTTTTAGATATGTATATTGTGTGCGTGAAAAAAAAAGCTTAAAGACAAAAACGAAAAAAGACAACCTACACCGTTCTTCTAGCGATCTGCAAAGTATGGATCACTTCTTAAAGGAAGCTTTTAGAACACTTTCTCAAAAACCCAACGATGAGACAATAACACGCAATTAACAAAATCAACCATCCCTACTGATGAGCTGCATGCAAGAGAGGAACCTGTAAAAAAAACTAAATCTTAAATTCCTCTAAAAAATATATGGAAAATAAAAAAACAAAAAACAATTACTATAAAATTATTTGTTTTTTATTTTATTCAAATTGTATATATATTTTTATTTACTTTTTCTTATAACTGTAGACTTTGTCTATAATGTTAACATAAACATAATTTGATGTCATTATAACAGATAGAATACATTCAAAGAAGAAACATTTGAATACATGTACATGTTAAGAGTTATTTGAAAATATAGTTAATATTTCAAATATAGCTAAAGTCTATATGAAGACTGTTTAGAATGTAAAAACAATCTTAAGACTATCATCGAAGTGGGAAAGTTAGCGCTATAAAACCAGGTGTAATCCATCATTTTCTACATTTGAAAATGCCTGTACCAAGTCAGGAATATGACAGTTCTTGTCCATTCGTTTTTGATGCGTATTGTTATTTGATTTGGCAATGTGGCAATGGACTTTTCGAATTGATTTTCCTCTATGTTCAGTATTTTTGTGATTTTACTTTTGAATAACGATTCAAAAACTCTATCAGAAACAAACAAGTCAGGAGCCTGTAATTCAGTGGTTGTCGGTTGTTTATTGTTGTATATTTGTTTTTCGTTCATTTTGTTATATAAATAGGGCCGTTAGTTTTCTCGTTTGAATTGTTTTAGATTGTCTTATCGGGGCCTTTTATAGCTGAATATGCGGTATGGACTTTGCTCATTGTTGAAGGCCGTACGGTGACCTATAGTTGTTAATGTCTGTGTCATTTTGGTCTCTTGTGGACAGTTGTCTCATTGGCAATCATAAAACATCTTCTTTCTTTATATATACTGTTAATAAGTCATTTGAAACTGGTACTGCATTCAAGAACTGTAAAAGCATCAATATATACTTTTCAAAAGATTTTGTTGATATGTCCAATATAATTCACTCATATGGAACTCAGTTAAGCAGTAAACTAATTCAATTTTATAGTTCCAAGTTTGGGATTAATATACTGTCAAGGTCCATTTATCTAGTATTGTCAACTTATAAATTTACATAAATGGTTAACACCAGTTGAAATATCAATTTCACAAAATGATAATATAAATCCGGTACATTTAAATACCTATTAAGAGAGATTTTCGGAAAATCAGTATTGAAACTAAAAATAGATTTAAACTTTCACATAGTTATATATAGATCTATAAATAACCTGGTTTAGATCTTGGTCACGACCAAGCTCGTAAAGCAAAACTTCTGTTGGCATTTAAATGGGTTTTTATAACTGTTTCCTATAATATAAAAACAACTAACTACTATGAACATTAAAAATCTTCATATTTGATCATTAAATTGTCAAGGGTTAGCAAGGAAAGAAAAACGCGTTAGACTATATACATGGTTTCAACAACAAAACTGTGACATTTTAATGGCACAAGAAACCCATTTCTTAAAAGATATTAATATTGAATTTCATGGAAGACACCGCCACAGTCTAGGAGAAAACAATTTCGAGAGGTGTTTCTTTCTTTATAAGCAAAACACTTGATTTTAAACTAAAAGATAAATTTGGTGACAGTGAAGGAAGAATGATTTTAGTTAATTGGAAAATTCAAGATAAGATATTTACGTTGTTAAACTGGGTATGCATCAAATGAAGTTCACACAAGGAACACATTCTTTAAAAAGTACATGGTTTCATTGAAGAGCACAGTCTTTGTGCATTAATTGTAGGAGGAGATATGAATGACCTTCTCTCTAGTATAGATACAAAAAATAAAAATCATCATAAAAAGTTTTCAAAAAAAAGTAAATAATCTTAAACAGGTAATAAAAACAAATAAACGGATAGACATTTGGAGGCTATTAAATAAAACTAAAAAACAATACACTTTGAAAAGAAAATAAATGTACAAATGAGGCGAGTAGAATTGACTTTTTTTATAATAAGTTCATGTGTACGCATCCTGACGGTATCAGCTGACATCAGATCAGCTCAAATTTCAAGTACAGACCAACAAGCTATTTCTTTAAAATTAGATATTTATTCAAGCAATCGAGCAAAGGGTTACTTTAAAATGAATATTATAGTATATTAGCTGACTTTCAATATCAAGCAATAATAAATTGATCGATAAGTATAAAAATAAATTTAATAATGAAAATATTCTTACTCAGTGGGACTTGTTCAAAATTGATACCAGAGACACTACAATTAAATACTGTAAATCTAAAGCTAAAGAAAAAAAAATAAAGGTTTTGGAAAACGAAATTAAAACTTTCAACGAAAGGTTAGATACATTACCTACGGACACAAATAATTATCCTTCTAATGAAATAAAACAATAAGAAAAAGAACTAGACCATATATATTTATTAAAGGCAAAAGGGGCCCAAATTAGGTCAAAAATAAAATGGGTTGAGGAAGGTGAAAACAATACAAAATCCTTTTTATCTTTAGAAAAACACAGGCAATAAAAAAATGTATTAATACATTATTGTCCCAAAATGGGGAGGTAACTGTAGATCAAAGTGAAATTCCTAATATGAGTAAAGAATATTACAAAGTCCTATACAAAAGCTCTTAATCTGATACTGAAATCTTAAAATCATATATTGAAGGTACAAAGATAAATCATTGGTTGACATCTTCTGAAAGTAAACAGGTAGATGGTATATTAACACTAGAATAGTTAACATCCTCCATTTTTTAAATAAAACTAGATAAAACACCTGGGAAAGACGGTTTAACCGTTGAGTTTTACAGACAATTTTGGACAAAACTGAAAAACATAGTTTTTAAAGTCTCTAATACTTGTTATGATAAAGAATTTTTATCTAATACCCAAACGATTAGGATTATATCATTAATTTATAAAAAAAAATTGACCCTTTGTCCCTGGATAATTACCGTCCAAAAACTTGATTAAATATAGATGTGAAATTAATAACATATATTTTAGAACAAAGACTTAATAAAATCCTACCATTAATAATCCATAGAGACCAAAAATGGATGCATAAAAAATCGCTATATAGGATTTAATGTGCGTCAAATTCAAGAAATTATAGATTATTCTGAAAATTGTAATATTGAAGGAGCTACATTATTTATTGACTTTTCTGAAGCATTTGATTCACTGGGATTTTATGTTGGAATCATTAGAAAAATTTGGGTTTAATGAATCATTTTAGACCAAGGTTAAAACCCTATGTTATGACATAAAAGGGTGTATCTTAAATAACGGTTGGATTTCAGAAACCTTTAACATTCAGCGCGGAATTCGACAAGAATATCCTTTAAGCGCTTTATTGTTTGTTTTATCAGTTGAATTACTTACTTGCAGAATAAGAGACTCTAATGATAAAAAAGAATACAAATCAAAATTGATATAAAACTCATAGTCTACAATTTTCACAATGAGCAGATGACACAACCCTTTTTTTAATCTAAAAATGAAATAAAGCATGCACTTAATATAATTGAAATCTTTTGATCGCTCTCTGGACTCAAACTCAATAGAAACAAAACAGAAGGTATATGGCTAGGTAAACTTAAACACTGCAAGGACAAATTTGAAAACATTAACTGGATATATAACGTAAAAAGTCTTGGTATTTATTTTGGCTCTGGCAAGAAAGAATGTCAAAAACCTAATACAGAAAACAGTTGGAAAAATCAGGAAAAAATTATTAACGATTGGAAAAAAAGGAAAAAATAAGCATGATTGGTTAAATCACTATCATCAAAAAAAAGTTTAAGAAGATGATGTATAATGTTTTATGGGAGGGCGGTAGTGAAGAAGTTAAACGCTCAGTGCTAAGAAAAGACTATTTAGAAGGGCGGTTAAAAATGACAGATCCAGATTCTCCCATTGAAGCAATGAAAATAAATTAGGTGAAAAGACTTACAGATGAAACTTGGGCAAGCTGGAAAATTATTCCAACCTACTTTGTCAGTGAATTTGGGGGTAAAAACCTAATATTTAAAATGAATCTGGGTTCTAACAAATCATTAGAAAACATAAAAAAAACCTGCCTACTTTTTACCTAGAAATCTTTAAATGCTGGATTATAAAATATATCAGGAAATAAGTTATATGGGGAAATCAAAAGTTTGTATGTTAAACATTAGAAGAAGATATATTTTTTATTAACGAATAATCGAAGATAAAGGAGAAATTTCTCAAATAATCTTAGATAAACTAAAAAGGAAACACAATTGGATAGCAGAAACGTGTATTTTACGTAAAAGAGGGACGAAAGATACTAAAGGGACAGTAAAACTCATAAATCTAAAATAAACTGGCAACCACATGGCTTAAAATGAAAAAGACAAACAGGCAAACAATAGTACACATGACACAACATAGAAAACTAAAGAATAATCAACACGAACGCCACCAAAAACTACGGGTAATCTCATGTGCTCCGGAAGGGTAAGCAGGTCCTGCTCCATATGTGGCACCCGTCGTGTTGCTTATGTTATAACAAATCCGGTAAATAGTCTAATTCGGTAGGTCACATTCATGAAAAATGTTTTTCCGTTTATGCTGTACTTTTAGTCCAATCACACTGTTCAGATACATTGACTTAGGTAGGGTACAAAAAAGAGCAACCTAAATTCTGGAATGAAAATATACCGTGCCACCTTAATGATCATTCTTTATTATTCTACTTTCGGATTAAACTAGTTTTATTATATCAAAACAAATGACGGACAAAAATCCGTTTTTGGTTTTTTTTTCTTATTTCTTTCTTATATGATTGTTTATATATAGGATCACTGAATACAATATAATAATGTCTAAAAATAGCAACAATCAACATTCAATCTATTTAAGCGTGGATCACTGAATAGTATATATGTATTGTGTGCTTGCATGAATACTTTTAAAATGCAACTTACACAAGATATAAACATAAGATATATTTTGCTGAACATACCCCCTGGTTTTATCAGCAATTAACAACACAGGGAGGAACCTTAGCGTCATTGTTGTAGCGCTAAGGGACATTGATCACAACCAGTAGTGAAATAAGATCATAATTAAAGTTGAAAAAAAAATTATGTGGTTATCTCGATTTATTTAAACGATATTATCAGATTATTTAATCGTTATCTCGGGTAAATATATCAAGATCTCGATAAAAAGATATCGTTATCTCGACAAAACGAAACTGTATTTCCTAATTCGTCATTTTGATGTTATCTTACAAATATTCAAATAAAGATCAGAAAAAAAATCTAAGCACTCTTTATAATTTCTAAACTAATTAATTCATTTATTCAGTTTCGAAAAATTAACTAGTGGATTTACCTAACTATTTTAACAGAAATTCGTTGGTTCAATGTACGGACGACCTGAATACCAAAATATATATATAAATTTTAAAATACTTTACGTTATCTGTTTTTTAATTTTCACGTTACCATTGCTGTTCTTCATCCCGTATTTATAGATATAACATATCGATTGTGCCGCAATGACCAACAGAGTGATAACGGAGGACTTAAATGCCAAAATACGCGTGAAAATTAAGAAATAGTAAATTTTGAATAACGGAATAGACTGTTGCGACCCTTAAGCCCCTTAATCTAAATATTCTTTATACCTCATTCGTAAGCTTATTTATATACCATTTTGTCCATCTTTCTATAAGCTTTCAAGTAGTGTATAAAGGTGCCACAGGATCTGTGTAACTTCTGTAATAGGTATTGCGGAACATAATGACTATATGTCTTTTGTTTTATATTAATAAGCTTTAAAATGAGATAATATGTATATCCGGGCTGAAGGATCGCAGCAGTCCATTCCGTTATTCAAAATTGGCTATTTTTATAATTTTCACGCGTATTCTGGCATTGAATCAGTTTTTATGCACTATTGACAATCTTTTCTGTTCATGCTATTCAAAGAAATCAATTACTGTTGTTATAAATAGTCAGGCACTGTGGTTTCGGGAAGATGCATTTAACGGATGTATATAGTTAGAATATGCAAAACATTGCAAAACGACATCTTTTAGCTGTATTTGGCAAAACTTTAAAGAATTTTGGCTCTCAATGCTCTTCAACTTCGTACTTTATTTGACCTTTGGATTCGAACGTCACTGATGAGTCTTTTGTAGACGAAACGCTCGTCTGGCGTATATACAAAAGTAATTAGTCCTGGTATCTATGATGCGTTTTTTTTACATATGGAAAATCTACTCACATGTCAAAATGTCAATGAATACGTAAAAGTAAGGTTATTAGTGGGGTTTTATCTTAAACAAAAATATTTAGTGATAATGTCAAAACAAATTGTATTCGTTCTTTTGCATTTCATATGCAATGTAAACAAATGTATGGTTTAATATCGATGTAAGTTATTTATACACTTCGGGATACTGCTAATCTTGTTTCGTATTCCTCAGTGTTTCAATTTTACCGCAGGCTAGTCATTTAGGCATGTGGATTCTTGTTTGAAAGATCTAGTAAACAGTCAGGATTCTACTTTGTCAAAATTATCTCCCCATTACTCCAGTTCATTTCACAATCGTAAAAATGGAAGCCATTGTAGGGATGACGCGATGCCAATTTTGCTCTTGGAAACCGATAAATTTATCCACATTGCACCATGATCGGTTGCAATTTTCGACAATTCATAAACATTTAAAAAAATTCTATTTAAATATTTCGTGGAAGAGCAGACTAGATTGTTTTAGTGGTTGAAGACTATAAACCCTAGTTATCACACACACAAAAATATAATTTTTTGAAGATATGCATTTTCATCATCCAACTTGAAAGACTGTCGTCAAGTACTTTAAGTAAAAGAAATAGCTATTCGAACACACCTAATCTGTTTTTGTAATTCATTAGATAGGTAATTAACATGACCCATATATTTCATCCTTTAGTACTGTGATGTTTTTATGCTATAAAGTCAACCTGTAGCTTTGATATATAAAAAGGATAGAATCTGAAACGAGACGATGTATGCATTTTTTTTGCGATATCAAGACAAAATATTCAACTCAAACCCGCCCTAACATAAAAAGGTGTACTCGACTTTCTCTTTTCGATACAATTGTTACCAATTTTTTTTTAGTCACATATTGGAAGGGCAGACACGAAAATTATTGAACTAATAGATTGATATGTTTTCCGTCCGTGGTAATATTTTTTTTTTAAATCGGAGGTTATGCATTTTCTACATCCAACTTTAAAGATACCCATGTCGTCGACTTAGTATCTAATTATTCTGCTTAACTATGTACTATATAAATTGAAAACTTATGCAAATGGTGTTTTTAAAATTAAACACTTCGTAGTTGAGAAGAGAATTGTCATCTTATTTGTTTCTATTAACTTTTAAAATTTGTAAGCATTTGTCGCCTTCTCTAACAAAGAGGTTCGATTGTTTTGTTCTATTTCAACCGGGTTTCCGACTGGTAAAAGAAATACGTTGTAATAAATTCTCCAACTTTAGTAATTAACTAGATATACGAAATTTACAATCATTGAATAATAAAACGTCATTCTAGACGCACACATGGGAATTAGTTTTTTTCATCTAACATAGTTTTATTTCTATGAAATTAAGACGAGAGCCTAAAATAAATTTTGCAAGTCAACAAAAACAAAAATAGAATAAATATTCTTTCCGTTTAAACAGTTACTACTTCCTTTTCAATAACGATGATGAAAAGAAACTAACACAATTTGATTTTTTAAATCATAGTATTTTGAACGTAATTGATATGGGGAGTATGTATATCTAAGTGTCTTGTCCTAAGTTGTCGAATATTTACCCAACATATAAACAAATTTGTACATTGCGTATGCTTGTGTTAAATAAACAATATGCACAACATATTGTTTTTCGTACTTAAAGTCTGTGGGATATTATGTGGTTTAAATGGATATTCGAGTGCATATAATGGTTCGTATACTTTTTTGATTGTCTTTTCAAATCTTTTAAAAACGTTTATTGTTATAATAAAGATTTATTTTTTAGGTTCGTTTTCGGTTGTGAGTATATTTTAATTTCTTGTAATCTAACAAATCAATCGCGAAGAGTATCCGATTATCATAAGACTTCAAATCCTCTTTAAGATAAAGATGTTAACGTAGGCAGCTTTTTTAAATTTCCATGGAGCCTTGTAATTTTAAAACTTTGTACCAACAGTAAATTTACATATCAATCTTCTTCAAGTTGCAGAGACATTTTTTTGTTCCTTTATTTTTACTATAAAAATACACAGGTGTATTACAAGATTTGTGATAAACGATCAAGACAAAGGTATACAGATAAAAACATTATTTTTTAACATATTTGAGTTAACCTGTGCTAGTCAATATTTTGCGCAGTTATATTTAAAAATTTGTAAAAAGAAACGTTTAATGTACCAGTCTTGTATTACAACTCCAGTTTCTGGTGCATGTCAAAACATGGTGGGAAACAAAAATAGTGCATTTTTTTCAGAATTTTTTTCTGCACTAATTTTTTTCGGTTTGATTATTGGTTTATGCTAAATTCAAACATATATATATAGACTTAAAAAAAATCTTGCATCTTTTGGGGGATCAATCCAGGAAAGTGGAATTATATCATGTTTACTGAAAGTGGTGCAGCCTAGAACAAACAGCAAACATAATGTAGAAAAAAAAAGTTTTGACGTCAGGATTACGTAACCTTTTATTTTTCGTGGCATGACCCTTTTTTTTTTATTAAATCACAATTTCCCATTAGTACATACATATTTTTAGGGGCCAGCTGAAGGACACCTACGAGTGCGGGAATTCTCGCTACATTGAAGACCCAGTGGTGGCCTTCGGCCGTTGTCTGCTCTATGGTCGGGTTGTTGTCGCTTTGACACATTCCCCATTTTATGTTTTATGATATGAACATGAATTTTTTTTTCTATGTAGCGTTTTTTATTTTCAAAGATCAGCTGTTTTGCATGTAAGCCTAGGAGCAGTAAATTAAAAAACTGCAACCCGCATAGGGAAATTTTTTCATATGTTCACTGCAAGGAAGTAGCTCATGTGGACTGTTGTGTGCCCAGAATGATAAAACATCATGATTTAAGGACTTTTTGATATCGAGAAATAAATCATGCGGTTTCAAGTGACACTGAAAAAAAGGAAATTATGTAATAATTATGCTTTTTTATACTAAACACCATTCAAAAGTATTATTGGATATAAAGCACAACAGTTTGATGTAAATTGAGATTTTGATGATATTATATACATGATTTTCTATTAAAAAGAACATAGAAAGATTTTTTTTTCAATGAAATCTTCTTCTTGTGATGAAAATTCTAGTTGCACAGTTTTATTGAAAATTGAAAAGGCAGCTACATACAAAAGTAATATTTTTCTTTATGGTTAATATTTTATGGCTCAATTGTTGACATTAAGTTAAAATATGTATAAAATGAACTTTTGGTGAAAAGATTTTCACAAAATGTTAATTTTTCATGAGTCTATACTTCTTTTCCTGTTCGCGGCACTGCATGGTTAATTCAAATTTGCATATTTGGGTTAAAAATTTGTTTAAAAAGTAGAATTTTATAAAAACATATCATGCTTACAAGGGGTATTTGCCAAAAATACCGGTTGAGAGGTACAAATTTCCAGAGCCGTTAGGCGAGGGAAATTTGATTACCTCGAAACTGGTATTTTTGGCAAATACCCCTTGTAATCATGATATCATTGTTAAATTCCACTGAATGTTCTATGTATCCATCTTGACCTCAGAAAGTTTAATAAAATCAGGTATCATATGGAGTTTCTACTTGCATGCGCGTAGCTACCTTTACGTCAAAACGCCCGGGCGTACACTTGAATTTTGACAAAAAGATATTTTAATCTAAATAAAATAAAAAGAACTAGTAAATAATGCAATTCTTTCTTCAACGGCTTGTGATATCTACTAAAATTAACGAAATTTCCCTTTTTCAACCAAATGATATCAATTATATATGTGTTCGAACCATTTTCTGTCAAAGTCTGAAATATGTGAATTCTTATCACTTTGCTGTTTTTTAATATTATCTGCTGAAATTCGATATGTGGTTGTTTTTTGTTTGTTTGTTTGGGGTTTTTTTTGGCAAGGCTGTGATATTCTTTATATAATTTTATTAAAGTTGAACCGAAACTGTTAATGATCAAAAGAGAATCCATAGCATAATGGTGAAATAATATGTATTTACCCCGTATTTCACGGATAACAGGAATTTCATTTTGCAGTTAATAAGTGTATGGATACAGTGTGGGGTTAGTTTGTAATACATCAATTACTTTGTCAAACCCTCATCGAAGTTTATGAAAGTTTGGACAGCTTTTTAACGATTATTGTCTTTTAAAAACCAAAATTTTTTTAAGTAAAAATATTTTTAAGACTGTCTGGAATTTTGTTATATTATAAATCTTCCTAGATTGTCATGAAACTTGACCAGTTCAATGATAAATATCGAAATATTTTTTTTCTAATGGACTGAGAGTGGCCGGATTCAGCTTTGGCGGAAAGTTATCCCACACGCGAACCCTTTACGAATTATAGTAGACTATAATGCATCTTAACATTTCTGAAAATTTAACTATGTCATGTTTATTAAATAACAAATGTGCACATGCAAATGTGTTTTTGTCGATTAATTGCTTTGATTTTTAACTGATGAACTTTTAATTAACTTATTTTAAGTAATTCAAAATAAACACAATAAATGAATTAAATAAAAAAGAAACTTTTGAAATTCTTAATGATGTTGCTATTTCTGGGTCTTAAATGATAGCAATAGTATCTCATTATCGATAACTGCCCCCAAAACGGAACTTCCCCAACGGAACCCAGTACCAGCAGGTGCATGAAATTGGACCCGAATGGAACCCTCAGAACCCCCAACCGAGGTTCGGGCGTACACGTAAAAATTACCTAGCTACGCCACTGACTTGAATGTATAATTTTTGTATATACTGCAGCTGTGCTATTTGTGCAGTCAAATTGCATCGGCCGTGAAATCATTTCTGATAATTTTTTATGTACAGTCACTGACCGTATATATATATATCCCTGTTTATGATAAGCTGGTTCTCGGCTGACTACTTCACTTTTTTTCATCAGTTTGAGTGAAGCCTATTACAAGTGGATTCCAGTTTTATGTGTATGACCGGTTGACAATGTGTTTTCTTTGAGTTTTATTTATGACGTCATTTAAAGTACAGGTTCACGGAATTTTGACGTCATTTACTCCAAATTCAATAACGATGTTTTTTATCCTAAATTTTTCATTTGAATCGTATATTAAGAATGACCATACATTTGTCCTATTAGATTAGAAATAATTCATTGGGTTATTTGTAGACAAGGTATTCCCCATCTGCCATGGTATTTAAATCTGTCATTTAAATGTTATTATCTAATTGGTAGAATTTATACATAAATAGTAAATACCTTTTATATGTAAATCAACTAAATCACTGGCAAATATTATTTTCTAATAACGAAGGTCTTTCGACCATACTTTGTAACAATCTCTGTAAAATTAAACAAAAATATGAAAATAAACTCATCATAGATACCCAGATTGAAATTGAAAGCGTCAACAAGAATTTGAAGATAGTATTTGTTTGAAAAACTAATTCAAGTAATTATGCTTGGCTAAATGACTGACTGTAATTTATTTAACTTCATAATTGCAAACGGAATAAGATTTGTTTTATTGAAACCCTTAAAACCAAAGGCATACAGATGCGTCTCTAAGAAACTCGTTAGAAAATGACAGAAACAGACAGATGAATATATGTCTTAGCCCCAGTCAATCTCTTTGATTTTTTTTACTAATCGAGCGCCATCGTCTGCATGAAATATTCAGGCAAAAGTTGACGCAAGCAATGTTTTAATGCAGATACATCTATTGATTATCGATGTGATCATGACGTTCAGCTCTCACCATTTCCTTAAATTATATGAATACAATATGTTTCACATTTCTTCATACGATTTAATATATTTCAAATTTCATTATATAATAGTATATGTCTCATATTTCCTTTTACGATATAATATGTCTCAAATTTCCTAATACGTTTTTATATGTCTCAGACAAACAATATTTAAAGGCAACAGTAGTATACCGCTGTTCTAATGTCATAAATCGATTGAGAGAAAACAAATCCGGGTTGCAAACTAAAACCATGGGAAACACATCAACTATAAGAGGAAAACAACGACATAACAAAAAAAACAAAGTGCAACAAAAAAACAAAAGTCAATGCAACACACACAGAAACGAATGGTGTGGCTAGTCAAACCTCGCGCTTTTATGGCAATGTTGAATATAACAGTTAAATAACATAATTATTTGACAGGACTACGGTACAAATAAATGCAATTACCATCGTCTGCATGAAATATTCAGGCAAAAGTTGACACACGTATTTCAATGTAGCTACATCTATTAATTATCCGACTTTAACATGTACCTTTAAAATTAATGGCTTTAAATGTACTCACTTTTTGTCATTGGAATGCTCATCAGTTTTCAATTCAGACAAACTCTCTGTTATCTCTCCAGAAGTCACTGGTAGCCACCCGGTGGTTTCATTCATTGACATCAATTGTTGCCCAGTAACAGCAGTCAGCGAAATATCATCATCAATTACCGTACCGTCTATCTCAAGACACAAATAATTATCTTCCTGTTCAAAGATATGTTGTACTACAAATGCATATCAATGCAATTTAATACACAAATCAAATTCACAGATGAAAACAATGTCCATGTATAAAAACAAGACCTTAGGTCTTCTCATGACTCTGCCTGAGTAAAAGTATGTTACTTCTGTTTCGAAAATGAACAACAAATAAACTACTAGTATTTTAAAAGATACACAAATTCATCTTAGAATACGGAATAGTTTATTTTTACCTTGGAAAAGATTTACTCATATGAACGTGAAGATATTGATATCGTAGTTCCTGTTGTTATTTCATGTCAATTAACACTGTGATTTACTAACGTATAATTTTAGTTTGAATTCTTATGACTTTGATATAGAAAAGTGACAAATATTTTAACCTTTTTTCAATTATTGAAGTTAAGTTTACACAATAACACAACATTACATGTATGATGCATTACATGTATTGGTTGACCAATATGTATTGCCATTGTCTTGTCATACTCTGTTCGGTTATCTAAATGCTTTGTAGTTGATGCTTAACTTGTTTGCCTCTTGCATTGCAGAAAACACATTCTGTGTCGTAATGAAGATCTGTTGTAGTATCATTTAACATTTATTATTTACCTTGGTCTATCAGATCTTTTAAACTGTTTGCTAAAAATAACTTTCTTTGCTTTCGATCAAATGAACACACATCGTAGGTTAATCTGAAAGATTATTGTTTTGACAACGGGATCAGTGTATGTTTCATGATAAAATTTAAATACGTCACAGTTACAACTGTCGAGTGAAATAGATTCATATAATAAAACCACAATTGTCTAATTATTTCATTAATTGATTTATCCTTATCATCCTGTGTCTTCTTCTAAACATAGCATAGCCATTGAAGCACACTATGCTCCTTTTCATGCCGACATATTTCTTAATGCATACCGTATTATACAGGAGCTTCAAAAAGAGATTGAAATGGTACTTGCATATCCTCTTTGCCTGCTATATATTGGGCGTCCAATCACTGATTAATCCAAAATGTGGTGTTTTTGGTGAAGGATTTAATTTCAATCGATCTTGATTTTTAGATAACGGAAAGGAGACAGATACAGTTTATTGTCGACTTCTAGATTGAGTGGGTTTTTTTTATTTTTTAGCAAATACTGATTACAAACTCCTGCTTGTATCTAGTTTTGTAAATAAGGGGTCTGTGCTGCTTTTGATTTAATTGTAAGTGATGGTATATTTGCTTTTTCATTTTTTATGTGCGTTTTGTTTATACTTGTTAGTGGTATTATTGTTATGAACGATTTTCACATTATGTCAAAAACACGTCATACAAAGACTGTACAAAACGAACCATACCGAATTATTGCGATCGTATGTGCATGGAAAGAACAGATTATAATAGTAATGAAATATGTGTACCTTATTTTCTCACTCTCATCCGATGAAACGGGTTTCCATTTGTCGTTCCTATCTATAACCATTAAAACTTTCTTTTGACATAGAACCATAGAGGGCGTTGTTTGAATCTCTGATCCATCTTCTTCTAATACTAGTTTCAAGTATTTATCTTGCGGAATATTAAACATTTTACTTGCTGAAACATTCATGAAAATTAGTCATCATCCCATATTTTACATTTAAAAAATACTTAAAACCTTTTCTTTGTATGTGTAAATGTTTGAAATATAATATAAGAATAAGGATATGTGGTATGATTTCGTGTGACTCAACTATCTAGCCAGGTTCGAAGTAAATGTAGTCTATGAAAGGTCACGATACGTCCTTCAGAAATGAAAAAAAATCGTATAGTCAGCTATTAAAGGCCCGAACATTAAAAAAATGTATGTTTTTAAAACATATATTCAATTGTTTAAAATTATGTGGTATCTTCCATCCATTTTTCAATTACTTAGTGATGTGTGAATAGTGTGCCCGCTGCCAAATGGACACATACCTTTAAATGACGTTATTGTTATGTAGCATGTACAACCACCTCCATATATTGTGTAGTGGTACTACTAAAATGTATATAGTATTAATTTAAAAACGATGGTTTCACTTTGAGTAACGTACAATGCCAGAACGTGTTTGGATTCGATAGTATTTAATCTTGTAAGATAAGGGACCAGGAAAATACTTTCTATTTATCATTTTTCATTTGTGATTGGTATGCAAACAATAAAAACAACACTTTATTGTATGCGTCCCAAAACGCTCAAAGCCGAGTTTATACGCAATCAACCCCAACAAAACCTATATTGATTTTCGGAGCTCTAGTAGTGTAAGCAAGCTAAGGCGTGTTCCACATGTGGCACTCGTCGTAATGGAGAATTAAGCTATGAAACACGGCAAAACTATCAATAAACTAAACCTAAACTGTGATCATATACATTCGTTTTATATACCTTTATTCTTCAATGAAGAAAGATCTACAGCTTCAATTATTTTCTTTTGTGTCCTTCGTATTGTCCAAACTTTATAAAACCTGTAATGATAACTTTTTTTAATATAGAATTAGAACTTATCAATTGTTTACTCTGTTCACATAAAACATGTTTGACTACGTCGTCGCGATATGTAGAAAATTTCTTCATTATATATTCAATGGATAAACCAAGTGATAAACCTTAAGTTCATGAAGGGTAAACAGTTCCTGCAATAATGATTATAGCAAACGGTGCTAAACATTTGAAATTAAACTCTTATTAACCAAAGATGTACTGTAAACTGATGATCAAATATCACCACGAACTAAAGAAACCTTTGTAATGGTATTCGAGGGAAAACAAGTTTCAAAAACTAAATATGAAACATGCGAGCGCATCAGTTGAAATCGGAACAAAATAAAACAGTTACAGAAAAGCATCTCTGTATTAACAACATGTGTTTAAGTTGGTTAAGAAAAAAATACAAAGAAATACAAAACAGAAATAACATATTTGTGTGAGATAAATGTATTTTTAACCATATTTGTTGTAAGTCTGTAGGATCTATATAATGCAATATATTTTTTATAAAATTTGAACCAAACCCAAAGGCTAGAAGTGATTTCAGGCTCTCCAGGATCGTGTAGCAGACCCTGTTACAATAGTGGTACCTGAATAAAGATAAAGTTGTAGTTATTCAAATCTTGAAATGTCTTAGCTGAAAACGTTTTTAATTTGAGGAACAAACTTTCCTTCGTAAACGTTTTTATTAATATTAACTTCATAACATGTGTATAACGCAAGCATATTAGTATACAAAATGTAAAATACAAACGGCGTTGTTTCATTTTTCTGTGATAGATGTATAGCGTCCTGTATTTCTAATTTCTTCAGTCTAAGGTAAATAAAATAAATCGTTATTTAAAAGAAATGCTAATCAATCAACAATCCAACATAGGTCAAGTGTAGTCGGTGAACTATACGAAACAGTTGTAATCACAATTTTATAATGTAGTTCAAATTTATAAAAAAAATTATGAATAATGAATAAATTAATGAAAAGAGTAATATTCAGATGGCGTTAGTGAACTTATTATATACAAATCATGAAAAAATACGCAGAAAATGCATGAACTTCAAACACAGAGTGCAGTATGTAACAATAAATAAAAATGACAGATATCAACAAGCAGCAACCACTTAATAAGTCTCCTGACTTGGTATTGATATATATCGAATGTAGTAGCTATAGGATTTAACATGTTAGTGACCTCATACGTGTAACCCATCCCCTATTTTTTGACAGTGGTGCAAAAATAAAGTTAACTCTAAAACTGTTATGGTGTTTGTCATAGAATTATCACGAAGCACAAAAACAACTGACATACAAACAAAATACAAACAGTACGTATCTAATTTTTTAAGAATACTTGCTACTACTAAAAGTTAGTTTATAGCCACATCATAATAAATTTCTACATAACTTCTCCATCCTATTAAAAAAAAAACCAGAGGCATAAGATACCAACATTATCAAGTTCGAAAAAAGCTGACAACGCTATGGCTATTAACAAAAAAGATCAAACATCAAAGAACGATAGATATCACACAACATTTAAAATAAAGGACTGAGCAACATAAACCCATCAAAATCCGGATTATCAATGAACCAATATCGCAAATTATTTATATAAACATGCCAGTCTTGTCTTGTTTTGTTCGTTTTCCTATTGACAATTTAAATTAATATAATGATTACCTTTGTTTGAGCAATAATTTTCCTACAACAATCACACAAACTACCAAAACTAAGGCTGTCGGACCGGCTATAGCTAAAATCGTCATCCACCGTCTATCTGGGGGGGGGACTTTCTAGCTGTAGCAAAATAAAAGGGACCATAAGTTGATTTTCAATTTGTACTATTATCGATCTTAAGGGCTTGTTAGTTGTGTAATTCCGAGTTTATAACATATTTTCTTCAATCTACATGTGTATCATTCATAGTTTTATCTTATATCTATATCAGAAAATGTTGTTTTAGAAGCAACATGTCTAATGGTCTTGAACAGCTTTCAAATGAAAAATACATAATAAAGAGTTTTCTTCTTTGTTTTTGTTTTTTCATTGGCGTTCTCAACTTTTTTTCTATAGGGGAAGGATAAACTTCAGCATTATTATAGTTAGTAAGATTTTAAAACGTTCCATTCGGGGATATAAGAAGGGCGTCAAAACGCAGCTATTCATAATTATATGAGTTTAAAGGGTGATTGTGTTTGACCCCTGTCGACCTCAAGATTTATTTGTATGAGTATGATGATATAGTTTGGTTATTAAAAAAAACATTTATCTGAAATAACGTCATCCTTACAATACCCTCTTGAAAAATAAGTAAGTATTTAATTCAGGAAGATTCCTTGATGTTATCGATGATCGATTCCATAATGCAATAACTCATATTTGCTCGTTAGGAGATATGGCAACAAGACAACTACCGCTGGACAAGTTTAGAACAAATGATTAAACATCACAAAAACATAACATCAAATACTAACGTCTGCATTTTGGAATGTTAGGTTTCCAAGATCTATCTGATTGACATGTAATTCTAGATGAACCGTCTACAATATATCCTGGTTCCACGCAAGAAAGGGAAATCGTTGTACCGGCTGCACGATTTTTGTCCTTTGTCTGAAATATCGAAATATTTGCATCATTTTTAGAGAAATTTATAACTGTTCAATTCCATTTTTATTTATCTATGACATATCTGAATCAGTATATTTCATGAGCAACATGATGGGTACCAATTCATTAACTTGAGTTGAGCATTAGCTAATTTTCTGTAAAGCTGGCTTGGGATTATTTTACGAATACATGTAAACTTTAATCGTACAGAATAATAATGGTCTTCTATAGCAAATCAAAAAAGTTATTTTCAAATTAAATATAATTTTCAAATTTTAACACATGAACGGTTTACTGTTCACCTTTTCAAAGACACCTCATCCTTTTGATGTAAACACTTTTTTCGGTTATAATGGGCATGCACCTTATCCCTATTCCCGATTGACCCTATAATTTATCCTGTTTGAACTATCGGCGTCATACAACAATCTGTTTTCCATTGCGGCGTCAAATATTTTGTATAATTACGTCAAAATTTTACAGGAACCTGTGTGATGTCCAGTAATGGCAGAAAATAACGATAAGGTGCATGGGGAGGGGCTTTCCAAAATGCATAAGCTGCTCCAATTTGACCTGTTGTTGATATTATAAACATATATAAGATGGGATGATCTTACCTCTACATAATATATCGTATCTATTGTTGTAATGTCTGGCCTTTCTGGTATTGGTGGACAATTCACTAAACAATGAGGAAATTTTGGGATCCACCCATCATTTTTGCATGTGACATTACTACTTCCGGCAATTGTAGTGTCGTTTACACAAGTTACATGAACATCCGGTCTTCGTATTGTAATGTTGTAGTTACCATAGTTTCCTTGAGGTTGTAGTAAGCACTGTACAAGCTGTAGTGGATAAGTAGAAAATTCTAAATTTATGCGGAATCAAATAACTAATAAATTATGCTATCTTTTTCGAGTTTCAACTGAAAAAGAAAACAGTGTTAACTCATTGTCAATGCTCACCTACTACATAAATCATTCTAAAATGTTGTTTTTGTCGAACGGGTTAGCTTTTTGAATAGTCGACATGCCAGTATTGAAGAAAACACACTCGCGATTTAAAATTCTTAACTAGCACACTGAGATTTACAAAAAATGAAAAACACACTCTTAGAATTCAAAATTACAATCAGTGATGAAAGAAACTGAAAAACATACACTGATAATTTATAATTACACTCTGGAATTAATATGAACATTACTAATGGATACTCATGATATGAATAATTCAGTAGATTAATATCTTGGGCTCCCGAAATCTCTGCATTATAAGTATATGCGCGCGGTTCCTTCAACCAAAAGTTGTTATAAATTCCAAGACTTGACATCGTTTTTGCTAATTCATATTATAAGTTGGTTGCCTATAATTCATATTATTATCGGCCTTTTTTCCAAAAGTCTTACAATAGTTACTCTGACTTTGGTCATACATTGTGATTCATAACAATACAGGAACAAGTCTGTTATATATTGGGCATCTTGATAATTAGTCTTAGATACATGGTATTTTTTTCATTAGTTGTTATAGGCTTTGAACTAACTGTAACTGCGAGAACTTCTAGATCTCCACTTAGTGTCGTTTTTTGTTATACGGGATTAAAGATGAAAATACCCTGTCACGTCTGGTATGTGTTAATGTTTGATGTTTTTCTTCTTTGTATGGACCTGAGGAGTAAACGAGGTATTTTAAACTTATTTTCATAGATTGTTCTTGTGTTGTGCTATTGCAACATTGTCCCAGGTCGAGGAGGGTTGAGAGCTCACAAACATGTTCAACCCCGCCACATTCCTGACGTGCATGTCCCCAGTCAGGAACCTGTACTTCGTGGTTTTCGTTGTGTCTGTGTGTGTCTGTCTTTTTTTTTCGTAAATTGTTTTGTAGTTATTAGACCGTTAGATTCCTCAATTGTTTCATATTGTTTATGTCGGGACCTTCCATAGCCGACTATACGGTATTACAGAGATAAAAATGTACTCTCCTAACATGGGACAGTGGTGTTGCAGCACAATATAAGAACAAACTTTAAAAAAACAGTTGAAAGTGATTAACTCATCAAATCGATACAAAGCAGAAACACACAGACCGTACATGGCAGGGTATTTATAAATCCCAAACAACAAAAAAGACATATAGTACAAATATGTGAGTACTCGCATTTAGATAGTTAAAATCCAATCACAACTAATAACAAAAAATGCTATATAAGGTCTGTAGTCTAACTGAATAACAATATTAAAATGCAGTTCGTCAAAAGTCTACTTACATATTTTATGGGGGTCTGTATCTCGACAGTCACAAAGTCTCAATATTAGAAATAAAAACAGAGAATAAAATATCGTCATTCTGTAGTGTGTTTGTTCTACAAAAAAAAGTCCTCCGATTATTCAATGAAACGAAATAAATTGTATCTAAATACTTTTGTCGTCCTTATGGAATATACTCATCATAAGCAATATATCGTTGGATTCCGCAGTTGTCTCACGCATAAGATAATGACAATGTGGTGTTCGATCGGTGATTGCCATACGTAAAAGCACACTGGGGTCTTGTTCTCGCAATGGTCAACCTAACTTACTAGTAAAAAAACGCTTGGAAAACTTAAACAAACAAATAAAACAACAACAAAGTTATATGCGGAATTCGTTGTCACTGTAAAAAAATATTTAGAAACTAAGGTTTGAATTTTTCCAGGCATATTTAACCTTAGATGGATTTTGCTTTCATTTTTTTTCTTTTTTTGGTAGTATAGTTCTTTGACTTTCTAGGTTCTTATACACCCTTTGTTTTCAAAATTCGGCTTTAAGCGATCCTGGTGACGGTAAATCCAATACAGCAATTTGGACGCATGAAATGTTTCATTTTCAATGTTTTCGGTGAAGTCCCTATCCCTGTCTTAAACTTCGCCTAAATAATGCATACTCCTTTTACTGGTAATATATATAGTTTCTTAATCTTGATCAGTCCAACAGATTAAGTACTTGCATGGACAAAATATATGAGTAACAAACTTAAAATTGTGATTTTACTTTTTTTTTTAGATGTGTTTAGATCGCAACAACTGTAATATATCGGAATGAGCATAGACTACGTAATTACCGATAAAGGGCCAGTAAAAACCTAAATTTCTTTTAACATTTAAAAGTATTAATTGCAAACCTCATATGCACTTTGTTTGATTCGAGAGAAATCAATATGTAAAGATACCTGGAAAATAGAGATGTTTAGCGCTACCAATGTGAAGACTTTTAACTACATGTATATATATATATACATTTGTCAACAAAAGCTTCGAATCGATAAACTTCATCTTATCGGAATCTCCCATCATAATTGTTACCGAGGACTTTAGTAAAAATATAAAGTGGCTGCAGTGTTAAACACTTTCTTACAATTGAAACTAGTTGATACTATTTTTATTTGTCTGTTTGCAATTTGCAAAAAAAGTCAGATCAACATAAATAAAGCCATAACAAATTCATAATATAATACAACTCAGAGCATACTGACCTTAACATTCCGGAAGTGAAACAATTGTGTATTGATATCTGTACACAAGATAAACGCATTACAATAAGATAACAACCAATAATACAATGATAAAGACTCAATCATTGACACACCTTTGTTTTAAAAGTCTGATAAACTGATTTTACCGAATACATTCATTTGTACGTGTCGTTGATAAAAAAAAAATACAACGCTTTATAATTTGCATGTGTCCCAAGCGTTTTTCGGGATTTATTTGCATCAGAATCGTCTAAGAGTTCAACCATTTAACTTCAAGGGAGGGCTGTTTTGTGCTTTTTCCTTAAACAAATATTTTGATCCTCAATTATATGAAAACATATATCTGTGGTCTAGCAGATGACAAATAAAATATTCTAAATACAATATTCCCCATACCTTATAATGTGGAATTTTGAAAAAAATAAGTTGATAAAAGGTGTCGAAAAACGCTGTTTGCGCTTTACGAGATACAATTTTCTGACTCTAGCCAAAAAACAACACACCCTCTCTTTTGAAGTTTAAAGGTTTCTTCCTTAAGCGGAATATTTGAAAGACGAGGATATAAAAGAACCGAACAGGCTATATAAAACAATGCCTATGATGTGATGCTTGTTCAGTGGCAAATAGTACATATATTTTTAGGACGATTACATGTTTTTATCATAGTAACTTATTATAATATACCAGACCATATTAAAAAAAGTCTACCTTTAAATTATATATACACACTCATGCTAACTGTTATTGTTACAGTGTAATGAAAACGAGATGTCTTGTGTTGTTTTACCCATGCTTTGTGTGTGTGTTTTGAGCGGAGTCGCAGCATCAATTTTCATCAAAATCTAAGGTTTTTGTATCAACAAAATGCAACTACATTAACTACTTATAGGATGTATTTAATATTAAAACTTAAGTCAAATGACACGAGATGACGTAGGTATGTTAATTGAATGAACAGCCACTCTCTGACTCAAATATATAATGCAGTAGTCAACATAAGAAAATTATCGCATCAAAGTATCAACAATACTTCATCCAGTGTCCAAAAGAGAAATTGAAGATCTAGTACTCGGTCAAGGAAGAGCAAATAAAAGAAGTAAATTCTAGTAGTTTAAAAAATATAAGGACTTGTTTAACAGAAAAGTATATTTTTTTAGCATTTTTGATTTATTGAGCGTTCTTTGTATTCAGTGATAGTTTAGGCAATAGTTGTTGGAGGTGTAATTTATAAAAAAAAATAAGATGTGGTATGATTGCCAAGGAGACAACTCTCCACAAGAGACCAAAATGACACAGAAATTAACAACTATAGGTCACCGTACGGCCTTCAATATTGAGAAAAGCCCATACCTCATAGTCAGCTATCTAAGGCCACGAAATGACAAGGTTAAACAATTCAAACGAGAAAACTAACGGCCTTCTTTATATATATAAAAACTAGATGTGTCAAAGCGACACGAATGGCCCCGTCCCAAAAAGTTGAAAAATCTGCAATTTCAATATAAACACATGTGGACACAAACATGATGGTAGTCTCACATATCAAAAATCAGCCCAATATCTGAAGGCGTTTACAAAAAAAGTCCGTATAACTGTGGTTTTCAACAATTTCTCAGTCCAAAGCCCGTTATTTTGGCAAAAAATAGTGGAGCGGAACGAAACTTAAACTTGATCTGTAACTCATCATGGTTAACTTACATGCCAAAAAAACTCTGTATAATGGTTTGACGGAATGACAGAATTACGGAATTTCGAAATTACGGAATTTCGAAATTACGGAATTTTGGAATTACGGAATTTTGGAATTACGGAATTACGGAATTTCGGACAAGGGTAAAACTATATGGCACCGACAACTTCGTTGCGGGGCCATAAAAAGAACGAAAAAAACAAATATTTTACACATAAACAAACGACAACCACTGAATTACATGCTCCTGACTTGGGACAGGCACATACATACAGAATGTGGCGGGGTTAAAATTGGTTTAGTTTTTACAGGTTAAAATTTAGTGCGAATATATAGAAAAAATTGAATATTGTCTATAAAGTTACCTGTAAAGAAAACAGTGTACGATTGCCCGAATATTGAAGTTTGTACTAAATCTAGTTTAACGACAAGTCTTTCATTTGCAATTTGGACTACAAATTCCATCAATGTTTAACAATGCAGCTTATTTTTAAGAAAACTGTATGTTTAATCCTTTTAAAATAATCGAGCATAAAAATGACACGAAAGATACCAATGAGACATTCAAACCCGAAGATCGATAAATAACCGATAACGCAATGGCTAAAAGATAAAACGGCTACAGACATATAACAGAATACAACATGTGGCACCCGTTGTATTGCTCATGTTATGATATATAGTCTAATATAGGTCATATTTGTGAAAAGAGAATACTATAGTATATATCACCTTGTAGCGAATGTAACAATTCTCATTGAAAGATTATCAAAGCGGGGTATTCATTTGTCTGTGCGGGATGTACAAGTACGCAGTCACATCCGGTCAGATTGGGGACGTTAAATTCGATGCCTGAGATGTGGAATTCTTCCTTTGAGGCTAGAGACGGGTAGTTATAACGGCGAGCAACCAAATTAACGCTTATGTAAGTTTTGTAACAGCAACTCCACGGAGGATGAGTGTCACTTTTTTCTTAACTGCTCCTTATATAATGAATTGAGAGAAAGTACTTTTAATGATATCTTTTCTGGCAATGACTAATAAATATGACAAACGATGAAAAGATTATCTTTTTGATGACAAACTATGATCCTAGAAAGCTGGCTAAGTTAACAGTGAAGAAAACGTTCCAGTATAAACGTGCCGTGTTATAAACATGAAAAGATTGATAAACAGCATATTGCAATTTTAATTTTAATCATGTAGTTGTCAGTAATGAGTGTATTTAAGTAATATTAAAATGTAAAAAGGTTAGTTCACGGTCAATCTAAATATTTCCGTTTCTTAATTATAAATATTAATTTATTATGCATTCAACTGGACATTTACTAAGTCGATCTTTTAATAATTTCATTTTAATTTACTTTTGAATTTTTCAATATGAATTAATTATTTTGAATTCAGCTTAATCTCTTTTCACTATTTCGCATGAAATCCGTGATAAAAGAAATACGTTTTATGATTTGAAAGTGACCTATAGACCCAATGAGTCTGGTGAATTAAATTGTTTTGTAACATATTTGTTCTGTGTTGAACTGTTATAACACATGTCACTCTAATACAAAATTTACTTACTTACTTACTTACTTACTTACTTACTTACTTACTTACTTACTGTATCTAACATCCTATACTACATGTACTTTTAATAATTAAAAAAAAAAAGAAAAAAAGTGTGCTAACATTTATTGTTAATTTTCCATTAGTCATCTTATAAATTTCCGTTAGTCTAGTATTTCATCAGTTCATCTGCATTTGAAATAATACTACATAATGATTCAGAAAAACATAAGAATTCTTAATATTTTGCATCACAAATAATTAATCACATGGATAAGTGATCAAATAATTGGTGCAAAATTATCTTCTTTTTTTTAAGAATTGAATGCTTCTTTTTGTAACTTCCTTGGGTGTTAAAGCGTTGACCGAAGTACATTTTGTATGAAGCGCGAAAGCGCTTCATTCTAAAAATGTGCGCACGGTCAACGCTTTTACACCCATATGAAGTTACAAAAAGAAGCATTCAATAATTATAATTACATTTTATAGCTAGGATCATGAAAACACCATTTTTATCAAGTTTTTATTTAATTCGCCTGTGCACTTTATTGTGAGACCTCGTGTCATCATGAATGATAAGTTTTATTGTGTAATGCAATTGCTTAAGGAATAACGCGAAATGTGCAGTTAGCCAATCAGAATAACGTATAATAATGGAATATACATCTAATGTAATTATTTAATAATAACTGTATTTATTTATCAAACAAAATAAACGTAAAGGCATGGGTATTGCTTTTTTTCAAGTTCTATAAATCATTTCTTCAATCACAAAATTAATACGCATTACAAAGGAATAGTATGAACATGATGGAATAAGAATTAACTATAACGAGCACATTCACATATCTTAAAAAATGTTTGAATATAATTTATCATACTTAACGACATACGTACATTAATGGTGAAACATATTGTTCACACTAGCTAGTCGTACAATTGGTAACATCTAAGAATTGAATGCTTCTTTTTGTAACTTCATTGGGGGTGTAAAAGCGTTGACCGAAGTACATTGTGTATTAAGCGCGGAAGCGCTTCATTCTAAATATGTGCGCACGGTCAACGCTTTTACAACCTTATGAAGTTACAAAAAGAAGCATTCAAGACTTATAATTACATTTTGTTCGCAATGATCATGAAAACACGAAGTATTGAAAACAAAAATAAAATCATAATACAACTACTGTGAAAAGGGTTGTGGTCAAGCGGAATTTATTACATAAAAATAGACCATCATGCATGCCACGATAGCTTCCTAACTCATTATAAATCAGACAGATTATTTATTTTATTTTTTTGTCATATTGCTTTCAAATCAGTAATTATTGTCGATATGAAATAGTAGCATGAAATAAAATGAATTAACAAGGTCTTTACGTTCATGGAAATAAGAAATATTTAAATGTAGTTCCAGCGGCAAAACAATTGCCTAATGTATAAGTCATGTATGTATGGTTCTCCTTTAAAGTTGGCGACAAGTACTGTTAACATCATTTTATCCCAAATACATAGAAATATGGTAAAATTAGTTATCAAAGGTACCAGGATTATAAATATCCTAAATATTGATTCCTGGAAATAATACTCTGTCAGCTTCGTAATCAGTGAAGACAGTATTCGGTAGTGTAAAGAATCTTGTATATAGTCATCTTTTTAAATTGCATGCCTTACTCTAAATTTAATTTTAAAAACTTTTGAAATTTTCACGATAGGAAAGGTTTTAATTGACCCACACTTTAACAGATATCTACTGTTCTACTTTATAACATTTCGGCGCAATTTTTAAATAAGAAGAGATTCTGAAAACCACACAATAGAATAATTGTAGACAAGTATGATAGAACACATTTACATGTTCTATAACATATTATTCGTATAGCTGTTAAAGCGAAGTTTAAAACTTTAATTACAGATAATTTTTAGCTCACCTGGCCCGAAGGGCCAAGTGAGCTTTTCTCATCACTTAGCGTCCGTCGTCCGTCGTCGTGCGTCGTCGTCATTAACTTTTTTTCATTTTGAACTTCTTCTTGAGAAACACTGAATGGAATGAAACCAAACTTGGCATGAATGTTCCTTATGAGGAGCTGACCAAGTGTTGTTACTTTGTAGCCGATCCATTATCCAAGATGGCAGCCAGCGGGGGCCTTAGTTTAACATAGGACCCTATGGGAAATGCATAGAAATGACTTCTTTTAGAGAACCACTGAATGAAATTAAACCTTACATGGCATGAATGTTCCTTATGAGGTGCTGACCAAGTGATGTTACTTTGTAGCCGATCCATCATCCAACATGATCGCCAGCGGGGGACTTGGTTTAACATAGGACCCTATGGGAAATACATACAAATTTCTTCTTTTAGAGAACCACTGAATGGAATTAAATCAAACATAGCATGAATGTTCATGATGAGATGCTGACTAAGTGTTGTTACTTTGTAGCTGATCAATTATCCAGGATGGCCTCCAGCGGTTGGCTTAGTTTAACATAGGACCCAATGGGAAATACAAACATAGCATACATGTTTCTTTCCTAATGAGGTGCTGGTAAAGTGTTGTTACTTTGTAGCCAAATTTTATCTTTTTTATATGATTTCAAAAACCTAGGTAGAGTCAGGTGAGCTATACAGGCTCTTGAGAACCTCTAGTTTTCTTTAAAAAAAAAAGAGATTTGTGTATCTTTTTTGAATGAAAATAACTGTCTGTAATTATAATGTTCTATTCAGCATATATTTGAAGCAAGATGATTAAGTGTCGCTGGTAAAATATAACGATAGTCTTTTAGGTTAAATGTGTTGTCTTATAAGATATAACAATTTGGTCATAGTAATTGTTTTAAGTACATGTATTGAAACGCGTGTCATGATTGTTTGGTTCGGTTGCATTTGAATCTTGGAATTTTTCAAAAGCTATCATTGTCGCTAAACCCTTTTGAACATGAACATTTTTGATACATCGAGATTATCATCGCAACCTTTAAGTCTATTTGTACGATCCACACAAACAAAATCATTTGAATTTTTGGATGATAACATGTACTTTGACAAAATGTTCCCTTGACCGTCAGTTGTCTTCAAACATCTGATATCCCAAAATGCAGCGTCATCTGTTATTTCATGGTGGTGTTGCTTGGCTCTAACCCACCATCCGCAAAATCCCATCGTCAGATAATATGTGGGACGATCAACTGATTCAATATGCAAATACTCCCTTCCATTTTCCGAATTTTTTGCTCGTTTGAACCGAAATTTTGTGCGTCTCTCTACAAGCTCACTAATTCGAATCCACTTTCTTTCCAATTCCGACATGAAGACCATGTATAATGGGTACTTTGCTGGTATTATCTGGAATGTTGCTCCATTCTCACATAAACTATCGATATCTGTTGGGGTCAATGTAAGGAATTGATCGAGTATGAAAAGAAGAGGTTGCCAAAGGTATAATTTAAAAAACATCGTACATTTATCTGCTGGCACAACTTTATCTAGAATAAAATAAAAATAAGAAAATAGTCATTCATAAGATAATATTACAATATTTATTGAAATCATCAATTTCATATAATCAGTGTTGCTCTTATCGTAAGATATCTGGTAAAGTTGTGATTAAATAACGATTGCTACAATAGTTACCTAATGAGGAAAAAATCATAAAGAATACAAAAGATAGTAATAATCGAGTAATCTTAGAACAATGAGAATTCTCTATCGACAATTTGTATTAAGTGATTTAATTGATGTTTTTTTTTTCTTTAAGTTGGAAATCATCAAACTAATCAAAGGAATATGGTTTTGAATTTATGTTAAGCATCATTGATATGCCAATCAAAAAATTACACATTCAACCATGAAATCGACATGCTATATATTGTAGCTAATTTGAGCATACTAAGTCAATTTTTCAACATGTTAATTGTTTTATCAGCATAAAACTCAAATGGTATTTTGCTAATTTCAAAATTGTCCAACAATGCAATGATACAATTCAGAAAGACGTTCAGGTGTCTAATGCATGACAACTTGAAGGAAACTTTAAATGTCGTTATAAGCTGGGAATTATACAATTGTTGTGTTCACCTTAGTCATCGCATTATGGTTCCAAACCTAACCTACACATAGGATAAGTTTAAATGATATTTTTCTCGCTTCAAAATATTAATTCGAACAATAAAGCTAAGTATTTGTATTTTGTTTGCTGTAGTGGTTTCCTATTTCAAAATCGACTATTCTTTATAAAACGGTGACAACTGAATTTCCCCATAATCTTTTTTTTTTCATTAGCAACATGATAGAGTTATTATCCAAAAGTGTGTTAATACACTTTTTTTTTAAAACTTTCCTATCATGAATTGGTCATTTGGTAAGACAAATTCAAATTGAAACGATACCAGGAAGATGTTCCATAATGGTAATATTAACTTGCTACTTGCTGGGAGTCGTTCATTTTCAGTCCGTATATCATATTGGGGCTTTAAAAAATCCTAAAGAATGTTTCTGTTACTATGGATACATTCACTTACTTAATTTAATCTAATGCCATAGACAGCCTTATTTTTTATAATGAAGAAGCATATTATATAATATACACCAGAAATACATTACCAATTGAGAGGGGTAGAAATAAGTACATTCATAAAAAAAGAAAGTACTAATAGAACTTTTCATATATTTATCTTCAGTTATTTAGTCTTTGATAATATCATGTTTTCCTTTTCTCTTTCTGTGAATATAATACTATCATTAAATTGTTTACCTATTTCTTTTGTGTACTCTTTGACATCAGACATTTCATTGTTTGTACTTGGTTTCTGTGGTGTGTTATCTTGCGATGACATATGTCCTGTTTAAACAAAAAGTGTTCTATCTTTACAAAAAAATACACACGTAATAATCGAGGTACATCAAATACTGTTCAAGTATCGCACTTATATGTAATGACAAAATACATTTAATACTGCTGAAATATCAGGTGAACAATTTGTCTTATATATGCCTATTTAGACCCCGCGTGTCTAAATGTAATGCTTGGTCTGCATCAGACTATGCATGAAGTCTACCTGCTTCAATTTGTTGTCTCACATTTGATTTTGTTTTAGTAAAATCGATTGATAGAGGCTTGCTTTGTAGTGAGTCAAAACTTCCCGTAATCCACACCTGTGTTTAATAATTTATTTAATGCAATCTATTTACAAATCAAATGTATTTTCCATTAAATGTTACACTACAGATGTTGATGACAATTGGAAGAAAGTTTTATATCAATGTCATATGTTGAAGTTATGGCTTAACAAAAAACCTGCAGGTGTCTTTTTTAATTGCACAGTAGACGATAATGACTTGATGTTCCGAATGCTTCATATTTTGTGAATTTACAAAAATACCGATCTCCAATGTCAATTGAAAAAAAGGTAGTTCATTTAACATGTACATCTAACGGACCAAAAACATTTGTCGTGAGCGTTGTGTTATTGGCAATCATACAACATCTTTTTTAAATAATCTTGATGACTTGGCACGTGTATTTTTTTTATTTAAACGATGTTAACGTTTTTAAATTAAAAAAAATACACGTGCCAAGTCACGTTATAACTTGTTAAGCCTAGTTATAACTTGTCAAACCTTTAACTTTTAATATTATGATTTTCTTAATAGTCAAACTATTGTTTTTAGTTTTTTTTTTCACAACGACCATTGACTACAATTAAGATACAGTACACGTAGGTCAAAACTACTGTAACAAAAAGAGGGACGAAAGATACCAGAGGGACAGTCAAACTCATAATCGAAAATAAACGGACAATTCCTGGCTATAAAAATGAAATAGGACAAACAGACAAACAATAGAACTCACGACATAACATGTAAAACTGAAGAATTAGCAATACGAACCCTATTGCATAAATTACATTACAAATAGGGTTCGTAGTTATTCAAAGAGACTTGTTTAAGTTTTACATGTTACACTTCATTTTATTAAAGTTTAATATATTTATAATGTTGGGTCGGTAACGTCTTTAATACAATCCATACTCGGTGTAAAACATGTGTGTACTTGATTTCTATTTAACCAGCAAAAGCCAATATTACCTCTTTCATTGTCAAGTTGCTGTTCTTCAAAGTCCTCAGACGAGTTGAATGAAGAGTCTAGATTTATTGATACTGAACATAAAAATAAATAAATGATTATTCAATTTTCTGGCTTAATTTTTTTACATAAATGACAACTACCAGCAGGATTTTGTGTTTACCGTTTGATAAGGGGCTTTTAGATTTTCCTTGGATTATGTGTTTTTTTTGTTATTTTATTATATATGTTCTTGAATGTTACACCGTTATTTGTGTTAATGTAGTCATCTTTTGTTCGTTTTGTTTTCTTGAATGTTACACCGTTATTTATGTTAATGTAGTCATCTTTTGTTCGTTTTGTTTTCTTGAATGTTACACCGTTATTTGTGTTAATGTAGTCATCTTTTGGTCGTGTTGTAATCAGATATACTAGGGTACTTTTATAGATTTAAGCTAAATGTGCTATAATGTTTGATAAGACTGTATCTTATCAACACTAAGAGTTTTCCAAAAACGTGCAAAAATACGAAACCCGAAGAATTTACGTATACTAATTTATTGACAATTTATGGATTTTGCTTATTACTTACATTGTATCTCATGACAATAACAGAACTTATGCTTTTTGAATTGCGCCTCATTTCTTTATTTTAGATACCTATTCGATATTCGAAATTTTTTCTTTCTGTCTTTCTTTTTTCCGTCATCATGTTTATCTTTTGATCTTTTTATTTAAATTGTTTGGTTAGAAAATATTTTCAGAAGAACTAACTGGTGACAAATTCAGAAATTCGAAAGCAGCCTTTTTCAGAGGTTGTCTCTTGATAGAAGTTGAAACTGCATACCAAAACTACCGTTCAAAAGAAATTGTTTTACAACCGTAGGAGATTAAAACCTTTTTAGACATTTATATATAACGTGTGATTAGCAGAAAGGCAGCCAATATTTTATTCAAAACGGCCATAAATCTCCAAAACTCGACGTGAGAACGCCAAAACAACACCACAGAGGCGGCTATGAATCCTTCAGATTTCTATTTAAAAAAAAGGAAATTCCTTATCGGTGTCTTCAACTGCGGACTTTGTTTTGCCATTAAGAATAGAAAGTAATAACTTTTTTTTCGATCGTCACTGAAGAATCCTTATTATTCAACACGCGTGTTTGACGTATTTACAAAATTTAAATCCTGGTATCTAAAGTGAGATAATTTACAATCGCTCGGACGATGCAACTGCTTGTGAAGTTTTTCTCCAAGGGGTATCACCAGCCCGATAGTCAGCACTTCTATGTTGACAATAATTATCATTGTTATGGTCATAGTTATTAATAACTGGGGATTTTTTTTATCCAATGAATAGATTTCCATAAGCTGTTTTTAGCAAAACTTTAAAGATATTTGGGTTCTCAATGCTCTTCAGTTTAGTACTGAATTTTGCTAATTTACCTTTTTGATTCGATTGTCACTTATGAATCTTTTGCAGACAAAATACGCGTCTAGGGTACACAATTTCAAACTGAATGATGAGTTCATATTATAAACACGCGAATGATACATACAAACTCTTCATATATACCATTTATATATAAAAAAAAACAAAAAAAAACTGATTATAAGGTAAATGTAAAATTTTGATTTATTCTTAAAGAAGCATCTTCTTGTATTCCATTTTAATACATTTCTACGGAAAGATGATAGTGTAATATCAGACAGATGTACATTTTGTATACGCAGTCTGACAAAAGCATCATTGAGCTAAATTATAGAACAATGGTTAAAATAAGTCTTCTTCTTTTGGGACTCCTGTTTTTAACTTGAAAATAAAAACATATCATATCGCTGAAGATTTCAATATTTTTATTTTTCAAACTTAAATTCGATTAAGTAGTTTTAGTGAATTAAACAATTACTGCTCGTGCATGTGATTTTACTTTTTGATAACTGGTAAAATGATTAATTACTCCCGTCAACAAAACTAAGAATTAACAAAAACAAAATATATAAGGATTTGAATTGTAGATCGAGTTTCTTTTTTCTTTGTTTATCTTTTTAACAGAGGATGCATTTTAAACAAGCACACAATTCAAATGGTCTATGCCACTCACCCTCTTGCTTAAATATAATAGACCGCGATACGTTTAGATAGATTGTTGTGGTCAAACAATGGCATTGTATTGTTAATCTCTATCTCTTACCTTCAGAGGGTGGAGTGGTGGCTTTATGTGTACATTTTATACAAATAACTGAGTCATTCCATGTATCACAAGCTTCACAAATCCATCTGTGATAAAAAGAACATGCAATAACAGAAGTTGCATTTAAATAACCAAGGCAGGAAAAATGCTGAATTTAGGAGTTAGATAGTTTTTCATACATAAAACATATGACTGAGAAATGGATTTTGAACAGTCCATGTCCTGTGATAAATTCTCTCATCTATTTAAGGTCGAAGAACTGTGTGTAGTCTTCATATGGTGGTAATTTAAAAACTTTTCAATCAGTTTTATAATATGTTAGACAAACATAAACACTATATAACGTATACATAATATTTAAGATGGTAACCTGTAAAAAAGAGGTACATAATTAAGGAATTAAGACATACAATTAATTGCCCACATCTAAGGTTATGAGGAAGTCCCTTTTATGAAATAAATTCTCCGTACACATGTTTAGGTAGAGCTTTGAAAATAAGAAAAAGGGTACTTTTATGTCCTAGTGTTGTCTGCTGTAATATTTTATCATTTTTTTTATGTTGTTATCTTTTTGGACTTTTTGAATTCAACTAAGATTTCTTTATTGTTGTTATATGTTTTCCCTACATACGAATGTAGTTTGTCCTCTTATTTATCTCTGAATGGACATTTGACTTTGAACTACTAGTAGCTGTCAGTAACTACGGGTACTCTCCGATTTGTACTGTTTGTGCTATTTGTTGTGAGTGATGGATGTTAAAATACACTGCCTCGTCCGTTCTGTGTATTTGTTGGATGTTTTACTGTTTCTCATCGATCTAATGAGTTAACCTCTTCTGATTGATGCAGTTTATGATTATTTTTTAATGTAACACTACAGTCCCCGGTTAGGGGAGTGATGGCGCTTTCATTCAGACTTTCCAAGTCAAATATGGCCCTCTTCCTAGTCATAGGCTGTAGTTTAGTGGTTGTCGATAGTTCATATATTTGTTTTCTGAATTGAATACATGATTGTCATGTCGGGATTTCATTGGTATTCTCATTGTTGCAGGCCGTACCGTTGCCTTTAACTGATTATCTATATTACACTGTAACATTTTAAAATACGTTTTAGATGTAAGTGTACATGCGCTATGCTGCGGATTTGGCAAAACTTTTAGGAATTGTGGTCCTCATTGCTCTTCAACTTCGTACTTTATTTGGCCTTTTTAACTTTTTTGGATTCGAGCGTCACTGATGAGTCTTTTGTAGACGAAACGCGCGTCTGGCGTATATACAAAATTTAGTCCTGGTATCTATGATGAGTTTATTTGAACAATTAATAAAAATGTTCTTTCCAGAAATGGACATAATGAAATTATGATAGGTTTGTTGAATCTTTAAAAAAATGTAATAACTTCGGACTGATTTTAAATCATATAATTTTTTTGGAATGGTACTGAGAATATATGATAACATGTTTATACAACGTTCAACCATAAATTGATTTAATACTTTTACCTTTCGTATATTGTCTTCTTTTAAATATTTGAATTAATAGAAACCATTAGTTTTGTGCATGCATATTAAGTATTTGAACGGTAAACACTTTCGGAATTTGCAAGACAACACACATTATGTTTGGCTTGCATTAAATGAACGAAATTCTTAATTGTCCTTTGAGAAAATGAATTTACATATAATTCATTTATTGATATAATATAATTTAATATGCAATGCTAGGGATAAAACATCGTGCAGCACAGTTCAATACGGACAAAAACCGTATTAGCCCATGGTCGAAATTTGCCAGTAAATAAGTAATTTAAAAATATATCTTAACATCTGTTTCTTAAGTTACTATTCGATTTTTCGGTTAATTGAATGTTTAACTTTCTTATCGAATAGGATATCATTCTGCATAAGTGAGGGTGTACTAGTCTTGCAATGTATATAACCGGTGTCATGTTAATTATCTTTCTATTATAACAAGTCATTTAACACTTTGCTCCTAATCTGCTTTTTTTATAATCAACATGTAGTACGTTTTATCTCTGTTATTTTAGGTCAAAATTCGAATATGTCATCCAATATTCTTCCTTTTACTAAATTGGTAACTGTACCACCAGGAAGAGTGATTGATGCCACATAGCAAAAACTTCCTTTTGCGTATCATTGAAAGAAACAAATAAAGTTTGCGAACATACACAATGTATTGTTTTAAAGTTGTGAGAGATGCATATTCCACTTCAGAATATTTTGTTATGAATTATAGTTCCAAAATATAGCAAGTCTCATGTTTCGATTTTGAACACTCAACTGTCCAAAGTGAAGGAAACAATTCCTATTACAATTACTGCAGTATTGGAAAAAGCCTTACACATATAACTGTATATACTTACTTGCCGCGTTTAAAAAAGAACATTTTTGTAAGACTTTCTGTTATTTCTACGTTTTGTGATTTTTTGCTTCCGCCATTCACTGCCTTTTTCAGCCTAGTCAGCAACTGGTCCAGTTGCTCGTCTTCTCCATATTGTCGAAATACATCACACATCGATTTAATGAATCTAGATCCTTTCAATTGTTCTTCACAACCCATCATATATGCTGCTGTTCCTAAAAGCATAGTAATAAGAAGTCACAGTAATTTAAATTGCTATAATTTACATTTGATCTCTTCTAAAGAGATAACACAGAAGTGAAATATTAAAAGCATCTTTCAAATAAGCTCAATACTTTTCAAAGTTTTCATTGAACATGCCACCGACCGTATGATAGAAATGTGTTGGGTTTTATTTTATTAACAATAAAAGAGAATTGGAAATTATATTTTTAAGAGACAATACTCCAACTACACTTCTTTTTTCGTATCAACTGACGACATTTTCGAAATACCTCATAACTGCAAACTCACACACACACACACACACTTACACTTTGTTTGTACAAAAAATGTACGGCAATTATTGAGTTACTCAGTTTCAAAAATGGCCTTGTTCAGTGTTGATGGCTTAATTTAATGTTATACAATACTTGAGTATTAACTACTGATTTAAACCAAAATCCTACTCTACTATATCGGCAGTGAAAAAAAGCAATATAATTTAAATTTTTAATCAAAATTTAAATCAATGTACTAAAGAACTCGAATCGTTCAATTTAATCGCAAATAGGATATATCACACATATACTCTCTCGCTTAACGTGATTGTATCCATTCGTTTATTTCTTATGTTAATTACCAGGAAGAGCCGAATAGCAAATCATATAATCTGGATAAGTGTATGGTATTTTCAGACTGAAAATTTCACCCATTTTTCTGCAAGCCTGAAAAAGTCAATTCGTCTTTAAATTTATAAGTGCCTAGAAAATAACCCTAACGATGTTAGAGTAGATCTGATTCGTAACTTCCTCACCGAGCGGTACTGGAACCTGTACGTTTTGTTTCTAACGTATACGACAACATACACTAGCATTGCACGGACACCGTATCCCCTCCTCTAACTATGGCTTATATGTAACAAGCTTTCCTTTCGGGAGGTGTTACCTTCTCGTAGGAAAAAGTAACACAAACGGTGGCAAATCATAAAAAACTATAAAATGAAGATACTGTAGTTCGAAGGCACCGTGTATTTATTAATTATCTTTATGATGATAAGTTTTATGTTTCAGTGTTCATGTTGAACGCATGGCAAATAATGAATTTTACAATTTAAAAAAGGTGTGCGCTTATATTGTCTTTATGTTACACGGGAATAAATATTAAGGAAAATAACGAGTTCTTACAGTTTACACTATAAGCCTTCACATACAGGGATAACTAGTGTAATAAAGAATGTGTTAATAAAAACAAATCTTACTAGTATGTTATATATATATATATACACATTCATGGATCTACAATCTGTCGATACCTGTAACTTGGCATTGCACAAGGTCATGTTTTTCTCTGGTTGTTTATGACGTTTTTACACTAACACCATTGAATGTTGGATGTGTACGAAGTGATAGTTTAGTCATAGATGCATGATTTTTTGTATGAGTTGTTAGTGGCTTTGAACTAGCTGTCAGATAACTGCGAGTACTCTCAGATCTGTTCATTGTGTCTTTTTGTGTCGGGATGTACAAGTACCCGGCCACGTCCACTGGTATTTTTGTCCATCTGATGAGTTAAGCCTTTTTCAACTGATTTTTATAGTTCGTTCTTATGTTGTACTGTTATACCACTGTCCTAGGTCAGGGGGAGGGTTGGGATCCCGCTAACACGTTTAACCCCGCCACATTATTTATGTATGTGCCTGTCCCAAGTCAGAAGCCTGTAATTCAGTAGTTGTCGGTTGTTTATGTGTTACATATTTTTTTTCGTTTATTTTATTTATATAAATAAGGCCGTAAGTTTTCTCGTTTGAATTGTTTTACATTGTCTTATTGGGCCTTTTATAGCTGACTATGCGGTATGGGCTTTGCTCATTGTTGAAGGCCGTACGGTGACCTATATTTGTAAATGTTTGTACGTGTCATTTTTTTTTTGGACTCTTGTGGACAATTGTCTCATTGGCAATCATACCACATCTTCGTTTTTATATTAACATTTTTGTGTTTAACTATATGCTTAGGACATTTCATGAAATCATTATGGTGTTCCATTTTTTTAATTTAAGATTAACTCAAATTTTGCAATCAAAAAGCATAAACTGATTTTTAAACAGTCAATCAAACATGATTACACAAAAATGACAGTCAACAACCATTTAGCATGTTTAATTTAACATCTAAAGGTTGGAATATAAAATCCAACAAAAATACTTTGGTTTTCACATGTGCAACGAAAGAGTAGTAATTTCCGGGTTAATATTTGGTTACCATTTATTCATTGCATAGGTATATGCACATCCTCTGACTAACTGCAATCGTTAACTATGTCACGAAACTTATATCTGTTAGGGAATTTATCAATAGGTACATAAATGACAAAACAATGCACAAGAGCATCAACTTACGATAGGGAACATAAACGATGATAATAAACCTTCTCAAATTCCAACCCAAATCATGTTTGTTTCCTTAAAAAACGTTTTATGTTACGTAACTGAGCATCGTTTAGGAAAGAAGTTAGTGCATGGAAAAAATAAATCGTTAATGAGATATTAAAATTTTAACAAACATTGATATTTCATTTCAGGATATTGTCAAAATAACACAGTAATATATATATATATATATATGTTTCGACCATTTTAAAGGTACAACAAAACAAGCCATAGTTAGTTCACCACAAATGTAAAATTTGAGTTACATATCAATCAATGGTATAAATATACAGATGATTGAAAGAGAGAGAAATATGGGTGTTCCCAAGATACCACCAACTTATATTTGTTAATATCATCACTAAAACTGGTAAATAAAGCAAACAGTTCAAAGTACGTGAAATACTTAGTATATGAAAATGTAATGTATAATATCTGTTATAACTCAACATGAAGATTCCTTTTACACAGAGGTGGATAAGCATTCGAGAAACAAAATCGTTATAGCCTATCTAAAGCAAAATTTTATAATTCTTTTCGTGTGTTTACATGTTTTTGTTTTTGGTAATTAAGAAGGGTAACCATCTCCATTGAATTCTTTGTCTTCCTCGGTGTTATAACCCTTGCTATAGTTAAGCGTTCGTTTGACTTTGATAATGTACAAATTCGGAACCATGTACCGTAATAATTATGAGGTTTAATCGATGCCTTCTTTTGAAATGTGACTCTCACTGTACGTTGAAAATCCCTGCAAATACTTTCTGCTGAGCTCGTGCGTAGCTGGTGCAATATCAAATATATATATTTCTATCCATCAAATCCTCATTATCAAGTTCAATTTCAATATATCCTGCCAATCGTCTAGTTCAGGACCTTCCTATCTTAATTTATATATATTTTGTGCAATTTGAATAAGCGACACATAAACTACTGGTTTCCCTAGTGCAGCTGATACTGTGTGTCTCCGAAGCACATGCAGCTATCAACGGTTAAATATGGAAATAGCGTGATTGTATCTTTAGTTTCCTGTGAAAGGATTTGTAATTGTTGTCTGTTATTATGTTATGTTTATATGTTTAACATAATCTTTCTGGGTCCACTTTTTTCATATAAAAACATATAAAATAACATAGAAATGTTTCTATCACTTACATCAATGAAAAAAAGTTTTGGTTTTCCTTTAAGGGACTTGCAGTTGAATATGTGCTGAATAACGTTTGGGAGATGAACTTCTTCTTCGTCTGAACCAAATATCCTGTCATATGCCCCGTGACTGGAAATTACACAAACAAAACAGCCATAGTCTGAATGATCTTTGTGACTGTCTAAAATACATTGAATTACTTAAATAATTCTTGATTACCATGAATACAGTGATAATTTTAGGACAAACATGCTTAAAGCACCAAACCAATATATTGCTTAAATTCATTATCTCTAGTATTTTAATTTAATTAGTTGTTAAGAGCATATTTTTAACTCTAGTGCAATAGTCAGTCCTTGTTTAATGAACATATTGTGTTTGACTATTTCAGCAATATTATGTTCACTAGAGGGGCGAATTGAGAGCAATAGTTATGTACAATTTAAACTGTTTGGGAAGGACAATCGTAAGTAACAAACCACGTATCTGCATGTTACACATGATCGTATCTACCTGTGCTTCATTTATGTTACAAATATGTATCTTTGAGTTTTTGTTTTTATCTTGATTCATTTATCTAAATATATGCACGATATTTGAACATCGGTAAACTAGTAATGCATCAATCAAACGGATATTTTTATGCATATTCCCACAGTCGTAAAACGTATGCTGGTACCGATCTGTTAAATGTTTGTATCGAAATTTATAGTTTAGATTATTGTTAAGTTATTCGAAATATTGCGGTTTGTTCTATTCTTTGAAAAACTGGTATAAGTCATAGTTGACCTTACTATTCGAAATTATTGATATGCAATGTTCAATACATACGTGTTCGTTTTTGTTTTTCGTTTTTTTCTGTTTGGCACATCACATTTTAAATAAGAAGGTGTGACTCCAATGTATGCACAATTTGTATTGTATTATCAGTTTTGATCCAGTTTGTCATAATTTATAACAGCTATAAGCATAAATAACTGTGATTCAGTATAAATATTGACAACTTTATGTTATAGATCATATTGGACCGTAGTTGCTTGTCTAGGTATTCATCGTAGTATTTTTCCAACATGACTGACTGTGGAGTCTATTTTATACTCGTAATAAGATATATTTTCCTAGCATTTCTTTTTAAATTGGTCCATGTCAGAACACAATTTGGGCTAGTATTGGACATACTATGAGAAATGTTCTGTACAATAAGGAACTACTTACAATCATTTTATATTCCGTAAACCAAGGCATTGAAACCATTCATCTTAATAATGTTTTGAACTTTGATTATATCCAAAGTTAACTACCGTATATAAATATATCGTTATACACAGCAGGTGTTTTATACGAACGAACTATGCTATAAAATGTTGATGAAACTATGAAATAAAGATTAAACTTACAATTTATCAACAGAGATTGTATCTCGCTACCAGAGAGATTTTCATTCAAATCAACTTTAAAACCTAAGCCTCTGAACGTGTCTGTGAGTCTGCGACTGTCTCTGTCACCACCAACTAGATTGTGTTTTTTGTCAACAAACTTGAAATTATTGATGAGAACTGCATAACCTCTTTTACCCCGACTTACTTTGTAAATGTCGGGACTTGTTAGATTGATATCGAAAGCGCCACTCCTAAAATAAAGGAAAACAGATTAAATTCTAGCAAAATGTATATCTAACCATTCCTTATTTTTTTCCGTTTTGATTCGTTTTTATTTTTGTTTTCATTGATCTTTTTTGTCTTCCTTTTTTATTTCTTTTTTCTATCTTTTTTTTTTATCTTATTTGTTTATTGTATTTTTTTTTAAGTGTATGAAGTTAATAGTGTTGCAATTTGCAAGTGTCGTTAAACTTGAAATTATTTGTTCTCGCATATTATCGTTTAATACATAATACGATGATCCAGAAGAAAAAAAAACTGTTGCTACGAAAAAATAAATTCAATTGTAAGACAAATCTTTGACTTTAGTCTTTATCCTTCAACTAGATGGGAAAATGTGGACTACCATGTACCCTGAAGTCACAAACTCATTATCTATATTTCAATTTAACAGTATGTTTTGAAAAGTATTTGTTCAGCGTTCATTCATAACAATGAAGATTAAATAAAAATATTAAATTATCATAGACACCAATGGCATGAATGGGGAAAACTGATTTTTGTCGTTAGAAAGAAGGGACATATATGTGTATGTTAGTTGATTGGTGGTAATAAAGATTAAAAGTGGCGAAAAATGTACTGTGTTGGTGAAAAAGGTAGAAAAATAGAAAACTGACATAGGGAAACCTTGTTCCACATCATAATAATAACTTAATATCATGGGAGTTAAGTTACTTTCTTTTATAGTAATTCTAGTAAGTAATTAACTTCAGCTGGGCTCGATGACTTATGTGATGACACTGGGGTTTATGCTCGAAATACAGAAGGCGTATTCTTAATCGTAGTGTTCCAGAAATATGCTCTATGATGCACTCATGTCTCCATTATTTGAAGCATTTTTTAGATTGAAAGTTTTCATTGAACATGCCACCGACCTTATTATGGAAATGTATTGGATTATATTTTTCACCAAATGTTACAAATTTGCATCATTTTACGGTTTTGTGACCAGGTTAAATATTTCTCTAAACAAAAAATCATAATTTAGCCTACAGTTGTCCATTAAAGTTGTAAAAATGTTTACATGGTCACTCCACTATAGTAAATATGCCCTTTTAAATTTGTATTGTGAAGAGTTGTCTCATTAGCAATTATACCAAATTTTCTTATATAATCTATTATATAGATTTTTAAATTCCAAAATCTGACAATAGTTCAATTTTAAGATGCTTATCCTGTTCATTAATATGTCGCATTGATGTTTTGTTATTTCGTACATTATTTCACATATTGTTTTACATACTTGATCGGAATGGCTTTCTCCACAGTGGTACTCATCCTTCCAGACAAATATAACTGGTTTTTTTTAGTCTAAAAGCACAATGTTAGCCCATATATTAGAACTATGCATTATTTAAACTAATAAATGCCTTTTTCTGACACGACACTAGCGTATTGTCTACCAAATTTTAATCATATAAAATGTAAATATAAAAAGATTTTCTTACAGTAATATGGTCAAACTTATATACAAGATCATACAAAGTACATTTTTGTAATTGGTGATTTGTATTAAAAGAATATCATCAGCCCTTTATTGTATTGTGTTATAAAAGTTGCATTTATCTTCATATTGCTTTCATCCCAAAACCATTCAAGCGATTTTTGTACAAGTATTCATCAAAATGTCAAACGAAATGTATGTTTTGAGTGATATATTGATTTTTTTTTTTAAATCTTAATAAATTCCGGGTTTTTAAATGTCTTCCTGGTTTATATCAAACAAATACACAAAGTTTAAACATAACACAAACATTTTACAAAATGCATCGTGCATTTATTAATAATTGTTTGCCATATCTTATTAATTGCATCGACACCGTCATATGTATATTTGGATAGATCAAACATGTCCACGCTTATGTAGTGAAACAATTTAACATGTCTAACAGGACAACGCCCAGTTTACGATTTCTGTAAATAAAGACTATGCAATTGCCCATAGGTACTCTCTCTTTCTCATCGATAATCGTCTTCATTATTTGTTTGTCTATGGTTCAGTATTTTGTTATCTTTTTATCAACATCCTACCTTTCATGTGCAAGCTTCAATATGTAAATTCATCAAGTACATTTTGTACTTACGAAATGTGTGTGTTTTTCTATGTTGTGATGTTATGCTATTGTTTCAGAAAAGGGAGAAGGTATGGTACCATTAAAACGTTTAATTCAGCTGCATATGTTTGCACCTGTCCTAAGTCAGGAATCTGATGTACAATAGTTGTCGTTTGTTTATGTAACTTATACGTGTTTCTCGTTTCTCGTTTTTTATATAGATTAGACCGTTGGTTTTCCCGTTTGAATGGTTTAACACATAGTCTAGTAATTTTGGAGCCCTTTATAGTTTGTTGTTCGGCATGAGTCAAGGCTCCGTATTGAAGGCCGTACATTGACCTATAATGGTTTGCTTTTATAAATTGTTATTTGAATGGAGAGTTGTCTCATAGGTACTCACACCACATCTTCCTATATCTTGAAATTATAAACATAACCAAGTAATCGTATGCTACTTTGACACATCAGCTTGCTCAATCCTCAAAGAGGAAATATCTACCTGTTCGTGTAAAAAAACAACATATATCAAATGTATTGGTCCGTATGTCATGCTCTACCATACATGACGAATAAAGGAATAGCTTGTTCATTTTACGACTGCCATAAATGCTACACAGTGTTGTTTCACGAGAAGAGTTTTGTTGAAAATTTCCATAGAGAATCAAACTAAACAATCAAATGACTTTTAATTGTTTTCATTAAAAATGGAAGCAATCTTTTACGAAACGGCTTAAAGGTGGTTAGGGTGTCCTCCTCCATCTTGAATATTGAAAAAGCAAATAACAATCGGTGTAGATCATGTCTATTTGGAAGCAGCCATATTATTTAAATATAAATTCCACCACTACAACAAATGTGCTCCGATATTTCTGCACTCGAGTCAGTTTAATTTTGATATTTTAAACGCGAGGTTTGCCGATCTTTTAGATTAATAAAAATGTAACTTTTGAGAGAGGATAAAAATCGTTATATACGAGTTCTACTAATAAAATCTGTTTCTGTTAGGATTTATACCCTTCCTTTTCAAAGATTTGCAAAAAGTTTCGTTCTTTTACGTGACGTTATCAGCCATGGTCGCCTTTTGTCATAACTTAACAATAGGAAAATTCAGAAGAAACCAAGAAAAGTTAACGTCATTATTAAATTTCGACTAATCATTTGCCGGGAACAGATATTTCACTAGTGCGTAGAAATAAATATAAAAGCAATAAAGAAATGTAAAAATATCACAAATATCACAAATATAAGAAAAGCTATCTTCTCAAAGTTTATCTTTAAATTAAATGGTGTAGTTTTTCTTTTAATCAAACAAAGCTGGGTTTTCCATGAATGATCTATATAAAATCTGACAATTTGCACAACCCGTAGCATAAAATTAAGACAGGTATCCCATACTTTATATTACATTTTACAATAAAGCATGATTAAAGTACATTTTGACAGCTCATTAAACTAGAGGCTCTAAATAGCCTGTGTCGCTCACCTTGGTCTATGTACATATTAAACAAAGGACATAGATGGATTCATGACAAAATTGTGTTTTGGTGGTGGTGATGTGTTTGTAGATCTTACTTTACTGAACATTTTTGCTACTTACAATTTGTTCTATCTATATAGACTTGGCCCTTTAGATACAGAGGAAAATATTTTGTAAAAATTTTCAAAAATTTACAAAATTAATGAAAATTGTTAAAAATTTACTATAAAGGGCAATAACTCCCTAAGGAGTCAACTGACCATTGTGGTCATGTTTTTTTATTATTAGATCTTACTTTGCTGAACATTATTGCTGTTTACAGTTTTTCTCTATCTATAATAGTATTCAAGATAATAACTAAAAACCGCAAAATTTCTTTAAAAAAAAATTAGGGGGCAGCAACCCAACAACCAGGTGTCCTATTCATCTGAAAGAGAGGCAGAGAGATATTGACTTGATAAACAGTTTAACCCCTTGCCAGATTTGCTCTAAATGCTTTGGTTTCAGAGTTATAAGCCAAAATCTACATTTTATGTTCTATCTTTAGCCATGGTTGCCATCTTGCTTGGTTGTTTGGGTCACCGCACACTTTTTTAAACTAGATACCCAAATAATGAATGTGGCTAAGTTTGGTTAAATTTGGCCCAGTAGTTTCAGAAGAGAAGATTTTTGTAAAAGATAACAAAAATTTACAAAAAATTGGTAAAAAAATTACTATCAAGGGCAATAACTCCTAAGGGGTCAACTGAACATTTTGGTCATTTAATTTATCTGTAGATCTTACTTTGCTGAACATTATTGCTGTTTACAGTTTATCTCTATCTATAATAATATTCAAGATAATAACCAAAACCGGCAAAATTTCCTTAAAATTACCAATTCAGGGGCAGCAACCCAGCAACCGGTTGTCCGAATCATCTGAAAATTTTAGGGCAGATAGATCTTGACCTGATAAACAATTTTACCCAATTTCAGATTTGCTCTAAATGCTTTGGTTTCAGAGTAATAAGCCAAAATCTACATTTTACCCTATGTTCTATTTTTTACTGCGAGTACGCTCAGGTCAGTATTTAGTATCGTTTTGTTGTTGGGATATACCCGGCCACGTCCACTCTGTGTTTTTGTTAGATGTATTTCTATTTGTATCATCTGATGAAGGGGGGGCTATATCAAAATCCAAAGAATTTTTAGCTCACCCCAAGACCATGTCGGCCATCGTGGTTGGTTGGCCGGGTCACCGCACATATTTTTTAAACTAGATACCCCAATCATGATTGTGGCCAAGTTTGGTTAAATTTGGCCCAGTAGTTTCAGAGGAGATGATTTTTGTAAAAGTTAACGACGACGGACGCAAAAATATGAGAAAAGCTCAATTGGCCCTTTGGGCCAGGTGAGCTAAAAATTCTTTGGATTTTGATATAGCCCCCCCCCCCCCCCCCGTCATCAGATGATACAAATAGAAATACATCTAACAAAAACACAGAGTGGACGTGGCCGGGTATATCCCAACAACAAAACGATACTAAGTACTGACCTGAGAGTACTCGCAGTAACAGTTGCTAGTTCAAAGCCACTAACATCTAATAAACAAATCATGCATTAAAGACTAAATTATCAATCAGTACACATCCAACATCAAATGGATTTAGTCTTAATACGTCAAAAACATTCAGACAAAACCATTACCTTGTGCAAATGTAGCAGACTGATTTTTATGATAATTTTATATATTGTAAAAATCATCTATTTAATTACTTATTTATTATTAAAGCTTAATTACATACTTTGAATATTGGATATTTAGTTTAAATTGTTACTTGCAATACATTTTACTTGCTATTTAGTTAATAACAGTTAAAGGTATTATTTATTATATTTCTATATTATATAACCTGTGATATTCGTAAAGTATATATATTTATGTTATATGAAATAGCTTGTTATTTATATATGTTGTATTGCTATTTCAGACTTGTTTTATCTACTGGTACAATAAAGCATCAGAACCCTAAGCTCTTGTTGGTGTATTTCTTGGCATTGAAAACCACCTATTACACAATGGCAAGGTATCGACAGATTGTACACCCATGAAAATGTATATGAATATTACAATAATATTTAGTTTGCCTTTAATTTACTGATAACAAAATCAAAGTTAATACCAATAAAAACAATATTCAATGATATTATTACAGTGTTGAATTGGTAACCTTTTAAAAGAAATTTATTTAAAGGATCGATAAGTTTACTAGGGTCGTTTGTAAATTTCCGGGTACGGTAAATATAAAAAAAAAAGAAGATGTGGTATGATTGCAAATGATACAACTCTCCACAAGAGACCAAAATGACACAGAAGTCTCCGAAAGGATAATGTTAAACATATCAAACGGGACAACTAACGGTCTTTTTTATGTAACACTATTTTCGTCAAAATGAGGATGTGCTATCCCGTTTGAAATAAGTTTCCTACAGGTACAACCAAACTTCAAAACAAAATCATTATATCTATAGAAGAATTTAGTAAAGGTTTGAAGTAATTTGTTGTAATACCATTGTATTCTGATGTAAATACCTTCTTATTAATACTAGCAACAACATTACATAAAAGAAGGACGAAAGATACCAGCGGGACAGTCAAATTCGGTAGGTCACATTCGTGAAAAGAAAAAGGTTTTGTAGTTACGACATAAGGACAATATCCGAATTTATAAATCATGCAGATATAATCACAATATTTCAAGGCTGAACGACATGTTGTACTTTACTGTATGTCTTTGTTTTTTTGAACAGATATATAATTTTACGGAAGGATATTTTCGAAGATTACCAATCAATGGACTGAAATTTCCCGAGCTGCATTGCGAGGGATATTTGGTCCCAAGACTGGTACTTTTCGCAAGTACCCCTCAATAACATGATATATATGTTTAATTTAACCGAATATATTTCATTATGAACTCTCTGTATAGGTGAAACGAAATGTTGGAGGTTTTTTTTTATTAAGAAGCTGGTATCATAATTCATGAACATATTGAATCATAATTTTGAGGATAAGTAGAACCGGTAGAATTATACATGTACTAATTCGCAATAGTTAATGTAACGTCATATCCGTATTCCTTTTGCGGGAAGAAGTTCGCGAGGTTAAAAAAGGAATATCCAAAAATCGCAAATACAACGACAAAGAGGCGAATTTGAGGCATATTCACCAGCAATGGTGAAAAAGAGGAAAATTCATTTGAAATGAGGAAAATTTTAGAACATGCGAAAAATACACTGGCTACCAACCAATCAAAATCTGGCATTCTTATATAATTTTATAAGGTGTGATTACAAATAAAAAAAAAGCAATATTCTAATATTTTCTTTTAATTTCGATGTTCGAAAATTTAAAACCATTAAATTAAATAGCTGCTATAAATATTACCATAACATTCCGAATATCTTTTGAAATATATGTTTACGACTCATTTTTACAGTTGCTAGTGTTCTTAATTTGGGAACATTTGCTAACACACAGAATATTATATGCTTTATAGTGTTTTCGGCAGTTTCAAAGGGTATTCCAAAAAAAGTAACTTCGATTATGCCTAAACGATCAAAATAACGGTGAAATATAACTTCGCTTATAACGAACATGACGAATGAACGCCATCCCGATCAGGGTTGTAAAATATAAAAAAACTATGGGAAAATGAATTGTTACCAAGGCCCCTTTTTGCAAAGTTTACTTTTCCAATTTCATATATGTTCAGAAATGTGCAAAATCACGCAATATCTGTGTCAAGTAACGTATATGACATTAATCATGTTAATAGTTTGCTTTACGTGATTTAAAATCAGTTTTCCCATAGCTTATTACGCCGGATTTATAGTACTTTGATATTGCACATATATAATTTGTGTTAGCTGATAGTGTAATCTTTTTTAATTCGTTTAAATACGGAGTCTCCCCAATACGATTTTTTGCTATCGGAATTCGGATTGATGATTGAACGCGTGGATTAAAGGTGTTTCTTTTATATATATATAAAAAAACACATCATTACAAATAATAAGTCTTTTTGAACTATCGATATAACAAAGAGTTTAAAATTGAATATATAGATTTTCGCTGGTCTTCTCAACGAGATTGATTTCTCGCTTCAGCTGGTACGGCAAAAGTAAAAAAAAGCAATAAATTTGAGATGATAATCTGTTTATCGCTATTTTGCCTACGACGACGTTGATGTTTACACTGACAACGGCACGTGCGTCCTAAGGCAGATGACAATGGTGATAAGGAAAATTCTAGGCAAAATAAGTCAACTTAAACTGATAGTTGAATTGAAATTGTCAAATTTAGAAAAATAAATCATGAAAACAATAGAAACTGGCAAGCGAAGATAATTATGAACAGAACTTTAAATGGCTTATTTGGGAAAAACAAAACAGCACTAAATCGAGGAGCAAGACAGACTTGGATCGATAGGCCATTTATCTGCTATCCGAGATGCACAAAACTAATTTGTCAAATGAAAAGCATATTTTACAGTTTTTATTTTAAATACTTATTTGTTTCTGTTCAATTCCATTTAATGTGAATACGATACTAATCCTTCTTTTTGTGACCCCCCACCCACATAAAATAAACGGTTGAAAATGTTGAAAAAAGCAACTAATTGTTGGGTTTTTTTTTCAAAACACCCACCTTACGTAAGTCAAAAAGGAGAACACTGACTATGCTGAAAAGGAAACTATCCGTCAGTAAGATCAAATATATATTTCGTAAAATAGCGATAATAACAATTATCATGTGAAAGACACAAAAAATCTATCTTATGAGATACGTAATATGGATTACATATTGTTAAGATTGTAACACAAGAACCCTGGCTTAAAACTTATTTGTTAATCTTTTGTTATATCAAGAAAGAAAAGATCATTTCCTGTTTCCTGCCATGCGTGCTCTCTGATTTCAGTTGGATATAATTATAAACAGTGAGAGGCAAATACAGAATTCAAATACAGGGAATCGTCCGAAACATCATTACAATTTATGGTAGCACGCGTTTTCTGCGTCAAATTTGTATTCATCTTAACGATTTTTTTTATGAATGGTTTGTTGTGCAGGGGTTCGGCATTTCGTTATATTATCATAAAAATTTCGCCCTTTAATATGCAAGTCTTAATATTAAGATTTATTTAGTACTTACCCAAGTTTCGAGATGTGACAGTCATAATCAATTGATCGGGTTCTGCTTTTGTGTGATCTATTTACTCAATCCTAGATGATAGCTGATTGGCTACTGAAATCAGGCGACCACTGAACAAACGAAATGTTATAAGACGCAGTTAAGAACACTTGTATTACATAATTCTTTAAATAGAAACAACTAGTTTATGAGCAGAAAATCAATACAGTTTATCAGCAAACGTCATTAAATTTTATAGTAGCACACATATAAATTCCACCACTACAACAAGTGTGCTCCGATATTTCTGCACTCGAGTCAGTTTAATTTTGATATTTTAAACGCGAGGTTTGCCGATCTTTTAGATTAATAAAAATGTAACTTTTGAGAGAGGATAAAAATCGTTATATACGAGTTCTACTAATAAAATCTGTTTCTGTTAGGATTTATACCCTTCCTTTTCAAAGATTTGCAAAAAGTTTCGTTCTTTTACGTGACGTTATCAGCCATGGTCGCCTTTTGTCATAACTTAACAATAGGAAAATTCAGAAGAAACCAAGAAAAGTTAACGTCATTATTAAATTTCGACTAATCATTTGCCGGGAACAGATATTTCACTAGTGCGTAGAAATGAATATAAAAGCAATAAAGAAATGTGAAAATATCACAAATATAAGAAAAGCTATCTTCTCAAAGTTTATCTTTAAATTAAATGGTGTACTTTTTCTTTTTATCAAACAAAGCTGGGTTTTCCATGAATGATCTATATAAAATCTGACAATTTTGCACAACCCGTAGCATAAAATTAAGACAGGTATCCCATACTCTATATTACATTTTACAATAAAGCATGATTAAAGTACATTTTGACAGCTCATTAAACTAGAGGCTCTAAATAGCCTGTGTCGCTCACCTTGGTCTATGTACTTATTAAACAAAGAACACAGATGGATTCATGACAAAATTGTGTTTTGGTAATGGTGATGCGTTTGTAGATCTTACTTTACTGAACATTTTTGCTACTTACAATTTGTTCTATCTATATAGACTTGGCCCTTTAGATACAGAAGAAAATATTTTGTAAAAATTTCAAAAATTTACAAAATTAATGAAAATTGTTAAAAATTTACTATAAAGGGCAATAACTCCCTAAGGAGTCAACTGACCATTGTGGTCATGTTTTTTTATTATTAGATCTTACTTTGCTGAACATTATTGCTGTTTACAGTTTTTCTCTATCTATAATAGTATTCAAGATAATAACTAAAAACTTAAAATTTCTTTAAAAATTACCAATTGGGGGCAGCAACCCAACAACCAGGTGTCCTATTCATCTGAAAGAGAGGCAGAGAGATATTGACTTGATAAACAGTTTAACCCCTTGCCAGATTTGCTCTAAATGCTTTGGTTTCAGAGTTATAAGCCAAAATCTACATTTAACCCCTATGTTATATTTTTAGCTATGGTGGCCATCTTGATTGGTTGTTTTGGGTCACCGCACACTTTTTTTAAACTAGATACCCAAATAATGAATGTGGCTAAGTTTGGTTAAATTTGGCCCAGTAGTTTCAGAGGAGAAGATTTTTGTAAAATATTACAAAAATTTACGAAAAATTGGTAAAAAACTGATTGTAAAGGGCAATAACTCCTAAGGGGTCAACTGACCATTTTGGTCATTTAATTTATTTGTAGATCTTACTTTGCTGAACATTATTGCTGTTTACAGTTTATCTCTATCTATAATAATATTCAAGATAATAACCAAAAACGGCAAAATTTCCTTAAAATTACCAATTCAGGGGCAGCAACCCAGCAACCGGTTGTCCGAATCATCTGAAAATTTTAGGGCAGATAGATCTTGACCTGATAAACAATTTTATCCAATTTCAGATTTGCTCTAAATGCTTTGGTTTCAGAGTAATAAGCCACAATCTACATTTTACCCTATGTTCTAATTTTAGCCATGTCGGCCATCTTGGTTGGTTGGCCGGGTCACCGCACATATTTTTTAAACTAGATACCTCAATCATGATTGTGGCCAAGTTTGGTTAAATTTGGCCCAGTAATTTCAGACGAGAATATTTTTGTAAAAGTTAACGACGACGGACGCAAAGTGATGGGAAAAGCTCAATTGGCCCTTTCGGCCAGGTGAGCTAAAATTCTTTGGATTTTGATATACCCCCCCCCCCCCCCTTCATCAGATGATACAAATAGAAATACATCTAACAAAAACACAGAGTGGACGTGGCCGGGTATATCCCAACAACAAAACGATACTAAGTACTGACCTGAGAGTACTCGCAGTAACAGTTCCTAGTTCAAAACCACTAACATCTAATAAACAAATTATGCATTAAAGACTAAATTATCAATCAGTACACATCCAACATCAAATGGATTTAGTCTTAATACGTCAAAAACATTCAGACAAAACCATTACCTTGTGCAATGGCAAGGTATCGACAGATTGTACACCCATGAAAATGTATATGAATATTACAATAATATTTAGTTTGCCTTTAATTTACTGATAACAAAATCAAAGTTAATACCAATGAAAACAATATTCAATGATATTATTACAGTGTTGAATTGGTAACCTTTTAAAAGATATTTATTTAAAGGATCGATAAGTTTACTAGGGTCGTTTGTAAATTTCCGCTTACGGTAAATATAAAAAAAGAAGATGTGGTACGATTGCAAATGAGACAACTCTCCACAAGAGACCAAAATGACACAGAAGTCGCCGAAATGACAATGTTAAACATATCAAACGGGAAAACTAACGGTCTTTTTTTATGTAACACTTTTTCCGTCAAAATGAGGATGTGTTATCCCGTTTGAAATAAGTTTCCTACAGGTACAACCAAACTTCAAAACAAAATCATTATATCTATAGAAGAATTTAGTAAAGGTTTGAAGTAATTTGTTGTAATACCATTGTATTCTAATGTAAATACCTTCTTATTAATACTAGCAACAACATTACATAAAAGAAGGACGAAAGATACCAGCGGGACAGTCAAATTCGGTAGGTCACATTCGTGAAAAGAAAAAGGTTCTGTAGTTACGACATAAGGACCATATCCGAATTTATAAATCATGCAGATATAATCACAATATTTCAAGGCTGAACGACATGTTGTACTTTACTGTATGTCTTTGTTTTTTTGAACAGACATATAATTTTACGGAAGGATATTTTCGAAGATTACCAATCAATGGACTGAAATATCCCGAGCTGCATTGCGAGGGATATTTGGTCCCAAGACTGGTACTTTTCGCAAGTACCCCTCAATAACATGATATATCTGTTTAATTTAACCGAATATATTTCATTATGAACTCTCTGTATAGGTGAAACGAAATGTTGGGTTTTTTTTTTATTAAGAAGCTGGTATCATAATTCATAAACATGTTGAATCATAATTTTGAGGATAAGTAGAACCGTTGGAATTATACATGTACTAATTCGCAATAGTTAATGTAACGTCATATCCGTATCCTTTTTGCGGGAAGAAGTTCGCGAGGTTAAAAAAGGAATATCCAAAAATCGCAAATACAACGACAAAGAGGCGAATTTGAGGCATATTCACCAGCAATGGTGAAAAAGAGGAAAATTCATTTGAAATGAGGAAAATTTTAGAACATGCGAAAAATACACTGGCTACCAACCAATCAAAATCTGGCATTCTTATATAATTTTATAAGGTGTGATTACAAATAAAAAAAAAAAAATATTCTAATATTTTTTTTTTTAATTTCGATGTTCGAAAATTTAAAACCATTAAATTAAATAGCTGCTAAAAATATTACCATAACATTCCGAATATCTTTTGAAATATATGTTTAGGAACATTTGCTAACACACAGAATATTATATGCTTTATAGTGTTTTCGGCAGTTTCAAAGGGTATTCCAAAAAAAAGTAACTTCAATTATGCCTAAACGATCAAAACAACGGTGAAATATAACTTATAACGAATGAACGCCATCCCGATCAGGGTTGTAAAATATAAAAAAAACTATGGGAAAATGAATTGTTACCAAGGCCCCTTTTTGCAAAGTTTACTTTTCCAATTTCATATGTGTTCAGAAATGTGCAAATTCACGCAATATCTGTGTCAAGTAACGTATATGACATTAATCATGTTAATAGTTTGCTTTACGTGATTTGAAATCAGTTTTCCCATAGCTTATTACGCCTGATTTATAGGACTTTGATATTGCACATATATAATTTGTGTTAGCTGATAACACTTTTCTAAATCTTTTGTAATTCGTTTAAGTACGGAGTCTCCAAATACGATTTTTAGCTATCGGAATTCGGATTGATGTTTGAACGCGTGGATTAAAGGTGTTTCTTTTATATATATAAAAAAACCACATCATTACAAATAATAAGTCCTTTTAAACTAACGATATAACAAAGAGTTTAAAATGGAATATATAGATTTTCGCTGGTCATCTCAACGAGATTGATTTCTCGCTTCAGCTGGTACGGCAAAAGTGAAAAAAGCAATAAAGTTGAGATGACTAATGATAATCTGTTTATCGCTATTTTGCCTACGACGACGTTGATGTTTACACTGACAACGGCACGTGCGTCCTAAGGCAGATGACAATGGTGATAAGGAAAATTCTAGGCAAAATAAGTCAACTTAAACGGATAGTTGAATTGAAATTGTCAAATTTAGAGAAAAAAAAACCATCAAAACAATAGAAACTGGCAAGCGAAGATAATTATGAACAGAACTTTAAATGGCTTATTTGGGAAAGACAAAACAGCACTAAATCGAGGAGCAAGACAGACTTGGATCGATAGGCCATTTATCTGCTATCCGAGATGCACAAAACTAATTTGTCAAATGAAAAGCATATTTTACAGTTTTTATTTTAAATACTTATTTGTTTCTGTTCAATTCCATTTAATGTGAATACGATACTAATCCTTCTTTTTGTGACCCCCCACCCACATAAAATAAACGGTTGAAAATGTTGAAAAAAAGCAACTAATTGATGGTTTTTTTTTCAAAACACCCACCTTACGTAAGTCAAAAAGGAGAACACTGACTATGCTGAAAAGGAAACTATCCGTCAGTAAGATCAAATGTATATTTCGTAAAATAGCGATAACAACAATTATCATGTGAAAGACACAAAAAATCTATCTTATGAGATACGTAATATGGATTACATATTGTTAAGATTGTAATACAAGAACCCTGGCTTAAAACTTATTTGTTAATCTTTTGTTATATCAAGAAAGAAAAGATCATTTCCTGTTACCTGCCATGCGTGCTCTCTGATTTCACTTGGATATAATTATAAAGAGTGAGAGGCAAATACAGAATTCAAATACAGGGAATCGTAGCTTGATGGTAGATACATATTTCGTTTGCCAACGAACGTCATATTAAATCAATAATACATATATATTGGCTCATATTCTAAAAACACGACATTGAAAGTGATCAATTTTTATTTTTTAAGAAGTTTATCCGAAACATCATTACAATTTATGGTAGCACGAGTTTTCTGCGTCTAATTTTGTACTCATCTCAACGATTTTTTTATGAATGGTTTGTTGTGCAGGGGTTCGGCATTTTGTTATATTATCATAAAAATTTCGCCCTTTAATATGCAAGTCTTAATATTAAGATTTATTTAGTACTTACCCAAGTTTCGAGATGTAACAGTCATAATCAATTGATCGGGTTCTGCTTTTGTGTGATCTATTTACTCAATCCTAGATGACAGCTGATTGGCTACTGAAATCAGGCGACCACTGAGCAAACGAAATGTTATAAGACGCAGTTAAGAACACTTGTATTACATAATTCTTTAAATAGAAACAACTAATTTATGAGCAAAAAATCAATACAGTTTATCAGCAAACGTCATTAAATTTTATGGTAGCACACGTTTTCTGTGTCTAATTGTGTAGTCATCTCAACGATTTTTGAATTAATGGTTTGTTGCACAGGGGTTAAGCACTTTTGTTATATTATCATAAAAACTTCTCCCTTTAATTTGCAAGTTTGAATATTTAGATTTATTAAGTACTTACCTAATGTCTCGAGAGTTTACAGTCATAACCAATTAATCGGGTTCTGCTTTTGCGGATCAATTTACCCAATCCTAGATGATAAAAGAGGGACAAAAGATACCAGAGGGACAGTCAAACTCATAAATCAAAAATAAACTGACAACGCCATGGCTAAAAATGAAACAAAGACACACAGATAAACAATAGTACACATGACATAGAAAACTCAAGAATAAGCAACACGAACCCAACAAAAAACAAGGGGTGATCTCAGGTGCTCCTGCTCCACATGTGGCACCCGTCGTGTTGCTTCTGTGATAACAAATCCGGTAAATAGTCTAATTCGGTAGGTCACATTCATGAAAGGGAAGGAGATTGTAGTTACGACGTAAGGAACATATCCGATATCATATGTGAAACGTTATTCCATAACGGTCAACCAACTCGTGATGGCGTCGGTAAAATTTACGAAGGGATAATTTCATCTTTACCATTTGGAACTATTAGTTTAATAGCTTCCTTGTGAGCAGCAACCCTCTATCAAGAAAATCATGATAAGAAATGCAAGCATGGGAATATCGTATCAATTGGGAGATATATACCCCGTATGCAGGTGCAAGTTCACAATTGGAAAGCTGAAATCATCTCTTTTGTCGTAAAGTTTTATTTCAACCGACCCCCATTGTCACATTTCTAGATGTAAGTCAAGATATGAGACCGAGTTAACTGTATCTGTAGTATCCTTTATCTCTAGTTCGATGGGATAGATGAGTTCAACATAGTCATCAAATTTTGAATTGTTTAGCTGATTGGCTGCTGAAATCAGCCAACCACTGAACAAACGACATTTTATAACACGCATTGAAGAACCCTTGTATCATTTTATTTTTTTGATAAATATAACTAATTTATGAGCAAAAAATTAATACACGATGTACTGACATTTATTGCATTTTACTATGTGATTTGAATAAATAAGTAAACAACTGTTGTATCTTCTAATTCTTTACCTACACTGTTATATACATTCCAATACCAAATTAAACAAAACATGTTCGATTGTATCATTCGTTTTTCTTTAAATCTTTTTTTTAAGAAAAAAAAAATAACAAAGAAACGGACTCCAATGTCTGTACATTTATTTCATTGACTAAGACAGTTATATACATGTGCACAGCAAAAGTTCAAAATGTATAAACACGTCCGGCCTGACATCCAGCGCAAGTAAAAAAAAAGTATCAAAAAGGAAAAGCACAAAAAAACTGAACTCTGAGGAAAATTCAAAACGGAAAGTAACTAATCAAATAGCAAAAACGAGATGTATAAGTACAGAGCCACGCTATATGTATCGAAGTAACATAAAAAGGCATATAGACAAAGCACATTGGCAAAAATGAAAGTGAAGAATACAAAAATATCATAAACAATAACATAATGGCGAAATATTTAACAAAGAAACACAAAAAGGCATATATCGACAACCTCATTCATGGTGTTCTTATATTTTATTTTTGACAAACATCCGCGACATATAATTGGTTCAAGAAAAAAATACAATGAATGTAGTATATTCCTAGCATAGAAACAAAGGATTGCATTTTTGTTCATATATTTCAATTCAAGTGTAATTTGATATATAATAAGATTGGTTCGAAAATGAAATTTCCTGCCGGAAGTCGATAACTTCGAAGACATTTATTTAACTGACTTCAAGAAAATAAAATACGCAAGTGTGTTAAATGTCTCATATCCTCATGATTTTGTCATAAAATTAAATAACTAGTATGATATTATTAACATATGGTGTAATGATATTAAGCACATCGTATCTGTATGAACTATCATTTATTATATCTATGAAACTGTCGAATGTATGTATTTCTGTTCTGTATCTTCCTCTTTTAATAGGAGCTCCACCATAGGTTATGGTGTAAAAAGGAAAACATTTAACCTACTGTATCGGTACAGATTTAATATGAGCATTTGTCTTTCCAGTTTCAAACCTGACCGTGAAGGGTCGTACTACCAAAAAAATAATAAGTACAATGTAATCAAACATACGAACACACCCATTCACCTAATTCGCTCATCCTCAAAAAAATTAAAAATGCAAAATATAAAAACACATTATATACAAAATAAGTGATAAGGTCACCCCGAATGCCGCACAAATGCATAGACAACGAACGGGAAACCGGAGAGGACATACTTGTAATCCAAACCGAGACCGCTAAATGCCCAGCTGTTTTTCTTGTAGAGGAAAACCGGAAATCCTACGATAAAGGATCTCAGAGAGAAACTACCGATCAATTAGGGGAACAGCTAAATCCCTCAGACATCAAATAAATTGGTCTAATAGTTTCCCACATGGAAACTACTAATGGATCCCATCTGACTACATGTCTCAAACAAACCTGAAAATATCTGCAGAAACTTTCCTCAACCAAAAAAATAAATCCAAATAATAAAATATACGATGTCAGGATTTATCCATGACAAAACAATTTCAATGATGTTGAAGGATTCTCTCTGCAAAAATGTTCACGCCCGCTCTCATCTGTATGATCGACTCGTATTTCGCATTTGTATTTCAAAATGTCGGAATTAAAACAAGCTCATATCGGGAGTTGTTACGATTGTCCCTTTTTATCGTACTACATATTGACATTCTACATGTTTACATGTACTTGTGATATGGTATCGAAATTAAGACACAGCTTTAGTTCACGTCTCACTCTTGTTTCAAAAAGCGACAAAATGTTACCACCCGGATTAATTGAGCTAATATAGTGTTATTATGACATGGATTGAGGCATAGTAGGCAAATTGCAAACAATGAAGCACGAGATTTACATACCTACATTATAAAGTCGATCTCAGTGATAATTGGGCAAATATGAGGCAAAAGAGGTTTAAGGGAAACAAGACGTGTAATTCCCTGATGACACTACACTTAAACATTGAGCGTTTTTACAAGTAACAATCCGAAAGGGACAACCGTCATTTTGCCTATGGTTAGTACACATTCGGTTATAACAGCGGTATACCAATATCTATGATGAGTGTATATACTTCTGTTTCTATAACAAAAGACAATACGAAAATCAATGTTTTTATACAAAAGGTAAGAAAACCCCATACAAACACAATCAATTATAATGCATGTCACTTTATCATCAATCATCTTAGCTGTTATAAGACATACACTTTAATGTGAAGGGTAATTGGAAAATCATATTAACTGGATAATCTCCCGTTTGGCCGAAAAAAAAATCTAATGTCGAATAGCCTTTTTTTAATTGCGTTATCATTTACTGGACATACGGTAAACTAATGTAGATCGAGTAATGTTGTATATCATACATCTGGTTAACAATAAAGTTAAGTATACTACCAAAACAATTAGGTCTGTTAAGTATTCGGACGACTTGGATGTAGAGTCTATGAAAACGCAATGTTTTCCCATTACAATTTTGAACTTTCTACTTCTAAGCAGTAGCATACAATCAATCCGATCGTATAACTTTTACATCAATCATCTCATTCAATACGACATATGTAAACACAATAATGATTCCATCACCTTAACAAGGGTGTGTTTCATACAGTAAAACTGCTCGGATATAATTTTAGGCATAACGACATAAATCATTAAATAAATCTAACATTGGGTTGACATTATAATGTGTTCTTGTGTTAACTCATTGACGGTCTTGAAAGTTATTTCGGTTATAGAGGAAAAGTCGTCTGATATGTAATTCAGTATTGCGTCTAAAACCTGATGCATTTTGTTGTCCGTAATGATTTACGAGACTTGTGATGATTGCATATCAAGTTCACGATTTCCCTATCGACTCACGTCTGAAACGCATTCTTGCGATTTTTTATATTTTTTCTATTTCTTTTACATTAGTACATGTATCTTCTTAGTCAATTTTAAAATAGACAATATGAATATCTTTTTTATAATACATGCACAATCAATTTCTGGCGGTACATCATACAAAAAAACAACTAATGCTTTATTTGTCTGTCAATAGAACTGCTTTTACTTTCAAAAGTATATAGATTCATTAAACAAAACAAATCTTTCTAAATTTACAAATGACGACAGATATATTGTGAAGTAATAAATATATTCAGGAAGTGTTTACAATGCGTCATCTCAAAAAAGTAATCCAAATTGTTATTACCTTTAACATCTTTTATTTACTGCTCGCGTTTTGTCTTTTTTATGTTAATGTTGATTTATTATATTTATTCTACTTATCTAACTTGGATACATTTCAAATTTCAAACTATCAAAAGTCGGTTTAGCCCTTCAAGGACATTTTTGTGTTTTTGTTTTATATTTGTTGAAAATCAGTACAGTGCCCTTTTGTCCTTACATGTTCACATTATAAGGCCCCAATACCTTAACACGGTTGTTCTTCGTACACAAAAACTGCTCCAATACATTTATGAAGCAAAAAAATTAAATCAGGATAACATTAATTGTCTATGGCATAACACACTAGCGACATAACTCCGCGGTTTAAAAAATATATTTAGGAAAACAAGTGTCTGTTCTGTAATTCTCTTTTGTGTCTTACTACTTTTTGCGATTGTTTGTCGGAATAGTAATTAACAAGCCTTGTGATGTATGCATGTCAAGTGACGATTCATAATCAACTCACATATAAAATGCATGTTGTCGTTTTGGATTCATTTAAATTGATTTGTATCCTTCTAATCGTTTTAGAGACATTTGAATAACTTAGTTACGCTTATAAACAATTAATTTCTGATGACAAACATGCATTTCAAAAACTATAGACTTTATCTGTCTGCAATCAGATTAAACTGAGCATGCAATAAGAATACAAATATATACGAATTTTTAACGTATTTTTACTTTTTAAATCACAAAGATTCATAAAACAAACAATTAATCTTAATGAATTTGAAAAGTCACGACACATATATTATAAAAAGATTTATTTTTCGGTGAGTGTTTACCACAGGTGGTTTTTAAAAGGAAATCTACTCTTGTATTATCTTTAACATATTTTATGGCATGTATGGGCATTCATTGCGGATGTTTTCTTTGTCATTTTATTGTTTATTTACAAGATTTATATTGCCTATCTATTATGATTCATGTTCTGTCATCCTGCCCCGAAGGCCATATGAACTTTTGTTATCACTTAGCGTCTATCGTCCGTCTTTTAAACAAATTTTCTTTGTAGATACGGAGTTAATAATTTGGAACAGTTATCATTAGGGAATCTTTTTTGAAAAGTGTGTCCGACATGGCTGAAAATAGAACAATATGGGTATATCGCTAGTTTTGTTTATTATCTTGCAACCACAAAAGAAATCTGACCATGAAAGAAATGCTTGGAATGAGATGCGTTTTTGCAAAGTCAGTAGATTTGAAAAGGACATCGGATGAATGAATAAAAATAAAGATATTCCACGATAACGACATCTATTGAATTAGGTGTCTTAAGTTTGAAAGTAACTTCAATCTAATGTTATCCTGCCACATGTTAACGAGTTAAATATTGTGAAACAAAACGTTAAGTATATTAATTTTAACGCTATTAAAAAATTGAAGCAACACAACTGACCCAACATATTTAATTATATTTGGTGTACAAGTTTGGTTGTACTTGTACAATGTTGTAGAAAATGTATTTCAAGCTGATATTCTTTACCTGTCCTTAAATTTATATACGATTCGGGCAATTTAGGAATCGAATTTAGGGATTTATTCGAAAAGTTTACTAATTCAACACTGTAAAAAGATCTTTGATCTTTATGTTTATTGATATAAATATTGATTTTGTTTATTTTTTTATCACTTAATTTAAACTATACTAAAACTGATTTGCATTTCCCAATTTATGAGTTGGCATTTCGTTTTAAGTATTACAAAGCCTTGCACGATGGAGGTTGTACATTCAGATGTAGGTCTAAGTAATACATACCAACAATATCCAGTAGCGGTTTTTGTATTCGGTATTCGGTCCTTCCGACGGTTAACCGGTTAACCGTTGACAACACTAAAAAAAATACAAATACGACAAATACTACAAATGCAAGTTGACGTGGCAGAGTACTTTTATGTCACAGATCTGAGAAAACTGGCAGTTACTGACAGCTAGTTCAAAGCCTCTAACAACTAAGAAAACAAATCATGCATCTAAGACTAAACGACGCCAACTTTTAGATTGATACTTTTCATACTACAATGGAGTAATCGAGTTAAGTAAACTCATCATAGACATGATAGATAACAAGACTAAATTTTGTATATACGCCAGACGCGCATTTCGTCCACAAAAGACTCATCAGTGACGCTCGAATCTAAAAAAGTTAAAAAGTCCAAATAAAGTTACAAGTTGAAGAGCATTGAGGACCAAAATTCCTAAAAGTTCTGCCAAATACAGCTAAGGTAATCTATGCCTGAGGTAGAAAAACTTTAGTATTTCAAAAAAATTCAAAATTTTGTAAAACAGTTAATGTATAGATATAACCATATCAATGAAAATTCATGTTAGCACAAGTAGTATTTTTTTTTACTGTACATATACTTGCATGTGTTCTTTTTTTTTTTTTTAGATATGTTGGTCCCGTGTATTTTTTCAGGATTAATTAAGTGGTGCAATGCGGATATATTAGAAACTCAAATGTTATCATCATTTAATATCATTTATTTATGCACTAGATTAACTTTTACTCAAGTTTTGTTTTGTTAATCCATTATACCTTTTGTTATCTCGAGAATCAAAAACAGAGGGAAAAGACATCTTATTTAATCAAATTTTCTGGTTTTATTTTCCTTTATCGTACATCTATTCTTTTTTGACGAAATTAACTCTCTTTGTACATGTTGTACAATAAGTCTAAGCAACCAATATTTCATTATCTTGATTGACACTGGAGTTATTTCTAACCAAATTATATCTGCAATATACTGACTTTGTGTCTGCTGTTTTCAAATCAATAAAAACAACTTAACGTTATTTGCCTTTTCAGTCATATTGCCTTAATTATACATTCTAGTTGCAGTCCAATGATCGTGATACGTCTTAAATCTGTAAGTCGGGATCAGCGATGTCGATAATCGATTGGGATTTCGTTAAATTGATTGTCGTTATATATACCGGAATTCAAGCAAATCAAACGCCGGTCCATCATACATGCGCAGTCTTACAAAAATAGGACGACAGATACCAAAAACGAGTCAAACTCATAGATTGAAAATAAACTGACAACAAAATTGTCACAAAATAATATCAGTAAATGACAATAAAAGTGTTAAACATTCAACAATCAAATAGTTTTACATAAGCGAGTCCTTTCTCTAAATGCGTGACTACTGCAATGTCTTTCCAGATTGTCTTATATTATTTAGAATAAAAATGTTTTTATGATAAATGTTCCTCCACTTCCGGTGCTTGAAGTTGTTACTTAAGGGGGCTCGAGGGTATCAATCTATTTTTTTTCATATAGGCTTTAATTTTTTTCCCTATAAATTTATTTTATCATATACTTAATAGAAAAATGGAATAACAAACTGGGTCGCCGTTCATTTGAGCTCACAATCTTCTTTAAAAGAAGCATACATTTTTATGCTCCACCTACGATAGTAGAGGGGCATTATGTTTTCGGGTCTGTGCGTCCGTTCGTTCTTCCGTCTGTCTGTCCTTCCGTCCGTCCGTCCGTTCGTCCCGCTTTAGGTTAAAGTTTTTGGTCAAGGTAGTTTTTGATGAAGTTGAATTCCAATCAACTTGAAACTCAGTACACATGAGCCCTATGATATGATCTTTCGAAATTTAGTCGAAATTAGTGTTTTGACCCCAATTTCACGGTCCACTTAACATAGAAATAGATAGTGCGAGTGGACCATCCGTGTACATTGGACACATTCTTGTTTTAAGGTACTTTTGTTTTGTTGAACTAATAGGTGAAATAGGTGTAATATCGAAATAAAAAAAAAATAATTACAGAAATCGCTTAAATTTTACAATTGTTTAGTTTATGTACAGCTTATTTGAAAAAAATAATAATGAATATGGGTCATCGATGAGTTAAAAAGTAATTCAATTAAAAATACACAAAAATTGCACTTTTTACTAATCATGCTAAAGGGATATAATTTGGAGCTTTGTAATTAAAAAATAAATGTTTAAAATTTGGCTCAAATTTTTGTATCTTCGAGTCTCTATACGAACGTACTTGAATAAAGTTATGATTATATCGAGTCAATTAAATCATTCTATAGTAACGATGTTACCTTCGATAACTATTGGCTATGTAGTTCGATTGATTCCGCTCACAACTGTATTTGTTGAATATAGGATCTAGAAAACTAAATCACATCCTCCAATTTCCCAACACTGGAGAATATCAGTTCATCTATGATAAATTCACACAACCATTCGAATGTGAAGTTTCATGTTTTAAAAAAATGACATCCTTTAATTTCTATTTGTAGACGATGTCGAAGTAAAAATTACCATGAAACACACGCGTACGCTAGTAGTGACAAGAAAATGGATAAAACCAAATCGACCCCAATGTACGATCGAAATGAAACAAGTAGAGCAAGTAATCAAAAATCAACGTACATATTCAGAAAATTTGCAACAAAATACAGCATTATATATTATGGATAATAACTATGAATATTAACATAACAAAGAGGACAAAGGAAACATTTATACAAATGGGACGGATACAAACTTCACATATAAAGGGGTTCTACTACCTACGATCATATACAAAGCAAAGAAGTCATGGGAAACCAACAAACTAAAACGACGGATACAGATATCTATTCACATTTGAAAGGCACTGTAGCTGTTTCGGACTATTTATGATCATACACTACGTGATGGTATCCAAGATATTTATGAAGGTGATTACGACGTTTCCCATGGAATAATGACTGATGACGACTATGATGTATCCGGGAACTTAACTCGGTCTGAAGTGGAAAACGCAGATTCGTTGTATGACTAATGCTTAAATGATTGACAACAATATATATCCCGTTTGAATGATTTTACACAAGTAATATTTGGAGCCATTTATAGCTTGGTGTTCTGTGTGAGCCGATGCTCTGTGTTGACGGCCGTCCTTTTACCGTTAATGGTTTACTTTTATAAATTATTACGTGGATGGAAAGTTGTCTCATTGGCACTCATACCACATCTTCCTGTATATAAACGAGCATTTTTGTATAAAACTTTATAGCGGTAAAATTGCTAATTCAAATTATTAAATCTTTTAAATTAAACAACCATTAAGCATTCCTGCATCTTAAACAGGTTTTCAATTTCAAGAAAAGTTGGTTACTAACATCATGTTTACGGAAATGTATACAATTTCAATATTCATGCTTTATAAGTTAACTCCAACCAACGAGATTTTGAATTATAAATACTCTGTAAGTTGCTATATGACACACCTTACATATATATCAGGAAATAAAAGTTAAAGTTACTAATTGAATTTTTTCTTTTCGTTAAAAATAATACCAAGAATGTTTTTCTTAACTCTTGATATCTTTAATGGGGTAACTTTAGTTTGAGCAAAATCTCATGAAACAGTACAAAAGAAATCCAGTTGATTTGTGTTGTTTATTTATTGCATGAACAATAATCAAATTTATAATGCAGTTGTACCTTTTTGCAGCATATTAAATAATCAAATGTCTTATCTTAAATTAGTGTATGCTGTGATAATTATTTACTATTTGTATATATTACGCCGTGAAGTCTACGGAGTTTAACAAAACATAACAATTGTCGAATTATAATTAATTATGCACATACAATCTCGTAACTCTAACAGCTGTTATAGTTCCTTTCATTGCACTAGTTCTACTAACTTTTATAAAAATACCCTGTGAAGATGTAAATAGACTGATAATTGGAAGTATCGTCTATAAGACATATTCAATGCACAATTAAACAAAACAATATCTGGTGGTAAATATATGGTACTCAGCAATATATAAGAATCCGCTGCGGAATTCCAAAACAACACGACAACAGATAAAGAAGAAATCTTGGTTGAATTTATCACAATCAACACTAGTAATGTATACAATAATTTAAATGCAACCACTAACGAAGCACGACTATACCATAATGAACATTATGGCGATGACAATTTGCTGATATATGACACCCTCCTCTTTGAAGTGGTAGACGTATTCTGCATCCCTAAATTTCTTAATAATGTATATGATGGTGTCAGGCTGTTATCAACTTCGACATTTGCTTACTTTTATTTCAAATAGTATTACATCCATTAGCAATGATTAGGGAGGAAGTTTTGATAAAACTTAAGGTTTGATAAAAACACTTTTAGAGTAAATATTATAATTTCCGTGTCAAACTAATCCTGCTTCCTTTTACATTACTTTAAACATAAGAAACAATATTATTTGCAGCAAAGTATTTTGATCATCTGACATATGTTACCTTATTGTTGATATGTGGGTAATCGAATATTTACTAAAATATCTATGACAGCTTATACATGTTATATGACTAAGACTAGTCATAAGAATATTGAAAGTAGTTTTGCTAATCACTGTTGTATGTTTGATATTCAGTGGTGTAAATGGATTTTCCAATGTATATAATGGTTTAAATGCTTATCTAATTGTCTTAATCGTCAAACACTTAAAGTAAGAATTGAATATTATTTCCCCTATTCAATTTCCGTTTCAGGCTAGATTATATTTCTTTGTTATCTTAAGCGTCGATTTTGTGGTATTGATAATGTCCTTTATCATACACATTAGGTCACGTTAAAGATATTAATGTAACAGTAGGCTGCGTCTTTTTCAAATTTGCTTCTCATTGCAATGTTTACAAATATTGTAGATTCCGTTACTGGCCTCCATTACCTTTCACCTCTGTAGTAAAATAAAATTAGTAAATTAAGCATTCACAAATTATGCATTACAAATATTATCCACCAATCAGAAGAGCACATGACTTCAGTTTTATACAGAAAGCTCTCCCCTAAATGGGCGGTCTCTGATGAAGTATATTTATTTAATAAATTAACCACTATAACATACTACAGTTAAACATATTCTTGTCGATTTTTGTGTAGTTCTAAGGATAACGAAAACCGTCTTGTAAGATTAGAGGTTGTAGATCCCAAGGAAACATTCAAAACTTATAAGTCAATGGGAACCTGACAATGGCATGGCAAAAAATTACGAAAAGATAGATAAATCAACATAACACTAAGTAAGAAAAAAAGACCGAACAACACGAAATCAACCGCAAAATCTCATCCATAAATGACGACAAGCAAATTTAAGACATATTGTCGCCGTCACGAAAAATTGGTACCATGTTTTGTGTTGAAATTTTTAAAATAACAACCACATTCATTCAAGATGACGTTTTTCAATTAACGGAATCATATATCATTCCGAAAATCAACTACTGGCCTACCTTTTATTGTGTTTGCACTGTATAATCCTGACCTTCACATAATCCAAGATTGTTTTGTATGGTGGAATCCGACATTGTTATTACCGGAAGTGCTGCCGTTGAGTTCCACCTGCTGTCTATTTTCTCGTGTTTCTCAGAGCTTTTCTTTATCTTTATGCAAAAAGCGCGGGAAATTGTAGCATCATTGACAGAAGAGTAACGAATGTTATGTAAATAAGGGATCCTCATAGAAACCAAGATGGCCGTCTTACAGTTTAAATAATCTTGAAAAATGTGAAGGTCAGGATTATACAGTGCAAACACAATAAAAGGTAGAACAGTAGTGGATATTTGGAGTGGATTTTTCTTCCACTAATTGGAAAACATTAATCTCGAGTAAACGCGGCTGATATTTAAAAAAAAATTGACAAAAATCATTGTGCCAATTTTAAGTGACGGTTACTATAGTATCCCGTAGAGAGAAGACAATAATCATGTCCAAGGTCCCTTAATACAAATAAGAAAACGTTCACTATACACTACACTGGAGATTAAACAAAAAGACCGCTAAAAACGGAATTTCATTTCTTGCTGAGATTATCAAATTCTTGGTTTAGTAATCAAAATCAACCAATATTTTGCAACTTTCAAATGTTGAACTGATTATGTGGTCTTCAAAATGCTTCATCTATTCAAATACAGTATTCCTTAGTTTAAATACCTGATTAGCGAAATAAAAGTTGTACACAATATGCTGATAAATAGGAACACCTTTCATATCATTAGGTAGCTTGCTCGTAAGATCTATATATCCATTTTTATAATATACAAGGACTTTTATAAGTAATGTTGCCCATGCAAACGGCATCGAAAAAAAACCAGGAAGATATTTTAAAAGGTATAAAAGCATATAATAATATGCAAGTAATGCAAAAATTCAATTGAGGATGAATGATGATTCGGCTTCGTCGACTGAATATTCTTATGCCATACTGTGTGCAGAACCTGACTCAATTGCTCAACATGAAAACCAGAACAACAGCAATTCAAATTCGACTTGCATAGAACTAGATTTTTCGGGTGAATACTCCTAATTAGGCCATACATAGTGCAGAACCTGACGTCAGTGCTGAACAGAGCGAAGTTTCAGAAGTATATCAAAATGACAATCATAACAGTGACAGATTAATTTCACCTTAAGAAATGGTTTTATCGATAGAATACGCGTATGCCATGACGAGTGCAGAACATAACTCCATAACAACATGTAGTTGTCTACCTCAGTACTTCGTACTTTCTATTTCTGAAACAAGTGTCAATTGAATAGATCATTTATTACAAGCAACAATAGATTTTGACCACAGGGCGTGACAAGCGGGATGACTAGAAATCCCTGTTTCTATATCCGGAAGACACAGTACATGAATATTGATAACAATAGTAATTAGTTTCAATAAATAGCATGAACATAAAACAAAATCATTTAAATACTCCTTTGCCTAAGCTAACATTTGAATCAAATATGGCAATTCATTTGTGCCTATGATTTTGTGCACTATTCTGCATTGGAACCAATGAAGTTTAGAGCTTGTTGTGGTGTAGAAAGACATATTATGCACTTTTTTCCAATCAATTTTTTTTTGTTTAATTTTAGAGACCATTTATCTTTACAACAAGGCAATGTACTCATTTTTCTAAGAAAACATTATACATATCTTTTGACCCTTTATTTAATAAAACAAATGTTCTGATATCATTTTGAAGAATTGGTCCATGAACTTTATAAAGATTTTCTATAGAGATATCATGTTTAAGAAAAATTTGATATGATTGTATTGCTGATATAACTCCATTATAAACTAGAAAGTTAGATTTAATTTCATAAATACTTTTGCATTGCTCAAAAGACAAAATCCCAGTCTTTATAGAAAACAGATGTGTTACCTATTTTAATATTTCCATTATTATAAAGTGAGTCTGTTAAAAATTCTTCTTCATTTTTCTATATAAGTTTATTTTGCATTTCTGTCCATGCTTTAAAAACCTCTTTCAAAAAGAGGTTTTTACATTTGTTTGGTGGACCTAGAATTACTAGATTTTCAATTTTAATATTTTTCTATTAGCTTTTTTAGTTTTTTTATTGTTTTTAGCAACCGTCGGACCCACGTTAATTTTAACCCTTTAACATATTCTTCGATATCTGGGGTAAGTGTTTGTTTAGACCAAATATTGATGATATTTTCATTTTTTTTATTTTTGGATATAAGTGCAAAGATTTCATTTCTTGCAAATGGACCGAAAAAATTATTACTAATAGTGTAAACCTACTGGAACCCCATTCCAATGCCCACTTTACACACATGGTGTCTTGACTATATGTGTTCTGCCCTATCCACACCACCTTTGTTTTGTCTAAGTTCATACGGAGACCAGACATTTCAGCATATTTATGTAATAGGCGAAGAGATGCGTCAAGAGACTCTGGTGTCAAGAATAATTGACGGGTCATCAGCATATTGAGAGATCAAATGTTCAATATCATCTATTTCAATTCCTTCTATTTCTTTTTTTTCTAATTAATATTCCAAGTATTTCTACACATAAAAAAATATCAAGGTGATAAAAGATCACCTCTTCGACAACCTCTTTGAATTTCAAAGAATTCATATAAAAAAACAATTTTGAGAAACTGCAGAACCTATATTTTTGTAAAAGGTTCTTACCCAGTGTTTTATAGAGGGGCCAAAGTTGAAAAAGTCTTAAACGTTTCCAATGAAATTCCATGATACAGAATCGAAAGCTTTTCCAAAATCTATGAGAAGGAGCAGTCCTGGTAAATCATTAAGTTCTGCATAAAATAATATATCGTTAATAAGACGATTATTTCCCCCTATAAATTTACCAGGTATAAAACCAATCTGATCACTGTTTTTAATTTGAGGAGAACTAATTTTATACGCTCAGCTATGCAGCTTGCTGCTAATTTATATGTGGTATTTAGTAAACTTATTGGTCGCCAGTTTTTCATTAACAGTCTAGGTTTATCTCCCTTTGGTATACATTTTATAATACCTTGTCTTTGAGTAACTGATAATTCTCCCTTTTCGTAACCATTAATAATAGAGCGATATACAAATTTTCATATATCTAAATAAATCTATATTCGCAAAGCTGTTGTTAATTTCACCCTCCAAAGATTCTTTTATGGTATTTTTCTAGTTTTTTTTAATATCAGTATAAGGGATTTCATTATTAAGGTTAACATTATGCAAGCTTTCTGTTTTAGTATATAGCCTTTGGTAATAATTGATTGCCTCTTTTAATATTTTATCTCACTGATAGTGTACCTTTTTTCATTGACTAAGAGTTGATCGTTTATAGTTAATTGAATTGCTAAGTCATTATCTTCTCTTATGTTTCTCTGTTGTATACTTATGATGCATATTTTTCTTTAACTTTATTTATAGTCTCTTTAACAGCAGCTGCATATTCAATGTCATGTAAGAGTGAATTGTTAAATTTCCAAATTATAAAGATATTCATCTTTAAATGTAACATTATTGGGGAGTGCTCAGATCTATAACTGTTAAAAATGTGTACATCGTGTACATGTTGATTAAGGCCTTGCGATATTATAAAGAAATCCATTCTTGCTTGTTGAATTGGATTATTTTTTCTCCGTGTAATTTATTTAGTTCAGGGTACAACTGCCTATAGGGATCTGTTAAATCATAATTTTCTAATAAATCTAAAACTTTCTCTTTAGCTTTTGGGTTATTAACATTTTGGTAATTATATAAGTATCAAGATTTCGGTTATGGACTAAATTATAATCTCCACTTATTAGAACTTTGTGGTTGTTCAAGTCTTCTATTGTATCACACTAACTTTAGAATAAAATTCAGGTGAATCTTTATTTGGACCATATAAGCCTATCGAAGTTATTTTATTTCCTTTAGCTTCAATATCAATTCCTAACAGATTTCCTTGATCATCTTTGTTTATCCTATGTATCGTGTATTCAAAGTGTTTGATAAAAATATTGCTTCCCCTATTTTGTTTGTTGCAAAGGAGTTGAAACACCTCCTCTTCCTTGTCTGCATTAACTTCCAGCTGTATCCTAAATACACCATAATTTGTGTACAATAAGTAATACTGTGCCAAAATGAAAAACAAACATAGAAATAAAAGAAACCAGAAAGAAAGAAAATTTGAGATCATAGTGTAAATTCAAACATCTAATAACAATTAAAAACAAATTATTATTGTAGTCAAGAATAACCTATACACTTGTGTTTTTTAATTAAGGAATACTGTGTACAAAGGGAGATTATTCCATCTAATTTAAATTATAATTAAAATCATCTCCATAATATAATGTTTATACTTATAGTATTATGATGTGACTTGCAAAATAAACCCCAAAAACAGATTTTCATTTATCCGGTATTGCAAAATATTCATAGAAATCTTGTTTTGTTCGTTTTGCTATTGACAATTTAGATTAAAATCATGATTACCTCCGTTTGAGCAATACCTTTCCTAGAACAATGACAAATACCACCAATACTAAAGCTGCCGGACCGGCTATAGCTAGTATTGTCATCCAAAGTCTTTCTGGTGGAAACTGTTTAGCTGTAGAAAATAAAAAGGGATAATCAGTTAATTTGCAATTGGTACCTTTATTGATATTCAAGACTTGATTTCTGTAAATCTGAAATTGTAACATATTTTTCTCGATCTACATGTGTATTTTTCCCCGTTTTATTGTCTATTTATACATGTTATATCAAAAAATGTTCTATCAGAAGAAAACATGTTCAACTTACGGCCTTTACCAGCAAAGTAATGAAAAATATACAATAACGATTTATTTTGGCTGTTTCATCATGTACCATTGGCGTTTTCAAATATTCTCAGCATTTTTTTATTTTTTTTGGTATAGGCGAATGATAATTTCATATAGTTATAGTTATAAGCATTTTTAAGCGCTCCATTCAACCATATCATAAAGACGTAAAACGCAGTTCTGTGTGGACTTATGAGTTGAAAGGTAGTTGTGTTATACATATGTTGACATCAAGTCTTAATTATATTTGAATGGGGATAAAGTCTGGTATCTAAAATAATCATATATCTGAAATAACGTAACCCTTTCTCAATTCATCTTTTTAATTTGTATTAGTTTGATTCAAGAAGATTCCTTTAATTTATTGCTGATCGATTCTATAATGAGATTCGCTATATTTGCTCGTCAATGCAATGTTGAAGATATGATAAACTATCCCTGGACAAGTTTAGAACAAATTGTCAAACATCACAAAAAAAACATGATATAAAATACACACGTCTGCATATTGGAATGTTAGGTTCCCAAGATCTATCTGATTGACATGTTATTCTAGAAGAGCCGTCTACAATATACCCTGGAGTAACGCATGAAAGGGAAATCATCGTACCAGCTGCTCTATTTTTGTCTTTTGACTGAAATATCATTGCATCATTTTAGAGAATTGTACAGCTGTTCAATTCTATTCTCATATATATATGACATATCTGAATTGGTATTTCTTCGTGAGCAACATGATGGGTATCAATTATTGAGCAGAAACTGATTATTCTGTTTTTATTCAACAATATATTTGACCTAGTTAACAACTTACTTCACTAGTCCAGACACTGATTATTCATTCGGGAGCATATACATTGATCCTTTGCAAATGCAAAGTAAAACTTTTATATCTGCCTTTTATATGATAAATTTCAATAAAGATTAATAAAAAAATATTATTGGTGCATAAAAAATACGGTCAGAACCATTTACATTAATTTCAATAAAATTGCAAAATGTTCAGACTTTATTCCATTCGATCGGCAGACGTAATAAAACTTGTGTTATTGATAATTAAAATCGTAGTCACGGTATTCTAATGAAGTTATTTGAATTAAAATCCCATAGAAACGTACGATAAATATTTATGATACACAAAAGCATAGTAACAGCGTTTTAGTTCTCTTTGTTTATTTTTGAGACATGTAAGAATAGTAACAGCGTATAAATTCCCTATATGTTTATTTATAAGACATAAAAGAATTGTAACAGCATATAAGTTCACTTTATAATATTAACAATTTTTAAATTCTATAATATTGGGTCGTTGAGAATATCTTAAATGTGTAAGCTGCTTGCATTTTACATGTTGTTGATTTTATAAATCTATTTAAGTTGTAATGATCTCACCTCTACATTAGAAATCGTGTTCGATGTCATAATAGTCGGTTTTCCTGGTAATGGTGGACAATTCACTAAACAATGAGGAAAATCTGGTTGCCACATACCAGTTTTTTTACACGTAACATTACTGCTTCCGACCAGTGTAGTGTCGTTTACACAAGTAACATTCACATCCGGGCTTCTTATTGTAATGTTATAGTTGCCATATTTACTTTTTAGGGAATTGATAAGTACCGCACAAGAATCTGTAGTGTATAACAGGAAATTTAAAACATAAGCATAATCAGATAGCGATCATAAACTCTGCGGTCTTGGTAAAATTTCAATTAAAGAAGTGAAATGGAATAAAAAGTTGTCCCTTCAACTCATTGTTACTATTCTAAATTGTTTTATTATTAATTGTCCATAATATGATTAACATTTGCATTTGTAACTTTCTCTTTTCTGAGTGAGGGTTTGAGTAACATCAAATACAACCACTTTAATTTGCTCTTAGTCGGACAGATCTTAGTTCTTGACTTGTAGGATTGTCATCCATTCTTCTGAGGTCTTTTCTGTTCTGGGTAGTTTTTGCCATTGACAATACATTTAAAGTCATTCCTTTTAAATGTGTTTTATTGTGTAATGCTGTTTGATTGTTTATTCTACATGTATAGGGAGGGATGAAATCCCACAAAACATGTGTGATCATGTTGCAAATCACCGTCTGACCCAAGTCAGGGCCTGTAGCCTTTGTTAGTCTTGTGTTGGATTTTTTTTATTTCAGTTTGTTTATTTTTATTGGCATGTCAATATTCACTGAACTAGTACACATTTTCTGTATTAGTCTGCTGAAACCCGCCTTCTGGTGTCGGATTGTCTGGCTAAGTTGGAGACCCATTGGTGGCCTTCGGCTGTTTTCTGTTCTTTAGTCGGATTGTTCTCTCTTTGAAATATTCTCCATTCCCATACTCCAATTTATCCTGTACCGATATCATACCCAAAGCAAGTAATTGTGTGTTTAAATCCCACGTGGATAATTTGTTTCTTCTATCAAACCATATACAGTTGGAAAGCTAATCCTTGGAAACGACCGTTGTCTCAAGCTCTATCAGCAAAAATAGCAAGGGGAATTAATTAGGTGGCACAGCAGTCGTCCGTAACGGCAAAAGTCCGCCAAATCAATCAGTTAAAAGATGATATTATTGCAATTGAATTTTAAAATGTGTAGGTTTTTCTACCAATATAGTCTCAATACTACATACAAACATTATCAAAAATAGATTGTTATTGCTATTTCGTTATCCAGTTTGTTCAAAATAAATCAGCCATCTCTTGCATTCGCCGAAAACATCGCTTTCCCATAACTTGATGTTGGCGTATCCAAATACGAAAGAAAACGGTACTAAACTTAAAAAAAAAACGAGAAACCTATTTCAAGTTTCGACACAATTTTGAAGTTATCATTTTGTACTGTTATATATCAATTTTAGTGACCACCAGTCATGGCAATATGTACCTGGTTTTGGCTGCGTTTCTACTTCAAACAGCAAAAGTTAGACTTCTGTTCATTGTAGATCATTGTATCTGATTCCAAAATACTGTTAAATACCATTTTTATTATAGATATTAATCAAATTGTGATTCGAAATTGTTGTTTTTAACAATTTTTTACGATAACTCCCTTTTTAATCAATTAAAACCCTTTATGATCCCCTACATAAATTGACGGTGACATTGCTTACTTTTTAAACATAACGTTATATAACGCTAACAAAATAAATATATGTCAGGGTCATGTGCATATAAAGTGAAAAAACAAACAAAGTTCTTCTTTATTGCGTTTGAACCTATACGTCTTCGAAAATTTTATTTTACTGGAAACCAATATGACAAATTAATGGCAGCCTAGCTATGGATGGACAAAAGCACAAAAAAATAGCAATAGAAAATGTATTGCAACGAAAATTTCTTAAGGAAATAAATATGATAAAAGGAAATGTACTAAGGTCACTTAAGTGTTTTAAAACAAATTCTACAAGGAGTGATCCCATGTATACCATGATTATAAAAAATGATATGTAAATGTCATTAGCCAGGGCTGATTTATATTAAAAAGCTATTAAAACAAAGTTATAAAATATGTTAACAATTCTTAATTTTACTCATATTTTGTCTTTTAATTTCATCCTTATCTGAAAAGCAGGGAAGTATTTTTATTTTCTCCGTTTTTTTGTAAAGTAAACTCCTTTTTATTGAATTTGCTGGGGTTTTATTTTTGACTGGTGATATCAAAGGGAGGTAACTTCTTGAACAAATCGGCAAAATCATGTCGAAAATAACCTGACGCTTGCGTATCCAAAATTCAATTGGCTAGATATTCATATCAAGTGTTTGTCTTGATGAGATGCTTTATTAAATTTAAATTCAGTCCATCAATTTTAATTTACTCGAAAATATTTAGATTTTTTCACCCGAACTCCAAGTTTGAAGATAAAATAATGAATAAAGAACTTTGATTTGAAGTGCAAGTTTTAACGAGTAAACACTATGTATATTAAAGATTATTTGGATAAAAAAGTTTTTATTACAACAGTGGTATTTAGTGGGTAAAAATGAGGTTTGTCTCATCCGTAGTTTTACTGAATTTTCACGGTCACGTGACTATTGTTGCTGATAGACTTGGGGTCAAACCGTGACCTGCTTTCTAACTGATATAGAAATCATTGTAAAAAGACAGAGTGTTCACGTCTTCTCGTTTAAATACGATATAATTTCGTCATTAAGATTATTATTTTAATTAATCGAAACACTTAATATATACAACCAAAATTAGAATAAATTGGTGCAGTATCACGTCGTTTTTATCGATACTTTTTTCGTGTAAATGAATAAACTAGTATATATTTGTGTTTAGGGGTCAGCTCAAACAAGCCTTCGGGTGCAGGATGTTCCCGATGTGTTGTAGACAAATTGATGTTTTCGTCTCACGTTCCCTATTTCCATTCTCAATTTTATAATTGCACTTGTAAATCCAGAAAAACGCTTCGGACGCAAGAAATTATTTAACGTGTTGTTTCCATTCTTATATCACTGGGTCGATACCTTTGCTGGTGGTCTACGAGTCACCGAGGGTATCTTCAGCTCAGTAGTCAGTACTTAAGTAATGACATGATTTAACAAACTTTATTAAAATTGTCCGTTTATAAATTTTAAAATCATTAAGAAACTAAGGTTTCAACTCCCTCAGGCAAAGTTGGCTTTAGATGAGTTTGGCTTTTTTTTTTTTTTTTGGTATTTTTGACATAAAGCTCTTCAACGGTTTCGGTACTTATATATCTTCGGATTTCAAATGTTTGGCTTTGAGCGTTCCTGATGAGGATAAATCCAGAAAAGTGATTCGAACGCATGAAATTATTAAACGTGTCGTTTCCTTTTTTATGTATACTTTGCATTTATATGTAATAAAAAAAACAATTTTTTATTCGGTCTTTAACTTAAATGAAGCAAAATAATATTATGCACATGCAAGTATTTATAAGGTTACTTACGTATTGAATGGGGATCAGTTTCTTGACAGTTACAAAGTCTTAATATAAGGAATAAACACAGAGAATAGAGTAACGTCATTCTGTTTTGCGAATGTCCTACAAAAATATGTATACTCTCATTTATTCTAAAATGAAAAAAAAACTGAATTTAGATACTATTGTTGCCATTTTAAAAAAATGTAGTAAACTATATTATACGTTAATCATTGGACCTTTTATTGTAGCGTAGTCCTTGTCTTGACAATTATATTCAAGGATCGTGCTGAATTCTCAAAGAATGTTAGTAACTTCTGCAGAAAGTTTTTGAATATATACCAGTCTCAATAGCATAAATACAAACAAATCGTATGATCTCACAACCTAGAATGCGATGTAAGTAGATCAAAACAACCATAATATTTTGGTACAATTTTAAATCATATAAGCGACATAGTCGCACTGTTTACTTAAATTTCGTTGATCGTCGGACTTTTCAATACTAATTTTCAGGCCAAATGTGCTATGTGTTTGATGTGATTGGGGGTAATCTCTAGGGGGTAACTTCCTATATTTTTTAGTGGTATGAGTGTGCCGCAAAATAGGGTCACTTTGTCATACCCTGCTGGTAAGAACAGTATCTCTTTTTTATGTGATGCTGGTTAAAACAGGGTCGCCTTTCCATGCCCTGCTGGTGAGAACATGGTCTTTTCTATAAATCAAAGTATGTGTCTAAGACAGGATCGCTTATTTAACTTTTTTTACAGTCTAGAATCTAGACCTAGAACTGCATCTTTTTCATATGGTCTACAACAGGGTTTACATTTGCTTGTATAGAACAGGGTATGTTTTTTCTATATTTTTGGTTACATCAGGGTTTGTTTTTCTATACTATTGTTTAGAACAGGGTATTTATTTCAATGTTTACTGATTAGAACAGGGTATGATTTGGCAAGTGCTGTCGGCACAGTTATACCCGAAAGGATATTGAGGTACATCCCACCCCCACCGCCCGAGGGGAATAATCAAGCTAATGTTCTGTCTCCCCTATGCTGTAGTTAAAGCATTTGAAATTAAACAATATGAACACATATCTTTAATATAAAGATTGTTAGCGCTTTTAATTTCAATATTATACAAAGACCATACACTACATACGTTTGTCAAATAAAAATGTAATTCTATTAGAAACTCTCATCGTGTTTGACAATGTAAGGGGTTGTAAAAACTAAAACGATTTGCGACTAGTTGTTCTAGTTTTAAATTCTAACAAGGTTCTCACAAAACAATGCGCAAATTATGAACAAGTCAGATGAAGATAATTAAAGAAAAAAAACAAAGCCGTTATATAATATAATACTGACCTTAATAATTTAATAAATCCGGAAGTGAAGACAATTATGTTTTCATATCTGTACAATAGATAAACGCATTACAATAAGATAACAACCGATAATACAACGATAAAGTCCAAATCATTGACACACCTTTGTTTCAAATGTCTGCATCAAGTGCATGATAACTGATTTTAAACGAATACATCCAACTGAAAGTTTCGTTGATAACAAAACGACGCTTTAAAATTCGCATGCGTCCCAAACGCTTTTCTGGTTGTCTTCATCAGGAACGACTTATAGAACAACTATTGACCTTCAGGGTGGAGGGGCTGTTGTTTTTGTTTGGTCTTAATCCAAAAATATATTTAACCCTCAATTTCCTGAAAGCAGAATTTGTGGTCTAGCAGATTACAAAAATATATTGTAAATGCAGATTTCCACTAACATTATTATGTTAAATTTAAAAAAAAAAAATAAGTTGATTGAAAGCATAGAAAAACGCTGTTCGCACTTTGCGAGATAACATTTTCTTACTCAGGCAAAAAAAAACATTACACTCAACTCCCTTTTTTCTAAGTTAAACGGTTGTACCCTAAAGCTGATTATTTGAAAGCCAAGGATATAGAAGAACCGAAAAAGTTTTATGATAAAAAAAAACCTTTGATGTGATGCTTGTACAGTGACAAATATTACATGTATTTTCTAAACGATTATATTTTTTATCATATTAATTTATTTGATTCACTTTACTTTAAACAGAATATTTTATTTGCGAAAGAGGTCTGGCTTTACACGTTCACATTCAGACTTACAGTATTACATTCTCAAGGGAAACGTTTAATCCTACGTCTTCATTTTGATATTTTGATCCCTAGTATTTTTTAGGTTTCACTCAGATTTCTTGATGTATAATAAGAGGAGACGCGACATCAAATCAAATTAATTTTAGATGTTCAGGTAACAAGGAGATACAACTGTCTACTTGAAGGGTAATTGCATTTATATTAAAACATTATTTGCGGTTTGCAGAAAGGGAAATGAGATGGCAGATGGATGAACAGCAACCCTTTGACGCAAAAAACATACATTGTTCAACATAAGAAAATGGTTGTAACAATGGTCAACTTTACATCCAAAATCTTAAAAAAAAGGCTTAAAATACAAAAATTAATTCAATCGCATAATACGAAAAAAACAGACAATGCCATGACAAAAAATGAAATATGACAAACAGTACACAAAACACTACACAGAAAACTAAAAACTAAGCATCAAGAATCTAACTTAAACCGGGTATGAACTGTGGTGCGTCGGGAGGGTATTCCAATCATTTTCCCGTCACTAGTATGTAAATTAAACATAAACTTTCATAACTCTGCCGTAAATATAATTCAATATATCAAATGAATATGTGATAATAGCTAGACAAATTTAATCTGGATCAATGAATTAAGAAGGGTAACTATGTAAAAACAATACGGCATTCGAAACAATTGATAAATGTCATTAACTATATGATTTTTTTTTTTATTTATTTCTTACTGGCATACAATTCACATCTTCGCCTCGGTTTACAATATTTTCTGAGGGTAACAATGTGCTCGATCGCCCTCTCAGCTAAGTGTTATCTATATATTATGACCTTGTATGAACATCACGTATCCTCATTGATTTCACGACTTTTTGTTGTTTGTAGCCGTTTGCCAACCAGTGTTTCACATGCAATATTTATAGATTATCGTTGATCATCTCAACGAGATTGATTTTTGACCATTTCATTAGGAGCCGGTTGGATATTGAATATCGGTCGCTTACTTTCGCATGCATTGACGTTTTACAATCGTAAAACCATAACAAAAGGAAGAAGATACAAATAGTATCAATATATTAATGTAACTACCATTTCAACAACAAAAAACATATCGCAGATCATATGCAATACTTGAGGAATACTCCTATTATCTTTCAAAAAACTGACTAAATGCATTATATTTAAACTAATTGTGTTATAAACAATTTTAAATAATATCAAAGTCAGGGTTCTTGATTTATCTCAAAAACTTGTAACAGGAAAATAATTTTACAAATACTAAAATAATTTCCGGATTGTTACAATGTATAAATAGATTGATAATTTTTATTTGTTCATATCATGGTGTCAGTTTTAGGTTATCAGTATTTGTTGACATATTTATAAAAATCGATAGAACGATTTGATAAGTTTACAAATCCTTTATGCTTTTAGTGTTGAATTTTCAAAATGTGTAAACTTTCCCTTCTGAGTTCAATGCTGTTTGGATTAGTTATTTGTCAAAATGATTATCCTGATTACGGTTTGTGTCTTAATTATTTCATAATTTGTAGTACTTGCAGCGTATTTCATAGTCTTGTCAATTTTGACAACTACTAAAGCGTCATAACATTTTGCATATTGTAAGTCATAAACATTTTTTTTTTAATTCCTAGCCAATTATAATGAGCACAGTTTTTTTTAAAAGAGGACAATATTTATACTCTCAACCAAATGCATTTGTATCTGCAAAAAGAAATGCTAGTTAATCACAGGTTTATATTTTTTAAAACCAAATGGAGTTGGAGGAATAAAGATTGAAACAAAAATTGTGAACTAACAAAACAATTCTAATAAAACCCTTGATGAAAGATTCACAGACCGTTGTCAACATTTCTGACACTATTCGAAGTTTTAGTGTTATGCTCTGTGATTAAAAGGAAATGTATAATATACGTAAATGTGACAGTTTCTTTTGAAATAGAATTGGATACCATAAAGAAAACCACCTATTTATATTTTCTCAAGTATTTACTTTTGTACTAAGGAAGTCAAACACGGGTTTATATAGATAAAATTTGTATTAATAATACCCGTTAAAGATACCATAGAGACTTAAGAACTAATGCGATGATCATGACGACAAGATTTCTTTAGTTATATTTTAGGTCAAGTCGATTTACAGACGTCATCACGAGTTGTTATACTGTTATGGCATACTTGTTCACAGATGACGACAAATATATATATAAATTATACAAATAACAATAGGTGGTTGATTGCCAATGAGACAACTGTCCTTAAGAGACCAAATTAATAACATAGAATTAACAGTTAAATAGGACACAGTTAGCTATTAGAGGCCTCGAAATAACAAATGTAAACAAATGTTCAAATCATCGTAACCATAATCCTGTTTACCCTTCCAGAACACTGAGATTACCTTTTTTGGTAATGTTTGTGATGTTTGATATTTAGTTTTCGATGTTGTGTTTTCTATTCTGTTGTTTGTCTTTTCATCTTTCGCCACTGGTGTTCATCTCTTTCAAAGTATAAAGGCTTAATGGTTTTTTCTATGAAGGGCAATTCGGGTCCTATTTCATTTTGTAACAGGTCATGCAAGTACACGTAACACCTTGTTCACGCACCATTAAGTTACGCATGACTGTTTGCTAAATTAATCTTGAGATAAACGTAGCTGGTGTTCACGCATGAATTCGTCTGCGGGAAAATGCAAATATCCAGCCTGTTTTACATTTACTTGATTTAAAGTTTTAAAACTCGGTTAAAATTATTCATTTAAACCAGATTGATATTGAACATTTATTTTGGCAACAGATTGTGTACAACGAAAACAGTAATCTGCGTTCAGTTGACAGTTGTTGCCGAATTTCAAGCAACTTTTACAGTTTTTCTCCCTTATCTAATACACATCCTTATAGAATATGATTAATATCTTTCCGTCATAATTATAAATATCTCCATTATTTTCAGGATGTTTTGCTGGTGAATACTTATACTTTTCCTGAAACAAAATATGTATTCTTCAGTTGCAAGTAGTTTCAGTTGGGGGCTATTGAAATGATGTTGACAGATAATGCATTATTCAGGAAAGGGTTGACATGTTTTCTGTTTTGGTTAGCTGCACGAACAAACAATTACGTGTTCCTCCATGGTACGTGAATAAACTGTTGCGCGCATCTCTATGAACGTGAACAAACTGTTACGGGTACCACTAGAGTACGTGAACACAGTTTTACTTGTAACTCTAGGGAACGTGACCGATCTGTTACGCGTTCCAATAACGAACGTGTGTCAAAATTAATTATGACTCGAACGACCCTTCATATTCTTCTGATTTTAACAATGATCTTGCTGTACATAATACTCGTACAATCGTCAGTATCATGAATGAGTTCTTGAGATACAATTGAAGTATAATTCATTTTTTTTATAACCTCTTTACCATTGATAGCGTTGTATGCAGGTCTTTTACAATGAGGAAATACCAGGATAAATACAAGAAATAATACAACAATTTCCTTCATGGCCTTTGAAGCAGACTTACTCAATATTGTGTATATTTTTTCAGAGGAAATGTGCCATGCTATAAAAAATAACACCATAGGACAACTGCAATGTCCAGACAACAAAAGTATTGTCATCAAACGAATTGGTTTTGCAAGTGATAATTGTTCATCAGATGCTTTTCAGAACAGTCAGAACATTCGCCTTCTCACCAATATTACATGTAACAACATGTCTACATGTACACTTCCCTTTAGCGATAAGAGAACTCACTTCCTTAATATAGGTTTCCAATGTAAAGGTAAGTATTAGGCATATGCATTTATCTTACCTCCTATACATTTCTAGGAATATGATTGGTTAAAAGTGTCCTCGTGGAATCCGTGTATATTTCATAAAGGTTAAAAAGGAGGCGGGATTATTTCATACACGGTTAGTAGCGGTGTTACGTCCCTTTATATATACCATGTAAGTTAAGAATGGAGCGGGGCTTATTTCATATACTATAAGCAGTGGTGTTACGTCTCTTTATAAAAACAAAATGGTACTGAGAAAAAAATCTTAAAGGTTTCAACAGACGAAGAAATTGATGATTAAGATAGAAATAAATTCATAAAACACATTCAATACTAACACATTGTTATTGTTGGCATCTGATTTTGTAGAATCAATGGAAGTAGTTTCTTACTGCTAACAGTATTGAAGACTTGCTGATTTTGATAGGTCTCTAGTCAAAATTTCACACGTTAAGATACATGTAATCGGGAAAATAAATTCGTTACATAGTGTTCTAGTGACGTAGTGTGGTATATAGGGGTTTACTAGCACATTATGTAACTAATAATATTACATTGTTTAATGACATAAAAAAAAATATATCTGGATAGATATTATTTAGTTATCTATAAATACTAAGTTAGTAAAGTAAGGAGCTTAAAAAGATAATTATTTTTAACATGTTTAAAAACAAATCAGTTGAAAACCTACAAAAACGTACATTGAATAACAACTACCAAACTAAATGCCTTGAATAATTCACATTGTGATATACCGAAAAGGTGTTGCTTCAATATTCAAATATCCCAATGTATTTAAGTATTAGATGTGTAACAACTGAAATTTGATAGGGATCATAAGAAAAATATTTAAGACAATGAATACCTTGAAAAACATAACATTTTTACAATGTAAAGTATTTCTTTGCGGAAGGAGACACTACAATCCATATTTATTTTCTTGTACCAACCCAAACATGTAAAAAAAATGTGGGTCGCTTTTGTTATGTCTGTGCTATCGCTGGTGCCTGTGCTATCGCTGGTGCCTGTGCTATCGCTGGTGCCATTACAAAAAGAGTATTATTTTTTTTAAACCAGTGTTTCATACTGTAATTTAAAAGGTATATATTCTGTCACATATGGTGTTAATGTTTTTTTTCCTGATATGTTTAGCAACTTACAATTGTCATTTTCCCCATTTTATTTTAGTGCACATTAGTATTATTCATATCCAACTTAGGTTCATATTTCTAGTGCACTAGTCATGCATTTGAAGTAAATGTTTGATAAGGAGAATCTCTACGTTGGTCGACCCATATGAAGGTCAGGCTCATATAATTGCCAAATATAAATGAGGGAATCCATTTACCATAATGGGGTACTTTTTTGCGTTCAGAGAGTATGAAATTCTTTCTACACCCCGCATAAGATTTAATGTCCCAATCATGGTTCAATATGAACCTCCCTGAGCCTTAGTTGACGTGTGATTTGCTGTCGGATTGGAGAATAGCAGCTAGTTGATCATATTTCGATATCATTGGCTAGCAACCTTAGTCATTGAGATATTTTGAAATTAATTAAATACTGTATATTGCCATTAAATTCAGCAGTGAATACTGTTGATGAAGGCCTGCCGATATGAATTTGAATAATCCAAATGATCAGACGCATGTTAAAACGGAAGTGGGGATTTGTTACAGAAGGTTACATTGACTCTTATTTTGCTTAACTCGTAGACCACACATATTCATACAATAGCTAGTATCATGAATTACTTTTAAGATAAACTGAAAGTCCCGAACAATGAATGTACGCAATGTACCTATATAGCGTTATTGTACCAACCATTTATCTTATATCAAAATGCACACAGCCTTATAAATTAATCAATAAAATGATTCCTGTCTGGTCTTTGAAGTAGACGTATTAATGGTTTGTATGTTTATATTTACAGTGGAAAAGTGCCATGCTGTTAAAAATAATACCACAGGGAAACTACAGTGTCCAGACGACAAAAGCATTGTCATCAAACGAATGGGTTTAGCAAATAAGAATTGTTCACCAGATGGTTTTCTAAACCTGAAGAACATTCGCCTTCTCACCAATATTACATGTATCAACAGGTTTACATGTACATTGCCCTTTTACGACAGACGATACAACTTCCTTAATATAGGTTTCCACTGTAAAAGTAAGTATTAACTATATGCTAGAGTTCCATTGTGTATACTTGAATTACAAATTTACATATTATTGGAAAGATGAAATAAGGTCTTTATTGCTGTTTGAAAAATAATGTGTAAAAGTGTCCAATATTATTTATTGTTGCGTATAGCTAACTTAAAAGTGTTTCAGTCATGCTTACGAAATTAAAATTAAATGAAATTGAGAATGGAAATGGACAATGTGTCAAAGAGAAAACCATTCGACCTAAGAACAGTAACCAGCCAAAGGCCACCAATTGGTCTTCAATGCAGCGAAAAAAATTAGGCATCACCAGGCAATTTCAGCGGGCCGTAAACTAAAATGTTTACTATTTCATTGAAAATAAGACATCACACTCTAAATCATATAAATGAACGAAAATTTAAAAAAAAAAAAAACATACAAGACTAGCAAAGGTCAGAGACTTCTGACTAGGGACAGGCGCAAAAATGCGGCGGAGTTAAACATGTCTTAATCCTACTCCTATACCTCTAGTCAATATAGAACACACAGCAATACGCACAGTAAAACTCAGTTCAGAAGAGGTAACAGACGAAACAAAGTAAAATGACAATGATACATAATTAAGAAAAGAATACTAGCAGTTACTGACATGTCAGCTCCAGACCTCAACTAAACAGATTTAAAAGTTATGTTTTCATTATATGAAAATCAACCACATTCCCTCCCGTTAGGGGTTTAGTATCATGCCATCATAAAATAATCGAGACGAACATAACCCGTATCATGCCAACAACTAGTTTTATAATGATTGTCTTTATTTTCAATGCGAAGACCCTATTACTGAATCAGTATAAATTACAAAATGTCCATTTTCAATAACCTGACAACAGTTCGAGTTAAGCCATTTCAATTGATATTGATATTGATATTATCGAGTGAGCATTGTTGTTGTTGTTGTTGTAATGTTATACTACTTAATGTTTGGGTGATGATTTTCACATGTTAAAACATATAAAAACCAGCTGCATTTTTATGCACTTGTCCTAAGTCTAAATCCTGTTCAGTGTTTGTCGTTTATTAGTGTGGTTTATAGGCATTTCTCCGTATAATACCGTTGGTTGTCCTGTTCGAATGTTGTTACACTAGTCATTTTGATGCCTTTTTATAGCTTGCTGTTTGGTACAGCCCAGTCACCCTGTTGAAGGCTGGAATTGGACATATAATTGTTAAAGTTTAATAAATTGTGACTTAAGAGGTGAGTGGTCTAATTGGCACGCGTATCACATCTTCTTATCATTTTTATGACAAATCACCAATATGTGAGCAGAAAACTCAGATAATTGTTCCGTATCAACAAATAATACATGATAGTCTTGAAGTAAAGATTCTAGGTACTGACGTTGATTTTCGTCGTAATTACGTGTATAGTGTTCTTTTATATGTCTAACGTTTGTAATTTAGTCATCTTTATTGTATAGTCTATCTTTAGTAGTATCCTGTTTGCGTTGCATTGAACTTATAAAGCTTGCCAGTATCTTATTGTGTTGGTTCTCTTCTGTTTTCTTGACTTTTGTGTGCTTTGTCAATATGCCATTTTGTTCTTCTTTGTTGACATAATTGTTTGTTTTTATAGTGATTTTGAAATTTTTACATATTTATATCCGTTTGGTTTTTTTCACACATTGTTAGCAATATAATGGAATTTTATACGACTGTAATACTAATAAGAGTAACCTGGTTTTATCTATCATTTTCTACATCACCATCCCTGTATCAAGTCAAAAATAAGATACTTGCTTTCAATCATTTGATGTGTTTGAACTTTTGATTTTGCTATTTGAGAAGGGTTTTTCCGTTTTTAATTTTCCTGTGAGTTCTGTACTTTTACAATATAGTTTAGTTTTATACTTCAGATCGTGATAGTGATAATCAAACTCATACTTCAGAAACAGAGACTGGTAATCGAACTCATACTTCAAAAAATGATCGGGGTAATCAAACTCATACTCCAGAAAATGACAGTGGTAATCGAAACTATACTCCATATCATGAAAGTGGTAATGGAACTTATACAACAGGTAATGATAGTAGTAATGAATTCAAACGTCAGATAATGATTGTCGTTATAAACATCATACAACAGAATATAATAGTGGTAAATAAAGTCACACAAATCATACCAAAATTGGTCAGCCGAAATAACCCTCTGAAGGTGATAGCGTTGGCGGATTTCGAAATCAGTCATCTGTTCTCCGTATCGAAATCATACATTGTACATCAAAATATAGCCAGCGATCAAGTGAAGTCTAGATTACAAAAGTTTTAATCAAGGTCATACGTTTAGTATTGCAGTAGAAGTCAGTCATACATGTTAAATTTATATAAAAATCAGGAGATGTGGTATGATTGCCAATGAGAACTAACCGTCAGAGTTAGAATGGATTTATGTGCCATTTTTCAACCAATTCGAATGTTATTTTAATTTAACAAAAATGTTTCGGTATAAAATATATAAAATTCAGATTTTTTTTTAATACATCTCTTTTCCAGTCAACTGTGTTGACACTAAGTGGACAGTTTCAAAGTCAAATAGTATATATAGCAATTTGATTAAAAATAAAACTGGTGCAATTTTTACAACTTCACGTTCTTTTTAGTCAAACATATTGTTCTATTTTTTAGTTTTCCAGACAATGAAAAATCCTTGCTCAGTTTGTTCGACAGCGGAAAAGTGTCTGACAGTACAAAAAGATACAGAAAATAGTATAACGTGCAGCAATGATCAAAGAATTAATATATCCATGGCATGGGTTGACAAATCTGATTGCAATGACATAAGATTCATCGCTAGAAATGTGATTTTTAGGACCCATGATCTGTCTAGTCTTTGTAGTGGACATTCTAATTGCAGTGTATATTTTCAATCACATGTCGTTGGAGTTTTAAATATACTTTACTCCTGCAATGGTAAGTTAACATTTAGCACTTAAATGACAATAGTCTGGCACACTGAGTATACAAAAAATAAACTAAAGTCATAAAAATACTGAATTTCGATGAAAATTGAAAACGAAAAGTCCCTAATTAAACGGCAGTCAAATTCTTTACTTGGTACGGAAAGTTTCTGTAATAAAATAATGGTGGATTAAACATGGTTTGTAGCTAGCTAAACCTTTCACGTGTATTATAGGAGAACTGTTGAAGAATGTACGGGAAACTATATATGTGAATGTTTGTTTGGATTTGGTTATACTAGTACTTTGCATTTTGTGGCTCATGCTGTAATCTTGCTTGTTTAATTTTTCAAAGTTTTTAACCTTGTTTTCTTCCAACGTAATTTTGTTTTCATTTTTTCCTCATTCGACACATACACACAATCAATATACAATTTACTGTTAATTAATACAAACATGTTTATTATTTCAATAGGTTTTTTATCAACTGGCATTTCATTGATAAAATTATTTAACACTTTATATAGTTTCTAGCTTTACATTTGATTTTAAAAAAGTTAGTTTTATGTGTAATTGTTTCAGATGAACGTCATTCATCGAAACACATGGAAAAGAGCAGTAACAAGCAGGTAATTGGTAAGTGAAGTTCTTGGTTACAAATAAGAATAAAACATTTGTACACAAACTATTGTTATAAACTGAAACCAATTAAGAGCATACCACACACAGATAATGTATCAGAGGCCAAAGATGACATATGTGTTGTCTTAACTAAACTACCTAGGCTATAACCTGAAAATTTATAATGAAAATGCGCCATATACATCAGGTTTATATCAAAACACTGTCAACTGGATCTACTGTGAAAACATAATCAGAACATACAAGAAAGTAATATATATTTTTTTAAAACGTGTCCTACGCATAGCTGTTTCTTTGTCACTAGGTAAAATATTTGGATAATTTTGGTTTCAAATGAAAACTTGGGGATTAAGAATCAATTTAAAACCCGTGTCAAAAATTTCTTTTGAATAATAAAATATAGACAAAAGGAGGGCGCATTTGCCCTACTGTACAGATCAGAAGTGTCTGTTTTTTGGTTTTTTTTGTATTTCAAACTTCCGGGAACTAGTAAGCTCTAATATGCAATTTAAGATAAGTGGAATTTTCAGTAAAAGTCAGGATAAGATATAGTTTTGACCTGAAATGACTGTAACTGCATTTTAACTCAATACATTAAGTTACCGTTAATGCTTCAAATTGAAGAATGTATCATAAAGAACAATGGGGCTATGAACTAGCGGTTTTATACCTTAAAGGCTTTTATTCAACACTTTTCGTTGTAAATTGTCAGGAATTCTACAACAGAAAACCAGATGCTTTATGTGACTTTAAATATATTTTATAGGTGGTGCTGTTGCAGGCGGTGTAACAATTATCGCAATTGTATTTCTTCTGATTGGTGTTTATATGATCAGGTATTTCATAAAAAATGTATATTTTTTTTCACTATTCACGTTAACTATAAATACATATGAACATTTTGATAGAAGAGTACAAATGACTTAATTGCCGCAATTGTTCTCTCTTTGTGCAATTTAATCCAACAGCATATCTTTAGCTTGACTGACATTGGCGTTTTTTGTAACCATATATAAACAATATATGTGATACACTCACTGTGTGTCTACTCCTCCCAATCTCTCCAATCACTGAATCAGTGAAAACAACAAAACTTTACTAACCTTCTTCAGTACATTTATCCCAATTTGTTTCACCTTCTCATACGGAGTATATTGAGTCAATTACAATATCTTACAATTGTTTTAACTAGGTCGTTTGATTGATTCAAGGCCTAATTGTCATCAATAAAAGTAATTCTTTTTTATCTAACATATAGAAACTAATCCACAACATCCAACAAAAATACAGAACTGAATGATCGCAAGTTTATCTTCACAGAATATGTCGAATGTGTATTATTTATATAGATGCAGAATATATTCGTTTATTACTATTTGTAGACGATGCCGAAGCAAAAACTACCAAGACTCTCACGCTCGTAGTGAAAAGAAAATGAACGATTCTAATCAATTACAATTAGACCAAGAAATCAACCGTCAACGTACATATACAGCCACTTCGCCATGTAATACAACTGTATATAGTACGGATAACTATGATTATTTACAAAACAAAGAGGATAAAGGGAAAATTTATTCAAATGGAAAGGATACAAACTACACATATACAAGGAATTCTTCTACCTACGATCACATACAAAACAGAGAAGGCATGAGAAATCAGCAAACTAAAACGATGGAAATGGATGTATATTCACATTTGAAAGGCATAGTACCTGTTTCGGACGTCATTTATGATCATACACTTCGTGATGGTATCCGAGATAATTGTGAAGGTGATTACGACGTTTCTCATGGAATATTGACTGATGACGACTATGATGTATCTGGGAACTTTAATCAATCTCAAGTGAAAAATACAGATTCAATGTATAATTAATGCTTTAAAGATTGACAACATACTTAAAATATGTATCAACGAGCATTTTTGTATAAAACATTATAGCGGTAAAATTGCTATTCCAAATTATTTAGATCTTTGAACTGAACCAATCATTAAGCATTCCAGCTGTATCTAAGACATGTATTCAATCTTCAGAAAATTGTTACCATCACAATTATTATAGGGAAATATTTTCAAACCTGACATTTTCAATATCCAATCAGCTATGTCAAATCGCCAAAATGTCTAAATATTCTATAAGTGAGATGTGACATACATTACATACATAAGAAAAGAATGTCCCTGTATGATATTAAAATGATCACAAACATGATAATGAATAATACATATTACTTATATTTTTTTCTTTTAATTACAGTAAAAGTAATACCGATCAAGTATATAAAACTTCCTGGGGGACCGGGTATATAGAGAATATCATATGGCTTTTTCAATATCGCATCCGTATCAGCCCGATACACCAATATAATCCCAAGAGCTCCGCTCGAGGGATTATATTGGTTGAGGGTTGATACGGTGTGTGATATTGAAAAAGCCATATCATATACACTTTATTATATACATATACCTCAAGTAGATATTTTTTATGTGACATGACATCATACAGATAAGGAGGTTTAAAATGACGTCATACAGATTATAGGTTTAACATGACGTCATACAGATTAGGGATTTGATAATGCCTTTGCAACAGTGACTGCAATCGATGACGTGACGTCATAGATATTAAAGGTGTGATAAAGCTTTTGCAACCGTGCTGATATCGATATCATCACGGGTGGCTGATACAGCACGGTTGCCATTGTGTGTATTACACATACAATTTATCTGTATTTACCAATAAGTATATAATAAATTTACTTATTAAACGCTACAAAAAAAGTTTTATTTGGAGTGTTTGTTTATTGTATGAAAAATAATAAAATTTATAATGCAGTTGTGCCTTTTCACAAAACGTTGTTTACCTACTGTGATACGAACTTTTTAAAACTCACAGTGATACATTTTTTATTTTATTTTCGTTAAATATCTTTTTGATTTTTGATGAAATATCAAACATAATTTGGTGTAAGCTATTTGTTTTCTCTTGCTTAAAAATATGTGATAAATAGATTATTACATGTCATTTTTCATATTGCCCTGGTATCAGCCCTAGACTCCCATATCAAGCCAGAGGGCTTTAGCCCGAGGTCTTGATATGGGTCGTGGGCTGATACCAGGGACCATATGAAAAATGACATGTAATAATCTATTTATCACATATTTTTAAGCAAGAGAAAACAAATAGCTTACACCAAATTATGTTTGATATTTCATCAAAAATCAAAAAGATATTTAACGAAAATAAAATAAAAAATGTATCACTGTGAGTTTTAAAAAGTTCGTATCACAGTAGGTAAACAACGTTTTGTGAAAAGTTTCAGAAATGATTAACAATAAATATATTAATTCTAAGAATTGCAAATATTAAACGACTTTAAAATGTTACATTACAAATGTTAAAAATGCTTAAGAAGAATCCTGTATCGCTACTCATTCCAGTGTGGCGTCATATATTTTATAAATTCTTTATGACGTCAAAATTTTACGGGAACTTTTGTGATTTTCACTGTTGATTTCTACTTTTTTCTTCTACAGCAGATTCGTAACTTTCTAAATTTCTTTTCATTGTGTTCAACTTGTTTACAAATAGTCTTTGATTGACAGTTTAACTCGGGGGCTTGATATGGATTTCGAGGGCTGATATCGATATCGGCCCCGAGGGCTGATAACCAACCTTGACTTCCGGCTATTATTGGCCATGCAAAAACGTACATATCAGTACAAAATATGTGATAATCAAATGTATCATATTAAAGTTATTGTTTGCTTTGATAATTATTCAGAATCGTTATTACCCCGTGAAGTCTACGGAGTTTAACAAAGCATAACAATTTTCGTGCTTGGACTATAATTAATTGTGCACATACAATCTCGTAACTCTAACAGCTGTTATAATTCCTTTCATTGCACTGGTTTTTCTACTTACTTTTATTAATATATATACCATGTGACAATATGAATAAAATCAGAATTGGAAGTATCGTCTAATTAGACATATTCAATACACAAATAAGTAAAGCGACATATTGGGGTAAATATTTGGTTTTCAACTATATATAAGAATCCGCTGTGAAACTCCACAACAAAATGACACACAAATAAAAAAGAAACCTTGGATAAATTTATGACAATCAACTCTAGCGATGTCGGGCTGTTGATTTTGTTTGTATTGTACACAATAATTTAGATATGACTTAATGCAACTGCTTACGAAGCCTGGCTATACCATAATGAACATAAGGTGATGATTTGCACTTTATCCTCCACTTTGAAACAGTAGACGTATTCTGCATCCCAGCATCGCTTTATTTCTTACTAATATATGATGCTGTCAGCATGATATCGACCTATACCTTACGATTTCTTTAATTTCAAATGGTATTGTATCCTTAAAAGGGGAAGTTGTGATAAAACTTGCCGGTCGACAAAAACACATTGGGAGTAAATCTAATAGTTTCCGTATCTAACTGTTCATACTTCCTTTAACGTTACTTTATTGATAAGAAATAAACGAATTTTTGGTATTTGCAGCAAAATTATTTGAACTTTTAGATTGTCTATATCTAAGTGTCGTTTATAGGATTATCGAATATTTCCCAAAATATATACATAGGATATATGACTTGTGTCATAAAAATGTACAAAATAGTTTTGCTCATCGCTGTAGTTTGTTTCATATTCGGAGAATTGAATGGATATTCGAATGTTTATAATGGTTTGTATATTTTTTCAATTATTTTTGAAAATCTTTTGTTAAGGTCTTAAAGCTCGAAACGAAGATTCATCCGGTTTCATGTTATATTGTAGATCTTTGGTATCTAAAACCAAGATTGTGTGTAATGTCCTTTTATCACAAATTTAAGTTCATGTTGAAGACATACTGTAATCCTTCCATATTTGCTTTGCACTTGGTAAATATGAACCTTGTTATCAGCTGTCAATTCAAAGATCACACCCAATCTAGTTGTATGTAACAAGCTTTTCTCTGATTATACCATTACAATTATATTAGGCTACAGTATCAAGAAGAAAAAACTATACCATTAACTGTTAACAGAAGCAAAAACAACAGGCTAAAGTTAACATATGTTCGTCAATTTAAACAAGATATTGAAGATACCAAGGGAACATTAAAACTCCATCAGTCGAAGCAAACTTGATAACAAAATGGCACAAAATTACGAAATGATAAGCAAGTCAACTTAACACTATGTAAATAAAAACTTGAGATATACGATAAAAACAAATAAGAAATTCATGCAATGAATGATGACAAACTAATTTAAGACATGCCAAGTCAGAGTAGAAACGATAATACTGATAGCACGGGACCAGGAAGACAGATAAAGGAAACAATTCGCCATACACAACACTGAATATTAAACAATTATCCTTTAAAAAAACGGAAATTCGGTTCTTGTTGAGATTATTAAATTATTGCTTTTAAAATAAAAAAAAATAACAAATAATAATAATTAAAATTAAACAAACCACTTACACATAAACGTATGGATTATCAAAGTACAAATATCAGTATAATCTAAGATGTCATTAGGTAGACTATATTTGCATACAACTGTTCATTATAAACGCACAAGACATAGACAAACTTAAAGATATCACAAATATTATAATATATAAATGTTTTGATAATTATATTGTAACTATTCATCCCTAATTCTTAATGTCAAATGTTATAATTTCTACGCCACAAAGTAACTTTATAAGTATTATAATAAACGACATGTCAATCTAATATCAATGCAGAACATAAAAAACGGCGTTTTTATAGACATTAATTTGAAGTGTATGAAGAAAAATAAAATAATACAAAACAAGAATGTGTCCCCAGTACACGGATGCTCCACTCGCACTATTATTTGTATGTTCAGTGGACCGTGGAATTGGGGTCAGAACTCTAATTTGACATTAAAATTAGAAAGATCATATCATAAGGAACATATATACTAAGTTTCATGTTGATTGGACTTTAACTTCATCAAAAACTACCTCGACCAAAAACTTTAACCTGAAACTGGACGGACAAACGAACGAACGGATGGACGAACGGACGCACAGACCAGAAAACATAATGCCCCTCTACTATCGTAGGTGGGGCATAAAAATATATGTTTACTCAAATGTAGGTAGAACACTTGCTAAAGATGGTACGACCAACATATCGCTGTTCGTGTATTTTTAAATATCAGTAGTGTAAACAAATAAGTTATCTATGCAATTCCATAGTTAAAACGCAACATGCTCACAAGAAAATGTGTCATAGGGGTTTAAATTCCATTGTGTCTTTGCTGTCAATGCTCTGAGTGGTCCGTAAATCATTAATGACTTAAAACACATGTACAATTGTCTAAAAAATTTCGAGTTCATATACATGGGTATTTCACGATGTTCAAATCGAATTATCGATTAAGAAAATACTTAAAGGTTGAAAACACAAACTAATGGAAACTCAACTCAGAAGAAACGAGCTTTTGTGTTTAATGTATGTCAAGCAATGAACAATTCTGGTCATGGTTAGACTTTCTAAATCCGTTTCTTTAATTAAATGTTGCTAGAAATAATATTGTCACAGCCTATGGTTCAACGCTTGTATGTATACGTATCATCAAAATTTACTTTAGAACAAGATTTTGAAAATTTCAAAATCAATCAGGATAAATCAATTAACACATTATATATTTGTTTATGCAGAAAGTAAATGTGCAACTGCTGGGAAGAATGAAACTGGTCGATTACACTGTAAGGAACATGATCACATTCATATTGAAAAGATTTGGACGGATGAAGATAAGTGCATATTTGGAAAATCTGCTAACATATCATATACAATTCGCAATGTTTCATGTATTTCAAATAGCTCGTGTGACGTCAAATATGAGACAAACATTTCTAGTAAATATCTCAACATCGTTTATAAATGTGCAGGTAAGTATTATAATGTAATGATTAACTTTCAGCACTAATTTGCAGATCAATTTGTTGAAAAAACAAAACTTTACTTCATATTTTTTTCTTTTTTTACATAAATAAGGCCGTTAGTTTTCTCGTTTGAATTGTTTTACATTGTCTTATCGGGGCCTTTAATAGCTGACTATGCAGTATGGGCTTTGCTCATTGTTGAAGGCCGTACGGTGTCCTAATTGTTAATGTCTGTGTCATTTTGGTCTTTTGTGGATAGTTGTCTCATTGGCAATCATACCACATCTTCTTTTTTATATTGTGTAGGTTGGTTAAAATCTTCATTATGTAAACTATTGGATTCACTTATGCTTGATTGACAATTTAAATGCATGGACATTTAGATATAAGCACAAAATGTCACTTTATGTTGCCATGAAAGAGATATTAGTACATATATATGTTTAAAATTGGAGTTGGTGAATTGATGGTCTACCACTTATGTTCCAACTGACAACTGACCTAGATACAGACAAACGGAACACTCGAATATACAGCAAAGGACTAAAACAATTACATTTATTACACAACATATAAAAATGCAAATATTTGTCCGACAAAAGTTTTTCTTATTAATTTAGACCACAGTAGATCAGAGAGAAACATTTCATTTATTCAAAATTGTATCTAATATTAAGTGGTGTCAAATGCATCAGAATGGCAGCAATTACGGGTAAAGTCTTACACCATTCAACATCCATGAACGCAATAGAGATTTCAAGATCATACGATAAAAATGGAAATGCTCAAACATTGCTTTTTTAGAAAATGACATTATGAAAGCTGTATGGTGACCTTTAGTTGTTAACATCTATATCACTTGTCTCTTTTGGAGAGTTGTCTCATGTGCATTCATTCCACATCTTCTTATTTTTATAATATCAGTATGTGCAAATTGTTTAAGCCATCCCGGAAAATTACTATTTTAGTACAATAAATCATAATTATCTATAACATACTTCAATATTTGTAGATTGTTTACCTTTAAAGTATAATACCACATCCGAAATTGCATGCCGAAATAACACAATAATTGAAATATATGATGTATGGATAACGAATGAACAAGAACCTTGTCCCAGTTACAAACAAACGCATAAGATACATACATTTAACAACTATCATTCAACGAAGAGTGCATTCTCTAAGAAGTGTAACTGGAAGTCCAGCTGTGAGATTTATAACAGCGACCAGCATAGAAAAGCTAGCTATATATATAGTGTGTATTATCAGTGCAAAGGTTTGTAACACGATTATATGCAAATACTATTCCTGTAAATGAATTAAAGTTTATGAAGTGATTAACTATTTTTGTAATTTGGTTCACAAAAGATTTGCTTCCATTTTACAGTTGTTTTTCTTTCTTTTCATTTCTAATATATTTATGAAGAAAAAACAACAATGACTGTTGCGATTAATTACTTAATTCCTCGTACCAATCTCAATATGTTTCTACTCTTCGTTTGCATTAACTGAATAAATATATATGCTTGACGAAGAACAAGGGGATGAAAGGATATAAGAAAATGTATCAATAAAATCGCAAAATATCAACAACTAAAATACAAGCGGGTCTTATTCCGAGAAACGGCTATTTCGAAAATTATGAGATGATGGAGTTCTGGTCGATGAGTCTCGGACATAGTAATAACGATGACAGGAAGCATTATAAGAACCAATGTTTTAAAAAAGGCGGTTCATTATCTAACATTTATGATACAGGCCATCGGACGTAAGTCAGCATAACACTCCCTCATTCATAACGGGTGTTTACGTGTATGCATGCTCACGCGGGTAAACTGTACAGCGTTGCTTTGGTTTCTGTCATCGAAAGTAGTAAGTCTTTGAGCTATCTATTAGTAAACCGACATCACAGATAATGAGTACAGAGGAGCTGACCGAACTCGTCCGTTCAGTTGTAATGACCGAGATGTGACTGGAATGTGATTGATGCAAAGTCAGTCTAGTACAAAGCAGGGTTAATATTCATTTTACATCAACATCTTTTTTTTTGTCATTGGAAAAAAACGTAATAGTTTCCCAAAACGAACATTAGTGTACTAAGCACGAACCCAATCACAAATCGGAGATAATATCATGTAATCTGGTATTCTTAGGTGCTCCAGAGGGGTAAGTGGATCCTGATACACATGTGCCACTCGTCTTATTATTCATGTAAGAAAAATCCCGGTGATAAGTTTAATTTCACGGATAAAATTTTATAAAAAGAGGGCGTGAATGTGGTAACGACAATTTCAACATATAAAGTTTCTATAATTTCAGCTGAAAACAAATCTTTAGAATTTGAAAAAGATATATCACGTCAAGGTATATATACCATACATACTTAAATTTGCAAAGCAAATAATTGTGATTGTAATTGTAATTGTTGTTGTTTTCATTACCAAATAAAATATCAATTATGAAATCAATTTGTAAATATATAACAAACGATTTATATCATTTAAAAGAGGGACGAAAGATACCAAAGGGACAGTCAAACTCATAAATCTAAAACAAACTGACAACGCCATGGCTAAAAATGAAAAAGACCATCAAACAACAGCACACACGACACAACATAAAAAACTAAAGAATAAACAACACGAACCCCATCAAAAAACTAGGGGTGATCTCCGGAAGGGTAATCAGATCCTGCTCCACATGCGGCACCCGTCGTGTTGATTATGTGATACCATTTATGATAATGCAAAATCACTAAAGAAGAACCTAGCGAAAAATATTCGCAATTAGTACGTTTTATTTCACAAATATAAATTTTTGAGACTTCAATATTTCTTAATTGAAAAGATGCAATAATGCAGCGTCAAATTATTCGTATACCATACATCATGCACTGTTTACCTTCTTATCAAATAAAACATAAACTTTATGTTAAATATCTGGTAATAAAAAAAGTATTTTATAGGTGGTGTTATTGCAGGAGTATTTTTTGGAATACTGGTAATACTGTGTATACTTGTAGCGGTATTCATTTTCAGGTACTGTCACATTGTGTGCAAGATAACTTAAAGATACACGTTTTGCTCCCATTAAAAAAAGCTTCGTAATATAACATACTAGTATTTGAAAATTGTTATTTGAAACACATTACTGTCATCAAGAACCAATAAACAAAATGTTGTAATTAATATCATAAAGTACGTTTCCATCATGAAAACTTTATTGGGTCAAATACGTATATAGACATGATAGAACCCTGAGACAATTGATCTAAACGATAATCCATGAGCATATTACCTTGACATAATATTATATATACCTCAACTTTGTTTTGATAAATCTTATAATGGAAATGAAAGTAAAAAAAATTACAAATGTACAGAAAATCCTTAGATAAAAAAAAACCGGTCAAATGAACTATAATTCTAAGTTTCAGCAATTCATTTTTTTCAAATAACATGCATAACTGACCTAACATTATACTTAGCATTTTTCAATTAGAATTTCTCTCCCCTGATAACAGCTGGGTAAAACGGTCTTTGAACAAAGCTTTATTAGACGTTACAGTTACTCGAATAGTGAATATTTATCAACATAAAACAAAAGATGTGCATTTGACTAAAAACGAAAATACAATTCCTTAAACCTTTTATCTGCAGGAGACGGATTATTCACAAAAACAAAACAGATATATCAAATGCAACATACGGACACAACAAAGAACCAAAGGAATGTCAAAATGGAACCCAGAACAACATCATATCAAATTCAATTTATACAGAGTTACTTTCTTCGATTGAATATACTTATGCCATACTCAGTGCAGAACCTGACTCATTTGCTCAACATGGAAACCATAAAAACAGCATATCAAATTCGACTTATATAGAGCTAGATAATTCGGGTGAATACTCTTATGCCACACCTAGTGGAGAACCTGACATCAGTGCTGAACAGAACAAAATTTCAGAAGTACATCAAAATGGAAATCATAATAGCGACATATCAAATTCACCTTATGAGATGGCTTCATCGATAGAATACGCGTATGCCATGACGATTAGAGAACCTCAATAACAACCTTATGTAGTAGTCTATCTCAATAAAGGAAATTATAGCTTTTTTGTATATTGACCATATATTTTCATACATCACAGTATCCTTAACAGCACTTTACTCTTCCCTTTTCATATGCTTTCTTTTTATAAAACCGTAACATGTCAAATACAATTATGATTGATTACCTTCATTAGACTGATACATGTAAGTACGATGATAGTCCGTTGGAAGGGGACGATAAATGGCTGACCCGTGTTAAGAGAGAGCCATATCTCTTGCACGTAAAAGACACCCTTGTAGATTTCGAAAAAGAGTAGGCTTATGCCGCTACAAGGCAGCACTCGAAAGTGGAAAGGGATTAATATAAGTTGCAATAACTTGTTTCCAAATCCACTATAAATAAATATGTTTAAACGAAACGAAACTAAATACTTTGTGTTATAAATATTGAGTTATCTCCAGTCTACTCTGTCAAATCAAACGCCTGACTGACAATTGCGTCCATCTTATACCCTAACATAGTGTATACTCCTTGCATTATGCATTTTCAAAATAAGAAATAAGAAAGCACTATAACGGCAAACATTGCTTGATCAACAAATCTACAGTCCGTGTTAGCACATGCATTTAATATGCAAAAACGACAACTTTGACGTTTGTAAAATCTGCTCACATGTCACAGTTTGAATAAATACGTAAAAGAAAGGTTATTAGTTAGTGCTTTATCTTAAAAGAATTATTCTTTTTTTTTCTTTTTTGATATTGTCAATAAAATAAAATCGGTTCTTTTACAATTTTTTTATGTAATATAAACAAACACCATAAGTTTCAGCATCGGTGTTACTTAGTTATACACTTCGGGTAACTGCGTGTCCGGTTTTAATCCAGACACGCCGATCCCTCAATGTTCGGCTTTTACAGCAGGCTAGCCATTTAGGCATGTGAACTCTTGTATGAAAGATTCAGCAAAATTTTAAAGAAATATGTCGTAACAAAATTTCAATTTTTACTAATTGACGAAATTTACAATTATTTCAAAACGTCTCTATAGACACTAACCTGTGGATTGAGGTGTTGTGTCGGACACAGTTTTATCTCCATGGAATTAAGACAATAGCCTTAAATAAATATTGCAAGTCACAAAAAACAAAACTCATGTAAATATTTTTTCCGTTTTTAACTGAAATACTTCCTTTTAATTTACGATGGTGATAAGAAACTAACACGATTTTATATCGTGATGTTTTTTCCTTAATTGATATGTGGAATATGCGTATCTGAGTGTCTTGTCGTGGGTTATTGAATATTTACCAACATAAAAAAATGTATGTACAAGAATTTCCATGACGTTCACTTGTGCTAAATAATCAATATGTACAAAATATTTTATTTCGTAGTTTGTGGGATATTCTGTAGTTTAAATGGATATTCGAGTGCATATAATGGTTTGTATACTTTTCAATGGTCTTTTCAAGTCTTTTTAAAACGGTTATATACTATTGTGTACATAATATAGATTAATTTTCAGGTTCATTTTTGGAATTGAGTATAATTTAAGTTCCTTGTAATCTAACACAATAATTGTGACAAATGCATAATATCCGATTATCATAAGACGTTAAATCATCATTAAGACAACAATGTTGGCAGCCTTTTCAGAATTGCGTTGAGCTTTGTGAATTTGAACAACCAGCGGTCTATTCACAGATTACACTTCTTTAAATTGAGGAGAGGTTATAATTTGTCCATTTTTTAACTATACAAAAACACAAAGAGTCAGGATGAACGATCTGGAAAGAACATAAAACCTGTAAAATGACGAACGATAAGTTCACATTACACTATGTAGAAAACTAAAACAACAAGCACAGTAAAGACATATAAAGTCAAAATAGGAACGAAATGAATGCTATCACGACAGCAAGAAGGCAAATAAAGAAACAAGTATATATAGTTCACCATACACAAAACTTTAAATTGAGGAAATTTGCGATTAAAAAAATGGGCTGTCATTTTTTGTTTGAGATTATAAAATTTTCACTTTAGAAATAAATAAATAATCAGTATTTTATGTACAAGTAAAATTAACAAAAAGTTGTCAATAAAATAACCTCTGTATATCCCTGGAAGTCAGTTCAGAATAATAACTTCCGAGAATAATAGACAATATGAAACGTAAAATAAGAAAAAACAATAATAAACTGCAAGGGAAAGACCTTTGTAAAATGACAAAATCAGAAGCTCAAACACACCTTACTAATGGAATAAAAACTATCATATTCCCGTTTTATTTATGGTAAAAGTACTTTTCACGTATATGACAGTCGCATTGAATTCCAAGTTACGTTATTTGTTTAATCAAAATTATTAGCCATTTAACTTACAAAATGTGTTTGAGTTAATCATATATTTTTTTACAGTTCAGGTTTTTCTTCAACTTCGTTATTTATTTTGCCTTCAAACTTTTTTTATTCAAGCTTCCCTGATGGGTTGTTGTGAACGAAACGCATGTCTGTCGTATAAAAATATAAGCCTTTATTGTTGCTGTTTTTTAACTTTGGACGAAAAAAAAAACCTATTGATTTTGATTGAGCAAAAAAACAACGCGAATGTTTACTCTTACATTTTATCAATTTCCTCAAAAGCCTTGTAAAAAATTAAAACAAATATGTGTGCAGTATTTATAAATGCCGTATGGGAACATCAAAGGATTAAGTTCAAAGTACCAACTTAGAAGTTCACGCAATAGATCGACAGCTGCTGAAATGTAAGCTCTCAGAATTACATCAATCAAGAGGTGAATAAATTGATTAAATAGTGCAACAGCAAATTAATCTGTAATATGTAAAAATAAATCGAAAACATCTTACTTAAAAGGTTTAACACTATATAAGATGTAAGGTGTCATAAAATATTATACATTTGTATGTAGCTGTTCATTATGAAAATACAACAAATTGAAAAAACTAAAACATAACATAAACATATTAAAAGTTAGAAGAACATAATGTAATAAGTAATTATTTGTCCGTAGTTGATCAAGCATAATCTAAAAAGCTTCAAATATTTACGCCACATGATGCATTCTCATTTACGAACACAGTTTGATCCTCGATGTTTTAAATGTGTTAAGTTGAAGCGTATAAAGTGTACATAATGATAATATGTTTACAAGGACTATGATGTAGGAAGGAAACTTCATAAAAATAATACGACACAGCACAATATCAATATTTTTAAAAATAGACTAGCATTTACGCCTTATGTAAAGCTCCCTAGCATGAGTGGAGGAGGTAGAATAATGATGTTAACGTATTCGCTCTTTTGTTTGATGTACATGTATGTTAATGCTGGCTATGGTGAGACTTTCTTGATCACTTTATAATACTTGGGGTTGCTAGAAGTAAAACTGTTGCAGCTTTTAGTTTAATGCTTTTAACTTTATGTTAAGGATGAAATGGTTTAAAGAAATCACAAGTATATATGTATAAATCAAGTGCTACCATTAACACGTTAGCTCAAAGAAAGGTTAGGGATACTATTGTTGGTTCGTACGGTGACCTATAATTGTTAATTTCTGTGTAATTTTGGTCTCTTGTGGAGAGTTGTCTTGTTTGCAATCATACCACATCTTCTTTTTTATATTGATTGATCAACGTCTGTCCCTTTCCTGGTACAAATCTTATAAACCAAGAAATTTATTTTCACATTACCGTATTGATTCAGTTGTTAGAATTATATCGTGTATATATGTATCAACTTATCTCATAATATCTTTTAAGAAAGTAAATGCGCAACCGCTGACAAGAATGAAACTGGTCGCTTACACTGCCAGGACCACAAGTACATTCATATTGAAAAGATTTGGACGGATGAGGATAAATGCATAGTAAGAAAATCTGCTAATGTATCGCACGAAATTCACAATATGTCATGTCGCTCAAACAGCTCGTGTGATGTCAAACATGAAACAAACAGTGATAGTAAATATCTCAACGTGATTTATAGATGTGCAGGTACGTATTATAATACAATGCCTTCCAGTAAGTACTTTAGAAATCATTGAGGTTGGTGGTGAGGTACGTTTTCTGAGCATTCCGCTTAAAATTGATTACAAATAAGTTGTACCGATGTTCAGTTAATAAGTACAAACAGACGAAAGGTATTTGATAAGAATATTATCAGCGGAATGAGACCATGCAATTATGTCGACTTTGTGAAAGCACTTGATTCTTTTTTTATGATTGAAAATGCATCTTATTAATATGCTAGAAAAGCTATATAACTGATAAAATATCATTATAGTGGAACTGTAGAGAAAACAATTTAAGAAAGGAAGATTGTTGTGATAACAGGTCAACGAAAAGGAGAACTATAGACAAAGAATACGATGGGATACAGTAAATCATTAAAAACAATTGTATATAACACAACGTTAAAATAATGGCCAGAAATAATATTGACCTCATTAATTTAGACAACAGTAGATCAGTGAGACAAATTTCTATAATGGAAAATGATTTCACAAATTTAGGTGTGTCACGTTCGCCTGAATGGCAGGGAGAAAAAAACGAACTCACAAAAATATACAGTAAAGGACGCATGGAAATAATTCCAAATGAAGAAAAAAAACAAATATTTACAGCTTCTTTTGAAAATGATACAATATAAGTATGTAAAAATTGATTGAGCAATCTGTAAAACTTAATAAGTACAATAAACCATAGCTATAACATACTTTAATATTTTTAGATTGTTTACCTTTAACGTATAATACCACATCCGAAATAGCATGCCGAACCAACATGGTAATTGAAATATATGATGTATGGATAACTTCAGTGCATGAACATTGTCCCGGTTTAAACCAAACACATATAAATCATACTTTTAACGCCTACGTTCCTGTAAAGAGGGAATTTTCACAAAAGTGTAACAAGAAGTCCAGGTGCAAGATTTACAACAGTAACCAGTTAACAGCTAGTGTGTATTATCATTGCAAAGGTTTGTAAAAACAAAATCGTATACGCTTAGGTGAGAATGCAATTCGCTATTATGAATGTGTAGTAAATGAATTAATTACTTCTTATATTTGAAATTTGATTCGAAAGCAAACATATTACAGCTTGTTTTTGGTCTTTTTTATTTATTTTATATCAATACAAATACAACAATACAGTTTGTGAGACACTACTTTGAAAGGTAACTATGGAATCACGCACCAACCTTACTTTATTTTTCTACCGGTTGTATTCGTTACTGGGACATGCATATATGTATGAACATTTACTGGATAATATAATGTCTGGTTTTTGTTTGTTTAAAATATCAAAAAAATCGTGAAATTTAACTCTTCTAGCAAAATGCAAACAGTCGGTATTTCGAAACTAATGATAAGACTGCACCTCACTGTGTACCAATTACTCCCGAAATTTGCACAATTCATAAAAGATCTAGACCGATTGTTATCTGATTTTTTTTCAAAATCCAAGATGGAGGAAATAAACAAGGATTAAAATTTTATTTTAGGACCAGACACCCAAGCTACTTTAAAAGCGTTTTTCCTATATTTTTTGTGTGTTTTTTCTGCATGCCATTTTTTGTTTCATGATGGATACCCCATATCCTTTATTATTCATACTAGACTTAACCAAAGGACATTTGAGCACTTCTTCCGTTTATAACAGACTGCCTTGTTAGTCTCGCTGTAGCATGTTTGACCCAGGCCAAGTACAGGAGGTGGTGGGTTCGAACACTGGCTGAGTAAAACAAAAGATATTAAAATTGGTATTTGCTGCTTCTCTGCTAGACATGCGGCTTTCAGCAGTAAGATCAAAGACTGGTAGGCCAGAGTAATGTGCCCGTGTAAGGTGACATGTATTCCTACGGACTGTTACTTTATAAAAAAGCACATTCAAAATCTGGTTCCTTATGTCATCATAGTACAAAACAGTGTTCAAATTTCGCATTAACAAGTAATCTTCCTGAATATGTCTTTTCTTCATAAATGTAAGATTTTAAATGGATTTAGATGTTCTTTTTAGAATCAAAGAGTTTTAAATAGGCTACAACTACAAGGTTTATGCTATTTCAGGTAAAGACGGTTTGGTAGATATGGCAAGAAATACGTCACGTCAAGGTATTAACGCCCAACTTGACCAAAGGGAGTCTAATGAAAGGATAAAACAAATATTGCACTGATTTCTGAAGAAATCCAAAAGGGTCTTAATAGTTTGTAACAACTGTGTTATATGAACCAGTTTCGTTTACAGGTTTAACAGTACAAAATCTGAAAATGAATTGGAAACAATATAGTCGAAAATATTTATATTGAAACCCCCGCCAATGAAGAAAGGCACAGTGAAAGATATTCACAAATACAATTCGAAAAGTTTATTACATGATTGTCTTGAAATTAATTAGTATATGTCCTTTTAAAACTACAAATCTGTCAAATTTAATCGATAAAATTCTTGAGAGTACCAAAGTTAAAGTCATAAGAAACGAGTGACCGGTGAAAAATAATGTTCTTCCAATTCTTGAACTAATGCATACAAACATCCTAAACTTCGTCTTCTGTGCTCGAATTTATCATTTTTTTTTCGTGTAAATTTCGTATAATTGTCAATTTTTTTTCTCAATCGGTCAGTGTTGTTGTGAAAATATGGCAGGTAATTAAAGTTCGGTTTTGAAGCCGAAGTTTAACGATTGTCACCTGTTTGTCAACAATTGACGAAAAATAAACAAAAAAGCATGGAAATTGAGCACGTGTTTAACATGTAAATTCAGATAATAGTTTATTTTAAGGACATCCATGCGTATTGTGGTCACCGGATTTTTACGAGATGGGTCACACTGAGGTCACCTTGCATACGGAAAATATGTCGGGGGAATAGCTTGCTGGAAGGAAGCTATTCAAATAAAGTAAACTTCTTCTAAATATGAATAAATTAAAGAATTTTCTTCAGAAAAAAGTATATGTACATAAGTTTTATAATGAAAACTATCCATTGAGTTATAAAAATCATATGCATTAATTTTTTTTGATTTGAGGTTTCTTATGACTTTAATATTTCATAAAAATAGGACAGTCGATATTACGCCAGTCTAAAGTTCAAAATAGTTGATACCACACTTCCGTTTATACAGAGCAATGATTTTTATTCTCTATTACGAAATATACTTTTTTTGTCTTATAGGTGTTGTAATTGCAGCCGTAGTTATTGGAATATTGATAATCGTTGGAATACTTGTGGCGGTATGCATTTTCAGGTACTGTTTAAGGTTTGTGAGATAAATTAGAGTTAAGCATTCACTAAATATGGCATAGGCAAAAAATGAATGTTGATTGTTTGGTGTTGCCTACCTACCCACATAAAAAGCAGTATACCCGAAAAGATTTCAAACAGAAACATTCTAGTAGTGATATCTGCTATTAGAACTTGAAGGAGGAAAACTTAAACAAGGCTTTTTAAGACTGGACAATTACTCACAAACGAATGTTTCTAATTTACATATGAGTGTGTTTATATACATGTAAAATCACAAATAAAATTCGATACACTTTATATTTACAGAAGACAGACTGCTCACAACAACAATATGAAAACAGAACCTGAAATCATCTCTGAACAATATGAAGTACCAAATGAACATCAAAATGGAGGCCAGAACAACGCCATATTAAATTTACCTTATGAGATTGCTTCATCGATAGGATACTCGCATGGCCTTACGAGTGCAGCACCGGACTCCAATGCTGAACAATACAAACTACAAAAGGAACATACAAATGGAGGCAAGAACAAAGCCATATTAAGTTCACCTTATGATATGGCTTCATCGATAGAATACTCCTTTGAAATGACGAGTGCAAAACCAGACTCCATTGATGAACAATACGAACTACCAAAGGAACATACAAATGAAGGCAAGAACAACACCATGGTAAATTCACCTTATGAGGAGATTGCGTCATCGATAGAATATGTATATGCTATAACGAAATCAGAACCGGACTCAATTTGTGTAAAGAATACTGGGGGTTATAATGAGCATTTGCATGTAAAAGGAAAAGGAACTAAAGGAAAACTATCGTTTGATATTGAAAATCCAAAAAGTAGTACTTATTCCCATCTAAGAGACGCTGATGGTGGTTCTGATATTACGTATGACCATACGTCACATGGGAGAGTTCAAAGGACTCCAGAAGGTGATTATGATGTATCTTGTAACAGAATTACAGAAGATGAATATAACATATCAGATAACTATAATGTGTCATTTAGCAAAGATTCGGATTATAACCAGTTCTAGATATGCGCTGACATGAATGTTAATTCAAGCAGTAAATTACTGCACTTCTGTATAGTGTTGCTAGTCTTTCTTTTTTTTTGTCTTTTTTTGGGGGGGGGGGGGGGGGGGTTGACATTGTCAGTTTGTATTCGACTTTTGAGTTGGAATATTCCTTTGCTATCTTTCGTCTCTCCATTATTAATTAGATTAAAGTTGTGATGAAGTTGAAGTTTAGAAATATAATATATAATCTAGTTAAGTTTATGTTCTTAAAAACGAAGTACACTCTTATAAACTGTATTTAATCCACCATTTGCTACATTTGAAAATGCCTGTACCAAGTCAGGAATATGACAGTTCTTGTCCATTCGTTTTTGGTGTGTTTTGTCATTTGATTATGGACTTTCCGATTAGATTTTTCTCTGAGTTCAGTATTTGTGTGATTTTACTTTTTAATGTATTGCTTCAAGTTTTTTGGCAACCTTTGTAATTAATTAATAATATTATTTTTAATTAATAATAAAATATAATTAGTGGCAAGAAATTTTTTCACTTACTAATTCTTGCATATCTGATTTGAAAAGAAATTATTTCAGGCAATATACTTATAAAACAGCATATGCTTCAGTTTTTTTTGTTCAGTTCAAAGGTGGAAACTTTGCATATTTGTGTTAATATTTTTGTTTTTTCAAAAAATTGTATATTGTGAATGTGATTTGTTGCTATGGAAACCATCAGCTTACATGTAGATGAACTATGAAAATAATATAATTTATTGTGTTTTTTAAATTGCAATCAACTGATCATTTAACATGAGTTTTAAGAAATTAAAGTGGAAAAAACAATTTCTAACCAAGCTAAATGATTCATGTTCAAGCCTCTGAAAAGCTTACATACTGGACCTTTTGTTACTTAATTTACGGTATGGGTTTTGTCTACGTTGTCCATAAATTCATAGAAATTAATCCAATATCCACTCATGTTGGTGTGAATACTGTCTATGTAGTGATTGTTTACACCTGTGGCTTTGTCAGGAGTCTTCGGTTATAGGCGATCAATCCACTTTAGGAATAGGTACCTGGCTACGTATACTATCAGTTAAATACTATATCATTTTGTGTATGTGTCTCACATTATACATACAATACACTCAGAAAAGATACATTTTTATACATAAGCCGGGCTGTACATAGTACACCTCCTTAATTTTATGTTATCAAAGGGGGGCGAGAGATACCAAAGGGACAGTCAAACTCATAAATCGAAAATAAACTGACAACGCCATGGCGAAAAATGAAAAAGACAGAGACAAACAAGTCAGCCTCATAATAATAAAGAAACAAGTCGGCAAGAAGAAGGACACAATTTGTACCCATTGGAATGCCGACAGTCTGTTGAAAAACACGTCTTCCGAACGTAACAAATATGTTGTCAATCAGGAAATCAAGCATCTTGATAATGTCAGTTTCAGAGAATTTTTTGTTTGAATCAGAGTGGTCCTTTACAAAGTATGATTTATCCCTCCCTACGACAAGATACTTGTATCTACGTTGGTCATTCTTTTTTATGAAACAAAGCAATACCAACTCTTTCAATTTGTCTTTTAGTTTTGAATTTGGAATACTAGTGTAAAGTGTAGAAAAGTCAAATGTTTTAACACTATTACAAGATGAAAGAGAGTTGCCACTTAGATTGTATGTACTCTAAAAGATCTTTGGAATTTTTCGGTATCCACCTCTGATTCACGTCACCTCTAGAATAGGCAGTTTCACAATAACTTTGAAGCCCGTCTTTGATTGCTGATAAAATAGATGTTAATAATTTAGAGAGGTTTCGTGGAGCACTTGGAAGACCCAGTAATATACCGTTGTTTGTAAAGACACTTATGTAGTTTAGGTATCCAATACAGCGAAGGAAGATCCAGCTCTTCATCTTTGGTTAAAATTTCAAAGGAACATAGAACAGACCTATGATTATCCGGGATTTCCTCTTTGGTAAGTGTCGTGAGGGTATATGTTGAGTTTCTAAGTGAATTTCAATACCTAATTTGTTTATCAAGCAGTTAATATAATGAGTTTTACACACAAAAACGATGTTGTTTGGGGCTTTATCTGCGGGGACAACAATATATTTGTCATGGAGGTAGGATAAATGTTTTACAACAGTCGGATCTATACAGATTGACGTAGCATGGGCATTGATAGACCCATTCAGTTTCTTAATTCTGATTTGTATCAACGACCTCACTGTCTTAATCCATTCTGAAAGAGTGTCTACGTCTTCTTTCTCCATTGCCTGGCATAATCCTTGACTGAATCCATCAAAATTTTAAAGTTGTATTTCCAATTGATGGATTTAGGCGTACGATATATCGGACCTTTAGATAACACATTTCGTAGTAAAAAGCGGATCAGAGTTGTCTCGCTTGCACTAATATAAAATTACCATTAAAGGAAACTAATGTTGGGCGGTACAAGTCTTGATCCCTCTGCACTTGAGGGAATCTAATCTGAATTATATGAGCATACAGTTTTTTTCGCAACACGTTAAAAAAAACCATTATAAAACGAATTATGTATACAAACACTTGGGAATGACAAGGAATATTATACCATCTTCTTAAATAATTGTTTTGTGTTGTTTCATTCTGGTTCACAGTCTAATCAATATGTATAACAGTTACACCAGTTATGTACAATACAAGTTTCATTATTTTCCAAAATATAGTGTTAAACAAAAAATTCCGCTATATTAATTAAACAAAAATACAAAAATAATAAAACTATAACTGACTTCCACTAGTAAAAGATTATGTTGGAGAAGGTACGGAATATGTCCTTCAACATTAAGCCCTATACCTCTTGTATAGTGTGTCACCCTCCATGATTGAGGAGTCCAAAGGTGACTGTTGCATTAATGGTATCAATTCTTGGAGGACAATATGTCTTTGTTATGAACGTATTTGCCTTTAATGGATAGTTAACATTTATCTTTTAAGATTGTGATATGCATTACCCTTTGAATGTAGTTAACTTAGAGACATATACGAGGGTGAGGATGGCGTTTTCAGAGAGAATAATGTACACAAAATATTCAATCCAATTAACATATAAGGAATATAGATTAATGTACACAAAAAATAAATTAATAGAGAAAAATGGACCAAAAATTAAGGAATATAGATCGAAGATGGGTTGCTAAAAAATACATGTAAAAATAGAGAATAATATAATAGGTAAAAGCTGGCTTAAAGATTACAAGAAAACAAACATGAAGGACTCCCCATACAGACATTCATATATACGTCAGTTTTATATTACAAATACCAACATGACCAAAGGGAAACCAAAAGCCATAAGGCGAATAAAAACGGACAACACATTTTAATAATAAAAAAAGTACAAACAGACAGGGAACAAACAACTAATTATATCAACCAGAAAGTACCAGCAAGATAAAGATTAAACAACACAAACTACTCTATAAAAGCTGGGTAAGTAAAAAGGTAGAAAAAGAGGGACGAAAGATACCAGATGGACAGTCAAACTCATAGATCGAAAATAAATTGAAAACGCCATGGCTTAAAAATAAAAAAGATACACAGACTAATAATCAAACACATGACACAACATAGAAAACTAAAAACTAAACAACACGACTCGAGTTTTACCCAACCCAAATACTTTGGGTGAACTCAGATACTCTGGAAGAGTAAGCAGATCCTGCTCCACATTTGGCAACCGTCGTGTTGCTCATGTTATTACAAACCCCAGTCTATGGAAGAAGCGTATCGATAAAAACTTTTCTTATATCACAAAGCGATATTGTCTAATATCAATTGTAAATATGCTGACATTCCATGCGGAAAATGTTGTTTTCAGCAACGAAAAATTAAGAAAATACTAACTTTAAAACGTATTGTTCAAATATAAACAACAATTGAGTCTAAATATACATTGAGAAGTTAGTTAGAAGCTAAAGTTTATGTCCGTGTAAAATTTGAAGTGCTGTGTTTTTCTTATATACATAAATAAACAATGCGATACTTTTAAAATAGCAATGTGATACTTTTAAAATATCAATGCGATACTTTTAAAATATCATAGCAGTATTTTTCTTATATCAATATTAGTACCGATTAGTATTAATATTAGAAATATGACAGTTGTTATTTATTCGTTTGATGTGTTTTATCATTTGATTTTACCATTTAATAAGGGACTTTCTGTTTTGAATTTTCCTCGGAGTTCAGTATTTTTGTGATTTTACTTCTTAATAGTATTGTATGTAAATAAGCAGTTTGAAGACCATTGCTTATATTCAAATTGTTTTTGGTAGCATCTTACAAATTTCTCAATTGGTTTTGGAAGCAAAACTAATCAAATAAGGGTTTAATAAATAATGCCGTAATCAAATAGCTAAGTATCAAAATGATTGTTCACATATGTAACATTTAGCAAATTTCATAATGAACGCACCGAAAATATATATATCCGATATGCTCGCAAAGCACGCATAGAAGACTTTCATTGGATAAAAATAAAACTTACTTGTGACAAAGATGAATCATACTGTCCTCGTTCAGATTGATTCGACAAAATCTGACCTGTACTTTTGAATCTCCTTTTTTTTTTTACAAAATAGACCGTTGGTTTTCCTGTTTGAATGGTTTAACACCAGCAATGTTCTTGTTCCTATATAGCGTGGTGTTCGCTGTGAGCCAAGGCTCCGTGTTTAAGGACCTACTTCGATCTATAATGGTTTACTTTAAACAAATTATAACTTTGATGGAAAGTTGTCTCATTCGAACTCATGCACCATCTTCTTATATCTATAAATCTTTTAAATTTCCCCTTATAGATAACTGCTTTCCAGTCCTCCAACTGAACGATCTAAATGTATGAATATAGAAAAGATATATACACATTTCTTCAAAGCCCATACCGTATAGTCAGCTATAAAAGGCCCGATAAGACAAAGTAAAAAAATTCAAACGAGAAAACTAACGGCCTTATTTATATAAAAAAAAATGAACGAAAAACAAATATGTAACACATAAACAAACGACAACAACTGAATTACAGGCTCCTGACTTCGGACAGGCACATACATAAATAATGTGGCGAGGTTAAACATGTTAGTTAGTCGGTTAAACCATGTGATTGAAAACAATAGACTGAACAGATTATTAACACTTTCAACTATCAATAGGGTCAAGAAACATTTTTGAAATGATAGGTTCATATAAGCGTTAATTTTGTTACCAGTTACGAAATTTTAGTGATATTGATCCTAAAACATTAAACCGGTCATGATCAAAGTTTGTGAATTAAGTTTGTAGTTTTCTTGACATGCATTGTGACGTGTCATCGTATTCATTTTGTATTAGAAAACTATAGCAGTTATATTAGAAAAGTATCGCATTCATAAATTTTTGATAATAAAATATCATCGCTATGATATAAGACAAATATCGCATTGATATTTTAAAATATAGCAGTATCGTTGACTTAAAGGTGATTTAGTCGTAGCAAACAATTGAATTCATCTCAACTGCATTCCACTGAATTTGCTACATGATACTGGTAGAATGTGTACATCTACAAATGATAAATCGTGCATTTATGTTTCATTTATTCAATAATTCAATTTTCTCGTTTAAATACACCTTGCTTGTTATTAAATAATATAACTCATGAAAATTATACACAAGACGTATGTCGTGTTAAATGTCACCCTGTTTTAAGAAAAGAGTCATTACTTTATACCGAGAAATATGCCTTTCTTCGTACAAATGCTAACATTCGTCTGAAATTTCCCACAATGCAACTCGTTGATATAAGACAATATCGCTCGTTGATATAAGACAATATCGCTCGTTGATATAAGAAAAGCTTTTATCGAATCGCTTCTTCCATAGACTGAACCGGTAAATAATCTAACTCGTTAGGTCATATTCGTGAAAAGGGATTGTTTATTATATGTTTTCGTTAATTATAAAATTAAAGATAACTTGATTAAGTATTTATATACTGAAAAAATGCACTAAAATGAATGGCAGTATTACTACGACTGGTCTTCACTCTTTGCCATAGAAATCGTACAACTACTCGAGTTCGCTGTAGGCATTTTGAATTTATGAGAATTTTCCAAAACATGGTTTCTCAATGAAATAAACATAATAGTTCTTGAAACACTGGTCATTATCGTGATACATGGACTGCCCGTAGGACAGTGGTATTGAATGCGACAGCGATAATGACCTCGCCTTTGGCTCAGTCATTATCACTATCTTAGTCAATACCACTGTCCTGTGGGCATCCATATATCACAATAATGATCAATAATGATCAGTTTTTCAAGAACTATTACATAAATAACATACCGATATTAATAATAATAGCCTCTTGCTAGAACTAGCTCTTATTTTAATAGTTTCATTCCTTCCACTATAAGACTTTGGAATAGTCTTCCTTTGAGTTTACAAAAATCACCAAGTTTGGGTATATTTAGAAGTGGACTGGATAAGTTTTATAGGACTGATGATATATTTAAACCTTTCAACTATGGGATAAGGAAACTTAATATAAGTCATTGTCAACTCAGAAATAATGCCAGCAACCTTAAATCTCATTTGTTTAATCAGTTTTTATCCGAGAACACTTTTTGCACATACTGTAACCATCCTGTTGAGGATAACCAACATTTCTTTTTTATTTGCCCTAAGTATAATGATGTAAGACAGATCCTTCTTGATTCCATTTACTCCATTGTTGATAATGTTGACATAAATTTTGAATTACTACTTTTTGGAAACAGATTATTTTCATATGATATGAATATTGCTATTTTTAAATCTGTTCAGAAATATATCAGTGACACTCAACGTTTTGTTTGAAACTTAAAAGTTTCTTTAATTTTTGTTTCGTCTAGTTTTATTTTTTATTTTTTTTCTACACTCCAACATTAATTCATTTATTCCACTAAGCAAGCTTAGTGTCTCTTTCAAGCCATAAATATATTTCTAATGACTTATAAAGGATATTTGCATGTTTCAAGGTACTTTAAATAACTGATGATTAATTGCATATATATTTAAATATACTTTGCATTTAGTAAGTAACACTGTTAACATATATTTGCTCGTGTGTGCTCACAAGTAGCATGCATGTTCCACTATATTGCATTATTTTAAATACAGTTGTTGTAATTGAATTATACCTTGTACATGTAATACGGAGAGAGCTTTTATAGGCTGTGCCTGTTGCTCAATCCTTTTCATATCTGAATGAATAAAATATGTTTAAAATCAAATAATAATAATAAAAAAAGATACATGTAATATATTAACATCAGATACATATATGTACAACACACACATAGACAGCATATGCAAAATAAAAGCTAAGCAAAATAAATGTCAAATATCAGGACATAATTTAAAAACACTAAAAAGCACAAGCAAAAGACTGCAAGCAGCTAAAGAGAGCACATCAGTGGCGGATCCAGAGAAGGGCGCACAGGGCGTACGCCCCCCCCCCCCTTTTTGCTCGGGCTTTTTTTTTTTTTTTTTTTGTAAAATAATTAATCAGACTAGACTACGTAGACTAGGATTGAGCAAGAACGTATTAACTTCTATTTCACTATTCCACCAAACACTCTATATTTATAGACTATTACACTCTCATGAAAAAAATTTCCACTGCAATATTATTTACCTACGAAAACATGTTTAACCTCAAACGCCAAAGCCTATTTCAAAATACCATAGCTGAAAAATTATCCCCAGTCAGTATGAGCTCTAGATATATTCAAAGTCTAAGGTACGGACCATTTGATTTGAGGAGACAGTCTGAGATATTTGAGAAAAAAAAAATACTCTGTTTTTTGCCTTAAACATGAACATTCAGCTGGCTGTATCTGGATTGAAACAATCTTAACCACTGTTTTTGCTATTTTTCTAAATTTCAAATAGAATGATTTACATTTGTAGCATTAATTAAATGAACATGATGAATAAAAACGACACATTTTTTTTTGTGTCAGGGTTTTGCATGTCTGACCGGAATGTCTTTTTCGCCGAACTGATATAAAAATACTTTTTACAAGACCAGACTGCAACCTGCCTGTTGGGTGTGGCCTTTATGTCTCCATTTGTCGTCCGTCATTCATAAATTCGTTGTCATTTTAGACTCATTCATAGCCTTTGCAGTTGATTTGGAACCCCTCACTTCCCTTAATTTTATTGGGTGAAACATATCAACCAAACATTTGGATAAAACTGATTGCTTGTTTGTCTTTTTTAACTGATGTCGGCGGTATTGTAAATTTCATTGAATACTCCGGCGTATATCTTGTTTACAACAAGAAATCTGTAAGGTTATAATAACTTAACTTACAACAAAACGGCGAGAATTTTCCATGTCTATTTTTTATTGACAAATAAATCCCACATGAAATTTATCAATTAATAGCTTTGGATCCATATACTATCATTTTATGATGGACAATTAATAGAACGAATACTGCATCGAAAATCGTGAGCAACTACAAAATATACATGCCCCACGCCAGGAACCGTTTAAAAAGTGCATATTACACTTATTTAGTGTTTAAGCTCCAAAAAGGTCCCCAAAATTTTTCGCCTCGCTCCACTCGGCAATCTTTCAATTTTAGACACCCTTTCAAAAATCCTGGATCCGCCCGCCACTGGCACACATTATGCATAACGTTAACGAAACTAAGAATTTTTATTTTTTTTTAAATGCAAAAAAAATATAAACAAACAAAAAACCATAGCAGGCTTCAAGGTCAGGTCATGAGACAGCAAAGAGTTAAATTATTTACAAAAAATGCAGTTACGTTTTCTGAAAAACATCAGGTAGAGATAACATTGTTGAACTGGCCAAAAATTGATATAAACCCTTTTGCATAGCTAAAAAAATCATCATTTCATTATATTAACTGATATTTTATCAAAAATTTAGTGATACAGTTTATATTCTCACTGCCAATGAGAGCTCCGCAACTTATGACATTAACTAGAATAATAGACTGTCCCATGGAAATTAGAATAACATGGGAAATAAATTAAGGTATGTGGGGGGATAACCCAATACAAGAAACGGAATTTCGCACGATTCCGACACAGTTTTACAGTTATATTTTACCCGCCAAAAAGACTTGCTTGGCATTCTGCATGTTCAACTAGAGTGGTAAAAGGGTTATATTTGTTCAAGTGTCTTAGAGTCCAGGGCTTCCAAAACGGTCATATATTCCGGTCATTTGTATAATGTCCGGTAAAAGACCGGCTGGGAAAAGCATGAAACGGTCATATACTTTTTAGTTTTCAAGGCTTTTTCGGTCATTTTAATATAATTCACGATCTTTTTGACCCAACATTTTGCCTTTAACAGCCATACATTTCCGGTCATAAAAGTGACATGTTGATTAATTACTATCAAAACAACCCTTACTTCAATACTTTCTAATTTTAATCACGGCTAATTAGTTGTTGGACAGCTGAAAACTACCTGTTCAGGTGACAGGTAAACTAATTTTAGTACCGGACATCGTATAAATTAATCTGTCCATTCACAATTACTTTCGTACATTTCAGCGGTTTGTATCTAATTGATTTAGTCCAAAAGATCAAATTTATAATAAATTCATTTATAAACTTGATTTCTTGAATCATTTAAAAAGGTTTTACATGAAAAAATCGTCAGAACTACGTTGTATGAACAAGAACACGTGTGCGCATGTGCAGAGGTGGGAAATTCAATTATGCATCCTACATTTCTTCAAAATTCTAAAACTATCATTGATACCTGTACCTAATGTTCATTTCAAGTATTTTGTTGAAGAAATAACGTGGAAAGAGCTTCTTTGCTCAGTCGTGCTATGAAACATACACGGATTTTACGTATCCGTTTATGGTCCATGTTTTACCATTGTCAAGTCAACATCCGGTTTTGAAAAATGTGACTTTAAAAACGAAAATAAAGTTCTTGACAACGTCATTATGCACAATTAAAGAGTCTAATGCAGATATGAGCACGCTGATGTGCACACTTTGAATGATGCAATGCCAATTTTAACAGTTTATGTCAGAACATCAAATTCATATCAAAGTAAAGTTTAATATCGTTTTTAATCTAATGTCAATCATTGGGATGGCCATCTGATTACCATAATTGCCTTTTGTGACTTAGTCTTGGGGATTAAAATTCGGATCAGATATAAAATGTCCGGCTGGCTCAGACAGATTTTGGAAGCCCTGTCTTAGACTATCAATTATCATCAATAATATACTAGCAATTCATAGCATCATATTCAGGAAATTACCCTTGCTGAAATATTACTTCAAGTTCGGGGTAGGGGGTAGGGGAGCCTGGGCACGAGTCCTCCTTTTGTGGGAAAAATTTGTTTGAATATATATATAGGAATGTTATGATACTAAAGACTGACTGGAGCCTCACCCACCCAACTCCTTATCAAAAGTTCTGTATGCCTGACTGAATCCACTGCCTAAAAGATTTACCTCCCATTGTAAGCAATTTGCAGTGGCAGATCAAGAATTTTTCATATTTATATATAAGAAATATGACTGCCATAGAAGGGGCCTATCCAGTTATGCTTCAGTGATTCGCTATAACTTTTTTTATTTAGGCCAAATAATCATATATGTGTGTTTCCAGTAACCTGACCGACCCTAGTTAAACCCCCCTGACCCTAGAACTATTTTTTTCATTTCTGAAAAATAAATTTTCAAACGATCAAATTTTGAGGATTGTTAATTAAAATAATTAAAAGTTGCAAATATCTACTCCGACAAGTCAATAAGTTACCAAAATTGGTTACCTTCAAGACCCACGCATATTTAGAAAGAGGTCACACATCTAAATCAAATAATGACAAAATTGAAAGACAATGCTTTGTCTTCTAAAGAAAAATGTGAATGAGAGCCTAAAAAATCAGAGATAACGTTAATTAACCTTACAATGCAACCACCTGGAACCACACTTAATGAGGTAAAACACCTGTGTTTATAAAGGATGTTCAATAAAATAATTAAATATAGCTAGCTCAAGTACTTGTGAACACTCAGACAGGTTTTTGCTGTCATAGGTGGTGTACTTTGACCTCCAAATAAAATTACGTTTTTCATCAACATAAATAGACCTAAACAAGTCTGCCATTTTATGACTTAGATAAGTCTAAAATTGAAAACACATTTTTATAATAAATACATGTTTTGACTTCTTTCAGTCGAAAACAAAAATCGACTTGTTTATGTCTGAGCTCTGACTGTTAACTAAAAACATATCATGCATGACTGTTTATTTTACAACCCATATGGCAAAATCAAAGGTACTTTATTCAAATGATTTGCAACACGTGACTGTCCCTTTTGAACAAATTACCTCCCTTAGCTTAAGATTGAAAATAAAATTTATTTTAGATTTGCGGATAATCACGTCCTTTCCCGTCATGTATCTAAAACTAATATTTCTTTAAAAACTTCCTTTGGCGGAAAATTACAAAATTGCTGTGTAATTCTAAGGGAAAATGCTTAAAATTTGACTTTTTACGAAATAGGAAGGTTGAAATCATCATGTTTTTAAAAGAATTTGGCCGAAAAACTTAAAAAAGCAGGTAAAATTAGTTTGAAGTTATTTAACAGTAAAATTCAACCTACAAGGTGTTTCCCTATATGCGAACAAATCATGAACAATATCTTCTTGCATATATGTATTTCTGTTTTGAATCTTGCTATTTTACAATTTTCCGTCATTTTATATGATCTTATATATAGCAATTATATATAAATACTATGACTACGCTTCCGATTTTTAAACTAAAAAGGCTGAAAGATTTCAGAGTAGACAATGTCCATTTGTACACGGACAGAAGCATAAAAACATGTACAATTCACCTATATGTGAACGAATTGTTCATTCGAGATAGATATTGGCATATTGGCATTTTTATTTAAGGGGCTTATATAATCCTATTGTAATGGCTGCCGTCATGATTAGGCAAAATGGCCGCTATGCAAATTAGCAAAATACCCCAAATTTTGCCATATGCAAACACATGTAAAAATGGCGGACTTCCAGTTTGGTCGTTTATGATAACGAAAACAATTTCGGTAAACACAGGATTTTTTTCCACATTTTGACATTCAAAAAAAAAAATTCAAAAAAAAATTGCTGACCTACCGACCCTATTTTTTAAAAGTATGTAACTGGAACCACACATATTTTCATTTGGCCTTACAGAGCTCTCAAAATGTTTATTTCCCTGGTGGTCCTTGAAGATTATATATATGCAGCTCCTCACTATCATTTCTATTGCAAATTACCAAAATTATTTTTAGTGGCTCGGGACTATTCGACTGCGTATAATTTCACACATGTGCATAAAAAGTTTGTGTTGTAAATTCACTATTATTTTTTAAAATTTTTGATTGATTAAATATGTTTAATTATAGTACTTTTGTCCCTAACAAATTAGTATCGTTATTATGTGTATCTGTGAAAGACTCAAAATGACATTTTACCCAATTTCACCATTTTCCCGTCAAAATTTTGGGTTCCAGGCCAAATATTTTTTTTACCTTATCGGTGATCTAAGTTTTTTATTTGATCTTTCTTTGAAGCAATATTTCAGCTTTTTATATTACAGTTTTGGACCAAGTGTCATATCTAGAATGTTTTTTTGATATTTCGAAAAAAGCTACGTCAACACCTCTATTTTCCCCATCATTTCATTGAAAAAAAGGCCCCTTTTACATACCTCTTTAGAAGTAATATTTTGAGCTTAAATGGTCCGGGACCCCCTATTTTTTTTTCAACCAATTTGATTCTCTCTCTATAATGATTAAAATATTAAACAATACGGCTCTTCTGATAGAAACTTTGAATAGGCCCGAGCCACCTTAAACATATTTATTTATAGTTGATGTTATTTAAATTCTCATTATTAACACTCTCATTTGTATTTATGTTCATGTATATTCATACTCTCCTTAAGGAGGATAATAAACATATATATATATATCCCTTTCCACTTTGCGGGCGCGAGTGCTGCATTGTAGCGGCATTAGCCTGCTTTTTTTTCGAAATCTACAAGGGTGTCTTTTATGTGCAAAAGATATGGCTCTCTCTTAACACAGCTAGGTCAGCCATTTCTCGTCCCCTTCCAACGAACTATCATCGTTTCCTTAAAACCATACTAGCAAATGGTGTCAAGGTTAAGCCGAAAATTCAGTCCCTGAAATTTTCATCCTGGAACGGGAATGGAACCAGGAACCTTTGTGTTAGTAGTCCGATGCACTGACCACTACACCACAGCTCTCATGAAAAAATTACCAAAATTGTGTTACTCCTTTCCAAAAATGTGGTGGTTAAATCCCTAGGACCACCACTTATCAAGAACTCTATAATTATAAACCAAATGTTTTCCTCAAAAGGGGGTTGGGAAGAGGTGGTCCTCTGATACCATGAATATAGTCAAGGGTCATTGGCTTAAACAACATGAACAATAAACAATTTCTCATTTGAAAATACAACAGCAGTTAGGGTGTTCAATATTCATGAAGTTTAATTACTTCAGCATCTCCACATTCATGAGCTACTTGCAGTATATTACAAGTTGTTATTATGAAGATGAAAACACGTTATTAATGATAGTATTGTCAGTTAGTATTTTTTGCAGGTGCATAAGGAAGCTGTGAACCTCAGTGTGATTACAGATAAACAAAGATCATATTCCCAATATTGCAGTTGGTTTACAGCAGGGCAGGTATAATTATTTAATGCTTTTAATGGGAACTGACACTTCAGGACAATATTTAGAAAAATGTGTTTGCTTCCTTTTTAACCGGATTTTTGTGACAAAAATGTCGGTTATTGATTTGGGGATGTACGGCGGGTGGGCGGGCGGCAATTAGATGTTGTCCGTGCATTAACTCATGAACCGTTCAACCAAAGCTTTTAAAATTTTAATATGTTGTTACTGACAACTAAATGAAGGTCAAGTTCAATAATGGCGATTTTGACTTATACCGTTCAGGAGTTATGGTTCTTGAAAGATTGAAAAATGGAGTTTCCAGTCGTGTCCATGCATTTACGCATGAACTGTTCTACCTAAGCTTTCCAAATTTTTGTATGTTGTTACTGATGACAAAATGGAGGTCAAGTTTAATAATGGCGATTTTGACTTTTAGCGTTCAGGAATTATGGTTCTTGAAAGATTGAAAAATGGAGTTTCCAGTCGTCTCCATGCATTTTCGCATGAACTTTTCTTCCTAAGCTTCCCAAATTTTAATATGTTGTTACTGATGACAAAATGGAGGTCAAGTTCAATAATGACGGTTTTGACTTTTACCGTTCAGGAGTTATAGTTCTTGAAAGATTGAAAAATTGTGTTTTCAGTCGTGTTCGTGCATTTAAGCATCAACTGTTTTACCAAAGCTTCCCAAATTTTAATATGTTGATACTGATGACAAAATAGAGGTCAAGTTCAATAATTACAATTTTGACTTTTACTGTTCAGGAGTTATGGTTCTTGAAAGATTGAAAAATGGTGTTTCCAGTCGTGTCCGTGCATTTTCTCATGAACCATTCAACCAAAGCCTTTGAAATTTTTATATATTGTTACTGATGGCAAATTAGAGGTCAAGTTCAATAATGACGATTTTGACTTTTACCGTTCAGGAGCTATGGTTCTTGAAAGATTGTGAAATGGCGTTTCCATTCACGTTGTTGCATTTACTCATGAACCATTCAATCTAAGCTTTTCAAATTTTAAGATGTTGTTACGGATGACAAAATGGAGGTCAAATTTGATATTGACGATTTTCTCTTTCACCATTCATCAGTAATGGTTCTTGTGATATTGCCAGGACACAAATAAATATTAATAAATCCGGTTTGCTGTCGTTGTCAATGTGACAGCCTCTTGTTAAGGAATTCAATTAGAAAACACACTATTAGATTCATAGTTTAAATATGCTATAGAGCTTTTGTGGATTGACTGTCATCAGGAAAACTTTTATTCTACAATTTGTTCACATGTTGTCAATTTGACTTTGTTTTCAATTGGGGAAATATATATCTGAAAATTGTCCTTGTAATCTAGATCATTTGTAAAAATATACCTGCAAAAAATGTTTGAGTAATTAAATACGAAAATATACTTAAACATTAAATAGAAGAAATCAGTTGTTCCTATATATATATAAATGATATTATTCTATTTGAAGTTGTTTACCTCTTCTAATACACACAATTGATCAGAAGATAAACAGAACATAATGCTAAGAGGACTTGCAAATGAACAAAAAAATAACAATTACAGTATGTTCAAGATCTAACTCAAATTTATAAACCAACTTACATTATTGACAAAAATGACTGTTTTTTAAAAACCCTAACTAGGCTTAATACAGACAAACTTGGCATTTATAAATACAGGGCCATTACAGAAAAACAGGGCCAATACAGAAAACAGGGCCATTACAGAAAAAACAGTGTTTATATAAAAAAAAATAATCCTCACAGGAATAGATGACATTTTCAAACCAAAATGTTCGAATATCATACTGTTAATGTTTTATTAAATTTAATTATGATTTGAAAATAATATAAATACAAGACTTTATTGAATTTTATTTAATTTAGTGACCAGCAACCAACACAAGAGGAATCATATATAGAAGTGGACAAAAATTCAATAAAGTTCTAAGAGGACAACGTAAGCAAAACAAGTGTATATAATGTAACTAAAACGAAATCAATGATTAAAGCTGCTCTAGTTGCAGAAATGTTTTAAATGATCTTACATAAATATTTTCATTAATTTAAAAATCTGTAAATATTAATATTTTCAACCAAAAAATTGAAAAGTGGACAAAAACCAACTTGAGTCTTGAAGTGTACAAGTCAAGCAAAAGTAGTGTAAAAAAAATCAATGATTAAAGCTACTTTAGTTACAGTATGTTTAAGATCTTACATAAATATTTTTATTAATGTAAGTAAATATTTATATTTTCCACTGTATGAACTTGCACTTGTTATCTCTATGTTACAGATGCTGTCCTAGGGAGAACCGACTTCAGCTGTCCTCATCTGAGCTATGTAAAACTTGTCTATTTAATTTATCTTGAGTGGCAGGAAATTTACAGATTCTTGGCTCCTGTATACAGTACATTGCATACTAGTTTTAGTTAGTGGATTATTTTGACAGTCTAAGCAAGTAAGTTTTGTCAAGTTTATTTTAAGCAAATAGCTTTTTTTCTCTTAAGAGAATAATAAATATTAAAAAAAAAATTCATCAAAATAATCGACAGAACATTAAATATCAATATCCAGTTTTATAATTTGTACAGTACATTTATGAAATATTTCCATTTATGTACAAGATATATGCAATTAATAACAAGAATAAGAAGATGTGAAATGATTGCCAATTAGGTAACTCTCCATCAAAGACAAAATGACATAGAATATGTAGAAAATAACTACTACAGGTCACTGTATGAGTCGACCTTCAACAATGAGTTAAACATTTATTGCTTTAAAAAAGGGAGGAAAGAGAGGAGAAAGAGAAAAAAGAAATGAAACTACATGTACTCTTGATTTATAATCTTTGTTTGATTCCTTAAAATCCAAAACTAAATAATATGTCATTTATGAAAAATTGTGTTTATTTTTTGTTTGTTAGACATTAGACATTTATGTCGAACCATCTTTATATTTGTTAGCATTTAACTTACGTGTATTAATTTATAACGGTATATTATATATATATATTTGGTGAATATTACTAACAACCACTAACTCCTGTATATAGAAATATCATTACTAATGTTAACGAGGCCGGGATAAGGTACCGGTAATCGATGTTTTAAACTAACAAATGTAAAGATAAAAAAAACCAAAAAAACAATGAGTGAAACCCATACCGCTTAGTCAACTTAATTAACATTTACTAAAATGGAAAAGGTAAAAAGTGCATAGTCAACACTAACAATCATGTCAACAGAATACACACCAACTAACAAAGACACACATAAGTAAATCGCTTCAAACAATGCAATACACCTTATCGCTATTTGTGCGCCATTACTGGACATCACAAAAAATCAAGAAAATTTTGATTGTTGTATGACACCAAAGTTCAAGTGGGACAGATTTCCAAAAAGCAAAAAGGTGTATGAATAACTTGATATTAATGTTGTAAAATTAACATTCTCTCCGTACATTTTGATAGATGTTGATATGGGACTGAACCCGTCATCTTTTATTGGCTTAATCAGTGTTACTGTAAATTATTCAGAAATTATTGTGTGCATTCATTATAACAATTTTAAATTTAAACTAAAATATGAAATATGAGTTTTGCAATATTGAGAAAAATCCTGTTTAATTGACATGAAAAATTTCAAAATGCGAGAAAATTATTGCGAAAACTATAACTTCGTTGCATTTTAAGCAATAATAAAACCATCGCAATAATTTCTGAATTTACAATACTGAGATATTTAAAGCATATACACAGGACAGAAAGTCGCAAAAAAGTCACAGTGAACATTTTAAAATAAAATCTTCTCAACCAATTTATACAGTTAAACAGATAAATAATATAGTGATACAATGGGCTGCAATTTCTGCATTAATAAAAATGTCTTCTTGAAGTTAAAAAAATAATGGCTAAAATGCCCTGCACCCCATTTTTGATGCCATCCTACATTGAAATATTGGAAGTCTAAGAGTATATTGTTATGAAATTATTCAAATTTAAAACATGCTTACGACATCCGAAAGAATTTGATATGCTCATTCAGTGCTAAGTGGTACTTAACCAAAGGGTACTAAGGATGTCATGATCAAATTATGTAGTGATATGAAAGTATGGTTATAACATGTACACGTAAGTGGACCCACATGCCTGATCAAAGTTTAAAGTGAAGTATTTCATTTGTTCAATTGATCCAGATGTTTTCTCAATAATGTTTATATTATATCGTAGATGTTTTAATATCAGTATTATTCTCATTTACTATGAAATGTTTGACTTTGAAACTCCAGAACTGCTAAAAAAATTTAAATTATGACAAATGTTATCTCTTTAATTTTAAAATTGTTCCAGTCTTCACCCTTAACCACAGGTCCTAAGACATTGGCTTGTAAAATTGCTTTCAGGCTGATAAAATTCTTCTCTTCTAGCCAAAAGAATCCAACTAAAATTTTCAAAAAAGTTAGCTTCTGGCTTATGGATTCAACAGATAAGCATCAAGGCTGTTGTTCACCAGAAAAAAATTGGTCCAATGATAAATCCAGGTTTCATTGATAGAAATAGAACAATTTCTTAATTTTGTGAAGGGTAATCAATAGATTTAGGGTCCGCTATCAAACTTCTGTGTGTAGGGAGCCAGGAAACAAGCATACATTAATTAATGGCATAATTAGATTCTTTTTTTTAATCTTGCTGATTTGTTACGCTCATTTGAATTTGTTATGGGCAAACTGGATCCCTGCATTTTTAGACTGACAAGAAGGTCATTGTACCAGTTTAACATTTTTTAAGCACCCCTCTCTGTTATGTAGATGATTTAACCATATCTACTATCTACATAAATATATTAATTTTATCATTTATCATATTTACAAGTGCACAAACGATGTAATATTACTTTGACTTTAACCAAATTCTTTTGACGGAAAGATAACAAAGATTATGATTGGAATTATAAGCATATTTCAAGGTTGTGAGCACTTTAATCTGATTAAACTAAAATGTTTTGAGACATCCATAAACAAATACCTTATTCATATTGGTTTTAACATTTCTCTAAAACTTAGCTATGATCTATCGAATGATTGATTGGTTTTTTAAATGCCACTTTTGGCTCTATTGACTATTTTGTGTTATATTAAGTCAAGCTCACCAACCACAGTGTTGAAAGACTAGTAGTGAGTCAGTAGTTGAAATACTTGAACCACTTGACTTGTAGGCCCCAGGCCAACTTAACTTTGAAACTGTTCTGTTTGATTCTGAACTGGTACTTGGGAATCCATGTATATTCACACATCCCCATATAGTATAATACTATTATGTATATCTTAATAGTTCTTATATAAAAAGATAATATAGTTATAATAACCTGATAAAAAAACTTTCATATTAAATTTGTGTATGTCTGAACTGAAATGTTTTCTGAACAGTTGACTATAAAATAATTAGACACACTATCATGCTGTTTATGCAAAACTAAATTAAGGTGATAAAAGTAATTATGCACTGTGTTTAACTTTAATAAGTGATGACACCCCCTGTCTCCCATATAATTCATCTCATAGGCATTGTAAACTATTAGATAAATCAAAGTATACGTATTGCAATATAATCAATCTTGCATGTTTATATCAATTTTCTAAGGATGAAACCAAAATCACAAAAGTGATCAACTTTATGAAAAAAAAGGGGGTGGGGGTCCTAGAAAACATTTTTATACGCCTGTCGTCTTTTAGACGGGGCGTATTATGGTATACCGTTGTCTGTCCGTCCGTCCGTCTGTCGTCCACACTTCGGACAATGACTCAAAAACACTTTCACCAATTTCCATGAAACTTAAGGGCATACGATACAGTAGAGATCCCTCGTTGATTTTTTCCAACAATTTTGATAGTAGGTCAATTTTAATGTGTACTTTCCGAATATGAAAAGAAAAAAGTACCTTCATGACTTACTTTTTGAGATAATTTGGTTCGAAATTTGCATATTTGGAAAAATATTCACGAAAATTCATAAATAATGACTTTTAAAGAAAGTAACAATACTTTTGAACAAAAATTCATAACTTAACCGGGTTTTTTGTAAAACGTTCCCTTGATCCATGGCATCTACATGCTGAAACAAGTTTAAGGTTAAACCAAATTATCATTTTCCGGATTTAGATTGATATATGCGAAATAAAGAAATTGATCATATGTTTGCGTCTTTTCGAAAGTGCAGAAAAAAATTGATCGTTGATTTTTTCTTGAAATTTTGGCGGAGTGTTCTTGAAACAGTACTTGATTGATTGCAAAAGAAAAAAATATTGGTCCATGTGCTTGTTTTTTCAATAAAAGCCATATACCTTAATTTTTTACGACGTCTGTCAGTATGGCGCTAAATTACGTTATATAAAGTTTTAATCGCACCAACGTCGTGTAATCATTCCCGCCGTACACGACTATGCTGTCAAGTATATGAAGGTGTTTTCCAAAGCGTTGATACTTATCATAAAAATTCATAAGATGGTTATTCGTAAAATCGCTAAACATTTGTGCTAAACATGAGGCTAAACATTTACGAAATGGAATTTGGACAGGAACCTTTTCATAATAAAAAAGGATATAAAAAAGGATCCCAGCAGATTACTTTGTCAGATGTACGGCAAAACAGAAAAATCTTATAGAAGTATACAGGTGCAGCTCCGTCCGACATTAGTTTTAAATTGCTTCATGTACCGAAAGAGGATAGTCAACATTATTGCAAAGGCCCTTACATGGCAAAATGTGAACCAACTATAAATTAAGTGAGGTGATACCATTAATTAACAACCGTATAACCTTCAACAATGACAAAACCTGTCAGCCTTAAAAGGCCCCGACGTACTTGGATTTTTTTTCTGTTTACATTCAAAAGATAATCATCTTTCAAATTTAGATTATAAGGAGTACTTCCTGTTCTATAGTTTGAGCTGTTTTGTGCAATTTCATGTCATAATTGGCTCAGTCGACTGAAAATGAAGTTGTAGTATAACATTTCATAGGAAGTACAGCAGCTAGTATTAGAGAATAATATTCAAGGATGTTTTTATAGATAAGCTGCATTACCTTTCATACGGCGTTACTGTATGAATATTGGCGTACTTGCTTGTCTAAGTAGAGCTTGAATATATTGAAAACACTTTATTTGTTCTTCTGTCCGATCGTCTAACTATAATTGTGTTAATTACTTTTCTCAGAAACAACGCTTGACAGCGACGAGTTTTAACGTGTGTACACTTTCTGATCTGTCTGTCTGTCTGCAATTAGTGTACATTTGTCGATACTTCAATTTATATCTCTCAATACATTGAAGTACAAAAGGGAGATGATTACACAAATAAGAAGACGTGGTATGATTACCAATGAGGCAAATCTCAACCAGAGACCAAATGACAAAGACGTAAACGACTATAGGACATCGGACGGCCTTCAACAATGATTAAGACCCATACCGCTCAGTCAGCTATGAAAAGACCCTACATGACAAATGCAAAACAACTCAAACGGGAAACTTACGGCCTGAGTTAAGTACAAAACAATGAACGAAATACAAATATGATATACAATAACAAACGACACCATTGAATTGCAAGCCTTTTTAACAGCATGTGAACGGACGTTTTCTTGTTTTGGTCTATAACATCCAGATTGATATACACAAAAAATAAACCAATTAAACAAACTAACGTGTGAAAATTCTGCATCTATTGGCAATATTTTGCTTAAATTCAAACAAAAAAGACACCAATGTAATTTTTTTTAAACTTTTTAACGGACTTTTATTGACACCTTTTCTACATACACATATAATATCATATATTTTTAAAAAATAAATTAAACTCTGCAATTTTTTTTATGTACCAAGGCAAGTCCAGAACAGGATGAGAGACTTCTTTATTTATAATTTTATTTACGAATAGGGGTGTTGTACGACCTTGTCCACCCATGAGGGCCTCGCATATGCAGTCGGTTTTGTTATTTTGTTGATTGTCTGTTAAATTCGGCCGTACAATAACAACACACTATTCAATTTGCAGTCTGCCCAATGCTATACAAGAAGAAGAAAATAAAGACACAAACTATTTTGATTCTGATTATCTTTCAATAAATGTTCTCGTCATGAAAAATATTGCACAACTGTACCCCACGTCGTAGTAATGACTTTTGTGAATGGATTTCAAATCTTCCAACACTAGACCCGATTCGGCCACCCTACGCGCCATATATTTTGTTAAAATTTTCTAATTAATCACGGGTTCAACGTTTTCTCATTTCTTTGAGTTTCATTAAAATAACATGTATATACTGATATCATAAATGTTCAATTAAATATTTGCCACTGGACGTTAAGCAGCAATAAGTGGCAATGAGACAACTCTCAATCCAGGTAACAATTTATAAAAGTAAACCATTATAGGTCAAGGTACGGCCTTCAACACGGATCTTTGGCACACACCAAACAGCAAGCTATAAAGGGCCCTAAAAATTACTAGTGTAAAACCATTCAAACGGGAAAACCAACGGTCCAATCTATATAAAATCTACACTCATAATTAGCTATTGCAGCTTTTGTCACGTTTCTGCTGATGTCAAAAAAAGCAGGTCCTTCTGTCATGTTTGTTCCGTAATGTGTCTTATTTGTTAAAATGTTATTCAGCATGTTACAGTTTAAGCAACGAATAGTAGGATAGCTCCGAAATCCTTGCAATTTTTCTTTCTCTTAGTATGTTGAGGAGATTCCGTTTTGCCGTACAGTTTTGTCAGTTATTCAGTGCTTTTGTCAGACTAAAAAGCTCCACAATTCTTCTTCCGTCTTTCCATGTTATACTGTCAGAGCTCTCTTCTGTGTCTTTTACCTTTTCTTCAATTCGTCATGCAAAGTTGTATTTGATTTATTTTTGTTCATCTCCAGTATTTCCTTTGATCTCACTGCTCTTTGGCGGATTTCGCCGTCTTTAAGAAAGGACAAAGCCGCTTGTTTAGCAGGTACTTTTTTGGAAATTCACGCAATCTGATTATGACGTCAGTGAGTATTCTGCGAAAATATGACTTCATTTAAAGCGACGTCGTGAAACGTTAACGTTCTTATTCGAAACACCGCGAAATTACAACGTTCTGGTTACCAACGTCGCGAAAACAACACGAAAAGTTTTGAAAACAGTATTATCTGCCCCTGCTACTGTATCGTATTCCCTTAAGAGAATTGTTTATATCTATTGACGTAAGCTCCCTTTCGTTTTTTTTTAATTTCAGATTTTAAGTTTTGGATTTATGGGGCTTTATTCATAAAAAAGGGGGGATTTTCAACACTTCGGACAATAACTCAAAAAGGCTTTCACCAATGTCCATGAAACTTTGGTGAATTGTTTATATCTATTGATGTAAGCTCCCTTTCAATTTTTATAAATTTCAGATTTTAAGTTTTGGATTTATGGGGCTTTATTCATAAAAAAAAGGGGGATTTACAACACTTCGGACAATAACTCAAAAAGGCTTTCACCAATGTCCATGAAACTTTGGTGAATTGTTTATATCTATTGATGTAAGCTCCCTTTCAATTTTTATAAATTTCAGATTTTAAGTTTTGGATTTATGGGGCTTTATTCATAAAAAAAAGGGTGATTTTCAACACTTCGGACAATAACTCAAAAAGGCTTTCACCAATGTCCATGAAACTTTGGTGAATTGTTTATATCTATTGATGTAAGCTCCCTTTTAATTTTTATAAATTTCAGATTTTAAGTTTTGGATTTATGGGGCTTTATTCATAAAAAAAAGGGTGATTTTCAACACTTCGGACAATAACTCAAGAAGGCTTTTACCAATGTCCATGAAACTTTGGTGAATTGTTTATATCTATTGATGTAAGCTCCCTTTCAATTTTAATAAATTTCAGATTTTACATTTCCGTGTTATGAATTTTTATGCTTAAAAAAGGGGGGATTTTCGAATTTTGGGACAATGACTAACACTTTCACAAAATTTTATGCAACTTTGATAAATTGTTTATATCTATTGACATAAGCTCCCTTTTCATTTTTATAAATTTTAGATTTTACGTTTTCTTAAGTAATGAATTTTTAAACCTAAAAAAGGGGGATTTTATGAAACTTTGGTGAATATATTAATGTAACATCCCTTTTGATTTGTATATATATTTCTAGTTGATCATATAAATTCATTTAAAGCATAAAAAACAAGTTAAAAGAGCAACGGGCGTATCATGCGCTTTATCATGCGCTAAAGCGCAGCCCTTTATTTGAAATGGTCTAAAGTTAGAAAAGTGCTTGAAATTAGATACTGTTTGAAAATAAGATATTTATGTATAGACCATTTGAATGTGTTGAATATTTCAGTATTTTGACTTTTGTTGTCCTGTTAAATCTTCCACCCTTCCATTTATAAATGTCTGGTAACCTGGTTACATAAAAATAATTATTAGCAATGTGCAATGGCATTTCTATGATATAACTTGTTTTATGATATGAAAAATGATTAAGTAGAGATACCATGTTTACTGCAAAGATATAGGAGTTCTTACAGCTTAGGTTAAGTATCTACATGTAGAATATGATAAAAGTAGTTAGATTCCAAGGTTACTGCATAATTCTGGAATGACATTGTAAAACGTGGTATGGTACAGTGGAATGGTAATTTATGCATACCATGGTATAGTGATGTGTAAACCATGTCATCATACCATACCTTGTTTTACAGTAAGCCTTCTGGAATCCCTCTTGACTTATTAAAGAAGACATGCACTTGCACGATAAATGTAGTTGTTATACACAGCATTGTATAAATCATTTTTTATACAGACCTACATCAGAGATTCAATGTTTACATTTTCTTACAAGAGCCATCTTAGGAATGTTAAGAGATGATGAGGATAGTGCAGTTTTCTGACGTTTTTATGATGAAAATTCATTTTTGGCCTTGCATATTTTGAAAGCAAAAAATCTTAATACATTTGCATAAAAAAAAGTTCAGTTCCTTCTCCTTGTCAATTTTCTACTGTGGAAGTACTTTTATTCCTCAGGGGTACCAATTTTCAAGGCTCTTCCTTGAATTTATGTGGCCAAAGAAGTAAAACAATTGGGTACTGTCCAAGTCCAGCCATGGAAAGATACCCATTAAATCATCTAGATGATACATTAAATACAAGCACCTGCATAATGTATCTTACAACTGCAGATATATGATTATAAATATGCTATCTATTAAGTCCTAAACAAATGATAACTTTATATATTTTCTATTCCATAAAGAAACTTTTTTGTTCATTAAACATGTTTAAAGTGGGACTCTCTGGCTCTTTGTATTTTAATTGTTTGTTATCTTGAGTCAGAGACAATAGTTGTGCTTTGAAAATTATATGACCACATGACCTGGAGTGGTGCAGATTTGTGATTTTTTTTATCTGTGAGTTTTTGCTTCCAATTTTACTGACTCAAATAAAATTAATTATGAATTGAGTTTCTTATTTTATATGATAAGAATTAAAGTAGCAGTGGCGGATCCAGAAATTTTCATAAGTGGGGGCCCACTGACTGACCTAAGAGGGGGCCCGCTCCAGTCACGCTTCAGTGATTCCCTATATAAGCAACATAATTTTTTTCCAAAAAGGGGGGGGGGCCCTAAATCCGCCTCTGAGTAGCAACTTTAGATTCTAGGCCAGGATTTTTTAATTTATTGGTTTACGGATCCGCCGACCCGATTTTGCTGATTTCCAGAATAAAAATAAAATTCACTTTTCACGCTTTTTTATTCCCGCCGACCTTAACAAATGCATTATCCCTGAAAAATAATTAAAATATTTTTTTTCCTGAAATGAAATGCATTAATCACTAACAAAATTGACAACACTTTCTGGTGTGAAAAAAAACCCCTTCCAGTTTACGTTTCTAAATATAGACAAATCAATTATAACTGACCTTGAAATGTCGTTTGCGCAAATAATTTTGCGGAACGAAACTTGTGTTTAAAACCAATTACACAATAAGTTCGTTTACCTTATTTGTCATCAGTCCGTAAGATGCATCATCTCATAGAAATAGACTTGTCCAAATGTGGACAAGGTGAAGGCATCAAATTAAAGAACTGAATATTAACAAATCATTAGGAATTTTCTTGTTTTTATAGGTAATAAAAAAAATGTCGTTCATTTGGATAAAAAAACGGGAATGCAAGACAACAGATTAACCCGATATCGTTTTTCCAGTGGACGATTCTATTAGGTTTTTGACACGTGTGTTGAAACTTATTTTCGTACGACGTTTATGCATTTTTTCTTTATCAGTTTTCATGCTTGAAGATCATTATTTACCAAGTTTTCTGGAATTGATTAAGAGCTACGCGAATCTATTTTTCTTGTTTCTGAAATGATGATTTAATTAAGTCTTTGTCCGTGCATCCCCTTTTTTTTAGGTAAATTACTAGACAATGTCATGCATAGTTTATAACAGCTGAGCAATAATATTTCATCGAACTAAAATTTTAGAAATGATGGTAAAATAGCATAACAAACATATTGCTAGAAAGGTGAAATATATATTGATTTTGCATATTTTTTTGTCTTCAAAGATGATTTTTTTTCTTCTTTTTTTTCCCGACCGACCGACCCGACTTTTTCATGGGTAAAATCCGTAAACCAACAAATTAAAAAACCGTGGCCTTACCATGTTTGTTAAGTGATATGTTTATGGCACAATTAACACCTTTTGTGACCTTTAAACAATAAATTCTCAGTTACACATGCTCTCGGTATCAAATGCAATTTATTCATTGTTTCAAATGGCTGTTGTTCAAAATACAATCTTCATTCAGTTTTGTTTTCAGGAATCAGAAATCAGAAATCCACAAAGTCAAAATGAAAGTTACAACTCCACAATCTTTTCTTTAATAAACCACACAATTGTTACCCAAAGATAAAACTATTGTCATTATATCATAGATTTTCCTTATTTTATCAATGTTGAATTATTTGAAGCAGTTATATTTTTTAGAACACATGCTTAAGATAGATGACCTGAGCTGAGTTAGATTTGGCTAAAAATTTTAAGTTTTGGTTAAAGTTCAATTGTTTACCATCAAGTTGTGGTCATATCAACTTAAAGCTTATTACATGGTGTCAAAAGAAACTTAAGATTTTTTTTAATTTATGACGTGGGATAATTATACCGGTAATTATTTTACCACTTTGAATATGTTTAACGTCATAGGAAGAAAAAAAAAAGTGAATTGTAAAATCTATCGATATGGTTTTTGAAATGTCAAAAACCTGACATATACGCTACTATTTCAGGAAGTACTAATATATATTATATTGTGTGAAGCTGCTTTTCAACATTTTAGTTTTCTGACTGAATAAACATTTTGGTAAGTCAAGCAAAAATTTTCTAAATAACAAAGATCAATTCATTTTAATTTATGGAAAATGAAAAAAAAATGCATTTTATATATCAGTCAAACAGTATTCAGTAATTTCTACATTTGGAACAGAATATATTTCTTTTTACTGTCGTGTTCAGATTTCTAGAGATAAATTACATCGATGATATCTATGATGAGTTTATTTACATTGTGGTTGTGACTTTACACAGGGGTTCAGTTTAAAAAGTTTTGTTTCTTTACACAAAATTTAATTTACACAAGGTTAAACTTACACCAGAGTTCAAATTACAATGGTTTCTACTTAAAACAGGATTCACTTTACACACAGGGTTTGGTCAACTAAGGCTTCTACTATACACATGTTTCTACTTTACACTGGACTCAGTGTACACCAGTCTATACTTTACACCATTTGTACACAGAGCTCAGTTAACACAGGTTTATAATTTACACAGGATTGAGATTACACAGGACAGTTTACACAAGGCTTTAGTTAGTTTACACAGAAGCATTTACAAAGGGCTTAGTTTACACAGGAGGGTTTACACAAGAGGGTTTACACAGGGTTTAGTTTAGACAGGAGGATTTATGCAGGGTTTTATGAGTTTACACATTGTTAGCTCACCTGTCCCGAAGGGACAAGTGAGCTTATGCCATCACTTGGCGTCCGTCGTCGTCTGTCGTCCGTCGTCTGTCGTCGTCTGTCGTCGTAAACTATTTCAAGAATCTTCTCCTCTGAAACTACTGGGCCGAATACTTTCAAACTTTAACTGAATGTTCCTTAGGGTATCTAATTTATAAATTGTATCCGAAGTTTTGATCTATCAACAAACATGGTCGCCATTGCTAAAAATAGAACATAAGGGTCAAATGCAGTTTTTGGCTTATAACTCAAAAACCAAAGCATTTAGAGCAAATCTGACATGGGGTAATATTGTTTATCAGGTCAAGATCTATCTGCCCTGAAATTTTCAGATGAATCAGACAACCCGTTGTTGGGTTGCTGCCCCTGAATTGGTAATTTTAAGGAAATTTGGCTGTTTTTGGTTATTATCTTGAATATTATTAGCTCACCTGGCCCGAAGGGCCAAGTGAGCTTTTCCCATCACTTTGCGTCCGGCGTCCGGCGTCGTCCGTCGTCTGTCGTCCGTCGTCCGTCGTCGTTAACTTTTACAAAAATCTTCTCCTCTGAAACTGCTGGGCCAAATTAAACCAAACTTGGCCACAATCATCATTGGGGTATCTAGTTTAAAAAATGTGTGGCGTGACCCCGCCAACCAACCAAGATGGCCGCCATGGCTAAAAATAGAACATAGGGGTAAAATGCAGTTTTTGGCTTATAACTCAAAAACCAAAGCATTTAGAGCAAATCTGACATGGGGTAAAATTGTTTATCAGTTCAAGATCTATCTGCCCTGAAATTTTCAGATGAATCAGACAACCCGTTGTTGGGTTGGTGCCCCTGAATATGTAATTTTAAGGAAATTTTGCTGTTTTTGGTTATTATCTTGAATATTGTTATAGATAAAGATAAACTGTAAACAGCAATAATGTTCAGCAAAGTAAGATTTACAAATAAGTCAACATGACCGAAATGGTCAGTTGACCCCTTTAGGAGTTATTGCCCTTTATAGTCAATTTTTAACCATTTTTCGTAAATCTTAGTAATCTTTTAGAAAAATCTTCTCCTCTGAAACTACTGGGCCAAATTTAACCAAACTTAGCCATAATCATCATTGGGGTATCTAATTAAAAAAATGTGTCCGGTAAATCGGCCAACAAACCAAGATGGCCGCCATGGCTAAAAATAAAACATGGGGGTAAAATGCAGTTTTTGGCTTATAACTCAAAAACCAAAGCATTAAGAGCAAATCTGACAGGAAGTAAAATTGTTGATCAGGTCAAGATCTATCTGCCCTGGAATTTTCAGATGAATCGGATAATCGGTTGTTAGGTTGCTGCCCCTGAATATGTAATTTTGAGGAAATTTTGCTGTTTTTTTGTTATTATCTTGAATATTATTATAGATAGAGATAAACTGTAAACAGCAATAATGTACAGCAAAGTAAGAACTAAAAATAAGTCACTATGACCAAAATAGTCAATTGACCCCCTAAGGAGTCATTGCCCTTCATAGTCAATTTTTAACAATTTTCTTAGAATTTGAAGATTTTCAATAACATTTTCCACAGAAAGTACTGTTATAGATAGAGATAATTGTAAGCAGCAAGAATGTTTAGTAAAGACTTTACTACTTTAAGTAAGATCTACAAACACATCACCATCACCAAAACACAATTTTGTCATGAATCCATCTGTGTCCATTGTTTAATATTCACATAGACCAAGGTGAGCGACACAGGCTCTTTAGAGCCTCTAGTTATAGATAGAGATAAACTGTAAACTGGAATAATGTTCAGCAAAGTAAGATTTACAAATAAGTCAACATGACGGAAATGGTCAGTTGACCCCTTTAGGAGTTATTGCCCTTTATAGTCAATTTTTAACCATTTTTCGTAAATCTTAGTAATCTTTTACAAAAATCTTCTCCTCTGAAACTTCTGGGCCAAATACTTCCAAACTTTAATTGAATGTTCCTTAGGGTATCTAGTTTGTAAATTGTATCCGAAGTTATGATCTATCAACAAACATGGTCGCCATTGCTAAAAATAGAACATAGGGGTCAAATGCAGTTTTTGGCTTATAACTCAAAAACCAAAGCATTTAGAGGAAATCTGACATGTGGTAATATTGTTTATCAGGTCAAGATCTATCTGCCCTGAAATTTTCAGATGAATCAAACAACCTGTTGTTGGGTTGCTGCCCCTGAATTGGTAATTTTAAGGAAATTTTGCTGTTTTTGGTTATTATCTTGAATATTATTATAGATAGAGATAAACTGTAAACAGGAATAATGTTCAGCAAAGTAAGATTTACAAATAAGTCAACACTACGGAAATGGTCAGTTGACCCCTTTAGGAGTTATTGCCCTTTATAGTCAATTTTTAATCATTTTTCGTAAATCTTAGTAATCTTTTACAAAAATCTTCTCCTCTGAAACTACTGGGCCAAATACTTCCAAACTTTAACTGAATGTTCCTTAGGGTATCTAGTTTGTAAATTGTATCCGAAGTTGTGATCTATCAACAAACATGGTCGCCATTGCTAAAAATAGAACATAGGGGTCAAATGCAGTTTTTGGCTTATAACTCAAAAACCAAAGCATTTAGAGCAAATCTGACATGGGATAATATTGTTTATCAGGTCAAGATCTATCTGCCCTGAAATTTTCAGATGAATCAGACAACCTGTTGTTGGGTTACTGGCCCTGAATTGGTAATTTTAAGGAAATTTTGCTGTTTTTGGTTATTAGCTCACCTGTCCCGAAGGGACAAGTGAGCTTATGCCATCACTTGGCGTCCGTCGTCGTCCGTCGTCTGTCGTCGTCTGTCGTCGTCGTAAACTATTTCAAGAATCTTCTCCTCTGAAACTACTGGGCCAAATACTTTCAAACTTTAACTGAATGTTCCTTAGGGTATCTAATTAATAAATTGTATCCGAAGTTTTGATCTATCAACAAACATGGTCGCCATTGCTAAAAATAGAACATAGGGGTCAAATGCAGTTTTTGGCTTATAACTCAAAAACCAAAGCATTTAGAGCAAATCTGACATGGGGTAATATTGTTTATCAGGTCAAGATCTATCTGCCCTGAAATTTTCAGATGAATCAGACAACCCGTTGTTGGGTTACTGCCCCTGAATTGATAATTTTAAGGAAATTTGGCTGTTTTTGGTTATTATCTTGAATATTATTATAGATAGAGATAAACTGTAAACAGGAATAATGTTCAGCAAAGTAAGATTTACAAATAAGTCAACATGACGGAAATGGTCAGTTGACCCCTTTAGGAGTTATTGCCCTTTATAGTCAATTTTTAATCATTTTTCGTAAATCTTAGTAATCTTTTACAAAAATCTTCTCCTCTGAAACTACTGGGCCAAATACTTTCAAACTTTAACTGAATGTTCCTTAGGGTATCTAATTTATAAATTGTATCCGAAGTTTTGATCTATCAACAAACATGGTCGCCATTGCTAAAAATAGAACATAAGGGTCAAATGCAGTTTTTGGCTTATAACTCAAAAACCAAAGCATTTAGAGCAAATCTGACATGTGGTAATATTGTTTATCAGGTCAAGATCTATCTGCCCTGAAATTTTCAGATGAATCAGACAACCCGTTGTTGGGTTACTGCCCCTGAATTGGTAATTTTAAGGAAATTTGGCTGTTTTTGGTTATTATCTTGAATATTATTAGCTCACCTGGCCCGAAGGGCCAAGTGAGCTTTTCCCATCACTTTGCGTCCGGCGTCCGGCGTCGTCCGTCGTCTGTCGTCCGTCGTCCGTCGTCGTTAACTTTTACAAAAATCTTCTCCTCTGAAACTGCTGGGCCAAATTAAACCAAACTTGGCCACAATCATCATTGGGGTATCTAGTTTAAAAAATGTGTGGCGTGACCCCGCCAACCAACCAAGATGGCCGCCATGGCTAAAAATAGAACATAGGGGTAAAATGCAGTTTTTGGCTTATAACTCAAAAACCAAAGCATTTAGAGCAAATCTGACATGGGGTAAAATTGTTTATCAGTTCAAGATCTATCTGCCCTGAAATTTTCAGATGAATCAGACAACCCGTTGTTGGGTTGGTGCCCCTGAATATGTAATTTTAAGGAAATTTTGCTGTTTTTGGTTATTATCTTGAATATTGTTATAGATAAAGATAAACTGTAAACAGCAATAATGTTCAGCAAAGTAAGATTTACAAATAAGTCAACATGACCGAAATGGTCAGTTGACCCCTTTAGGAGTTATTGCCCTTTATAGTCAATTTTTAACCATTTTTCGTAAATCTTAGTAATCTTTTAGAAAAATCTTCTCCTCTGAAACTACTGGGCCAAATTTAACCAAACTTAGCCATAATCATCATTGGGGTCTCTAATTAAAAAAATGTGTCCGGTAAATCGGCCAACAAACCAAGATGGCCGCCATGGCTAAAAATAAAACATGGGGGTAAAATGCAGTTTTTGGCTTATAACTCAAAAACCAAAGCATTAAGAGCAAATCTGACAGGAAGTAAAATTGTTGATCAGGTCACGATCTATCTGCCCTGGAATTTTCAGATGAATCGGATAATCGGTTGTTAGGTTGCTGCCCCTGAATATGTAATTTTGAGGAAATTTTGCTGTTTTTTTGTTATTATCTTGAATATTATTATAGATAGAGATAAACTGTAAACAGCAATAATGTACAGCAAAGTAAGAACTAAAAATAAGTCACTATGACCAAAATAGTCAATTGACCCCCTAAGGAGTCATTGCCCTTCATAGTCAATTTTTAACAATTTTCTTAGAATTTGAAGATTTTCAATAACATTTTCCACAGAAAGTACTGTTATAGATAGAGATAATTGTAAGCAGCAAGAATGTTTAGTAAAGACTTTACTACTTTAAGTAAGATCTACAAACACATCACCATCACCAAAACACAATTTTGTCATGAATCCATCTGTGTCCATTGTTTAATATTCACATAGACCAAGGTGAGCGACACAGGCTCTTTAGAGCCTCTAGTTATAGATAGAGATAAACTGTAAACTGGAATAATGTTCAGCAAAGTAAGATTTACAAATAAGTCAACATGACGGAAATGGTCAGTTGACCCCTTTAGGAGTTATTGCCCTTTATAGTCAATTTTTAACCATTTTTCGTAAATCTTAGTAATCTTTTACAAAAATCTTCTCCTCTGAAACTTCTGGGCCAAATACTTCCAAACTTTAATTGAATGTTCCTTAGGGTATCTAGTTTGTAAATTGTATCCGAAGTTATGATCTATCAACAAACATGGTCGCCATTGCTAAAAATAGAACATAGGGGTCAAATGCAGTTTTTGGCTTATAACTCAAAAACCAAAGCATTTAGAGGAAATCTGACATGTGGTAATATTGTTTATCAGGTCAAGATCTATTTGCCCTGAAATTTTCAGATGAATCAAACAACCTGTTGTTGGGTTGCTGCCCCTGAATTGGTAATTTTAAGGAAATTTTGCTGTTTTTGGTTATTATCTTGAATATTATTATAGATAGAGATAAACTGTAAACAGGAATAATGTTCAGCAAAGTAAGATTTACAAATAAGTCAACACTACGGAAATGGTCAGTTGACCCCTTTAGGAGTTATTGCCCTTTATAGTCAATTTTTAATCATTTTTCGTAAATCTTAGTAATCTTTTACAAAAATCTTCTCCTCTGAAACTACTGGGCCAAATACTTCCAAACTTTAACTGAATGTTCCTTAGGGTATCTAGTTTGTAAATTGTATCCGAAGTTGTGATCTATCAACAAACATGGTCGCCATTGCTAAAAATAGAACATAGGGGTCAAATGCAGTTTTTGGCTTATAACTCAAAAACCAAAGCATTTAGAGCAAATCTGACATGGGATAACATTGTTTATCAGGTCAAGATCTATCTGCCCTGAAATTTTCAGATGAATCAGACAACCTGTTGTTGGGTTACTGGCCCTGAATTGGTAATTTTAAGGAAATTTTGCTGTTTTTGGTTATTAGCTCACCTGTCCCGAAGGGACAAGTGAGCTTATGCCATCACTTGGCGTCCGTCGTCGTCCGTCGTCTGTCGTCGTCTGTCGTCGTCGTAAACTATTTCAAGAATCTTCTCCTCTGAAACTACTGGGCCAAATACTTTCAAACTTTAACTGAATGTTCCTTAGGGTATCTAATTTATAAATTGTATCCGAAGTTTTGATCTATCAACAAACATGGTCGCCATTGCTAAAAATAGAACATAGGGGTCAAATGCAGTTTTTGGCTTATAACTCAAAAACCAAAGCATTTAGAGCAAATCTGACACGGGGTAATATTGTTTATCAGGTCAAGATCTATCTGCCCTGAAATTTTCAGATGAATCGGACAATCCGTTGTTGGGTTGCTGCCCCTGAATTGGTAATTTTAAGGAAATTTGGCTGTTTTTGGTTATTATCTTGAATATTATTATAGATAGAGATAAACTGTAAACAGGAATAATGTTCAGCAAAGTAAGATTTACAAATAAGTCAACATGACGGAAATGGTCAGTTGACCCCTTTAGGAGTTATTGCCCTTTATAGTCAATTTTTAATCATTTTTCGTAAATCTTAGTAATC